>NC_132929.1:23215259-23519957 GCF_047675955.1 Chlorocebus sabaeus | reverse complement strand
GCTGGAGTGCAGTGGCGCAGTCTCAGCTCACTGCAAGCTTCACCTCCTGGGTTCACACCATTCTCCTGCCTCAGCCTCCCGAGTAGCTGGGACTACAGGTGTGTGCCGCCACACCCGGCTAATTTTTTGTATTTTTTAGTAGAGATGGCATTTCACCGTGTTAGCCAGGATGGTCTCGATCTCCTGACCTCGTGATCTGCCCACCTTGGCCTCCCAAAGTGCTGGGATTACAGGTGTGAGCCACCACACAGGGCCAAATTTTCTATATTATTTTCAGTGTGCAAGTGCTTCCTGTAATTGTGGAGAGTCTGTTATTAACTCTATCAACTCAGATATATTCTCCATGTGTTCCTCAATCCTTATGCCCTGACTCCTGCCCCATATGCACACATTGCCCCCCCCCCCCCACAGGTATGTCTTCCTGTGTGCACACACACTCACATATACACAAATACGCAGCAATAGGAGTCTACTCTGTTAAGTCAGAAAATTTGCTCTCTCTGTTCTCAGGTGAGGTAACAGAATGCCTTTGTTCTTTTTATATCCTCCTAAGTTCTTTGTATCGTATCAGTTACCAGAGTCCTCTAAGACTAAGTTCAAAGCCTTTAGCTCTATGCCCAAAGAGTAGTTTAAAGCTATGGAAGAATCTATCCTTGTCTTATTTAGAAAGGATTTCTCTCAGATGAAAATGGAGGGCTCTTTCTTTCTTTAACTTTATTGTTTAATACACTCGCTCATGCATGCAAGCATTGATTCATCCAGTAAATGTTATTTCTGCACACCAACTTTATGCCAGCCTATGAGGAGAGTAAACCCCATACTATGTCCTTACTTAGCTCACAAAGCAGCAAGGTATACATTCATCAAAACACTAACTTCATGACAACATGACAAATTAGGTAGTGGACAAGTGTGCTCAGTGTCAGGGGTGGGCGTGCTGAAGAGGGAGTGACGAGCTCTGCCTGCCTCCCAGAAGAGATGGTATTTGAGCCAGGCCTTCAGGAATGCTGTGCACTTCTAGAACTTGGCAGAGGGTGAGGGGCTGCAGCCTAGGAGAGGGAACAAAGAAGGAAAGCACAGAGAATGTGTGGGAGCGACAGGTGGTATGAAGTGACTGGAGCTGAACTCAAGGTTGCAAAAGCCAAGAGTGGGCAGGTTGTGAGGAGCATAAGGGCTGGGTCTGTCCTGGGAATTTGCCTACTTCTTTCTTGACCTTCAGGATATTTTTAAATTCTAAGTATAAAGATGGAGATTAGAAAGTCTTCTGCAATGTTGGGTTAGAAAATATGAGAAACAATCAGGCTACATTTTGGTGGTGGTAGCCACAATAATGACGACCTCCTCCTCCTCCTCTTTCTCTTTCTCCTCCTCCTCCTCCTCTTCCTTCTCCTCCTCCTCCTCCTTCTCTTTCCCCCTCTTCTTCTTCCCTTACTCCTTCTTCTTATCCTCAATTATCTTCCTCCTCCTTGTCCTCCTTCTCCTGTTATAAAATAGTAGGAATGCATGATTTTGTTGTAATTTTGCAAACAATGGTGCATAGAATGCCTGGACATGGGGAAATTTGGGTGCCACTCTGTACTAGTTTTCTATTCAGAAACAAGATGCTGTTATCTCATACACATAAAATGTTAATGAGTTGAGGCTCTGTGCCCACTGTGAACTACCCATGGCCTGGATCTGCTGTGGAGAACTCTGGAGATTGCTGGGTAGAATGTCAGAATTCAAGTGACCTCAAAGCCCTATTGTGACCAAATGGCTCTTGGTATGAATAGGGATGTTCACACTCAGGCCTGTGACCACAAAGTAGCCAGCCCACCATCCCTAGATGATTTTGCAGTCTTTGCACACCAGAATGGTCATAGGCTTGTTTTCTTCTGGACTAAGCCTGCAGATCCTATGAGCGAGTAGGAAAATCTAATGTGAAAATATGTGCCTTGCACAGGTTGTGATATCCAAAAAGTTACCACAGGGGAAAATGACTAATTAACCTTGTTGAATCTAGAGAGCCAGTACTTAGATCCTAAGAGCCAAGACCATGTTAGTTTGCCAGGCAGGTTAGACTAATCAGAGTTGGCCAGGATATTTTGCGCATTCAGACACAGCCTGGATCCCCACAAGTTTCTTGGCCTGACTTTCGAAAAGCATTCCCTGTACATAGGGTTACTTCTGAACCTCCATTGTTGACCTAAGCAGGTTACTACTCCAGCCTCTAAAGGACCAGTGCAGCAGACATCCAGCCTTGCAAGCTCACAGTCATAAACATTTTTCTGAGCTCACATAAGCCCATCCCAGAAACACCTTCATGCATTTCATAAAAGGATATAAAGGATCAATGAATTGAATTTTGGCAAACCTAAGCTTCTTATACTTTAACTATTTTCTCTAAACTCTGTCTCAGCTTTCTGCATTCATCTATGACAACTCTTCATCTATCATCAGATTTCTCATTATTGATCCCCACTCCACCCCTACCACTCAAACAAGTTTGTTACTTTCTCTGTATGTGCTCAATCAACTTCTTTTTTCTTACCTAAATTTATCTCCCTCCAGCTCTTGTGGCTCTGGCTTACTTTTTATATTCTCCATAACACTTTCCCCAGTAACCTCTAGAAAACACAAATATCTTCCCTTTTTTCATTTGCATTTTAGTAAATATTTATTGAATGTATATTTTATGTCATTATTATGTGCTATGAAGAATATAAGGGCAAGTTAGGATATTTATGCTCAAAGAGCTTATGGTTTAAAGAAAAAACTAGTTAGATAGACAAGGGAAAAGGTGACTAACAGTGACTAGAGGGATGAGACCGCAAAAGAAATTGCATTTGAACAGAGCCTTGGTGAATGTGAATTATCGTTGATTTCTGACTGTGTTTACCACATGTTGTATCTTGTACTATGGCATGTAATTACACCTAATGTGACCATCCTTTAAAACATACAATTTATTTCATGCCCAATTTTGTCAACTGTGGGTGGGATTGGTCTCCCTGGAAGAGAGTAAACTCCTTTAGTGCAAGCCCTGTCATCTTTTTCTCTCGTATTCTTCAGGCATACGTCCTGTGCTTCATTAGTCCTAGCTGGATCATGGACACATTACCATCATTACAAATATCAATAGCTTGTGATTACTTCAAACAATCTGAAGTTGAAGGACCCCAGATATCCTTTAAAACAGGGTGTGTTGTACAGAATTATAATAGTCTTGGTAATGACTGAGGTCAGGAAACTTTGGCTTCTTGATTGATGATTTTCCCCAGGAGTTTTTATAGCCAATCTTCTTGCTTGTTGGAATGGCTGGGAAGTAGGGATTACCATTTGTGAGCAACCCAAATAGTGATGCATTTCAAAATACTGCTGTCCTTCTTAAAGCTACTGTACCACTAGAGTCTGCCTAATGCCTCCAAAGGATCCTCTACGGGGGCCTCATTAGAAACATTGAGATCTTGAAACCTAAATTTAGAACTAAAGTAATCTGATGTTCGTGGCCACATATCAACCTCTCCTAGAGCACAGTTAACTCTGCCATATGGCCTAGCATAATCAAAGGCGAGGAGCCTTCACACCAAGCCGATAGGGCCCACATGGGAAATGTTGGCCTTTCATTTCTGTTTTTCCCCATGAACTCGGTATTTAAAAAATGCTTGTACTCTTACCTAGTGACAGTTCATGGCCTTAGGAAACTCTGGCTTCTTGATTGATGATTTTCCCCAGGAGTTTTTATAGCCAATCTTCTTGCTGGTTGGAATTGCTGGGAAGTAGCGATTACCATTTGTGAGCAACCCAATACACGAGGTAGTGACTTCACATTTGGGGTGTCAGGGTTACCCATTACTTTCCTGCTGGAAGCAGCATTCTTCTCAGGTGGTTCTGTTCCTGTGTCACCTCCTTCAAGCTTTAGAAGTCAGCAAAGCCAAAATATTGGTTTATCAGATATCAACATATGCTTATTCCTCCTGCCTCTGCCCCTTACCCAAGAAGACAGAATCGAGGGCTAACCACTTGAATGTCTCTGTGTGGCACTGCTTTCAAGATTTCAGCTATCACAGTCATGCAGCAATACCTTTTGGATCAGGAAAGCCTCACTGTCTAAGGACTTGATTTTCTGGACTGCTAGCTTGTGTTCAAGGATGTTAGTTTCCCAAGCATGGCACTTAGCAGTTTTAGGAAATGCTGATACAACTGTAGCAATTTTCCCCAATTTGTTCCTGACGAAGAAGTCTCTTCAAAATTGAGTTGGCTTCTTTTCTTTTATTCAAAAATGCTGGTAAACACAATTAGCCTCATTAACCTCAGTTTCTGTTTCATAACCGAAAATTAGCCTACAATCACTGGTTTGCTGGAAAGCACAGTTGTAATTAGTCTTTAACTGACTGATATGAAAAATCTGTCTCTTCTTTAATTTCTCTGACATCTCAGTGAATATGAAAACATGTCTGAACTCTCCCACATTGGCACTGGGGACAAGAATAAAAATAAATCAGAGATTTAAATCAAGGATCTCAAGCTGAGACATGAAAACCGACACTCTTGTACGTAGAAATTGGAGACAAGGGGGCGTTTGTTGAGGAGGTGATAAGCAGAAGGTAGAAACTATGAAGTCTATTCTCAACACCATTTCTAACATGTCCAAAGGAGGTTACTGGGACACTGACTTCTATAGGCAAAGTTAAATGATTGTTTGTAAAAAAAAGACAGGGAAAAAAGTACTTGCTCTCTTGGCACAGGTGAAAAATCACTATCTCAGCCCTTGAAATCAATTTTGTTGACCGGCTTTAACAACAATGCCTTTTTTGTGAGCAAGATAAGAAAGTCACATTTCCTGAGCAATCTTGACACGTGCGTCGTTCTCAGGCTAGCACTTAAAGATGCGACTTTTAGGTCTTGTGACCAGAAGAGCTGAGATCGTGAGTTTAATCAAGAAACTCTATGGTCATCATTCCTCCAGTGCCTGGTACCCCCAGAGAAAATGTCCAATGCAGGAAAGATGAGGATGTTCATTTCCTTTAGCTCAACTGATAATCTGCTAAGGCAAAGGGAAAGTAATATGAAGTAGTTCAACTAGGTGTTTAGGTCTGAGTTTAACAGAGTGTGGCCTGGGGAGCCATGCTGTGACTGGTGTCCATTTGGTGAACTTCATAAATCTGGGTTAGTCACTGAGTAGTCTTAGTCCATTCAGGCTGCTATAATAGAATATCATAGACTGGGGAGCTTATAAACAGTCTATGATATTCTATTATAGCAGCCTGAATGGACTAAGACCAAGATCAAGGCAGATTTCGTGTCTCAGGAGGGCCTGCTTCTTAGTTCCTAGATGGCAGTCTCCTTGTGCAGTCCTTGCTCAAACGTGGTGGAAGGGGTGAGGGAGCTCTCTGGGATCCCTTTTATGAGAGCACTAACCCCAATCATGAAGGCCCTGCCTTCTTGCTCTAATCACCTTTACAAAGGCCCTACCTCCTACTACTGTCATCTTGGGCTTAGGATTTCAACACATGAATTTTGGGAAGATGCAGGCATTCAACTTACAGCACTGAGATGGCTAATTAAGCATGCACACTGAAGTGTGCCCTTTCATACCCTCTGCTCTTAGAAAGATGGCATGATAGGGATGAATATCTCAAGTATTAGAGTCCTTAACACAGACATAATTCCTTTCTTTGCCACTTCATCCCCTCCCACACTGCTTTGTTCTCTTAAATCTATTAAAAGGTTTTAATTTCCAAGTTGTTTCTCTATAGATTTGGATGGTGACCCCCGACATGCACCCCCTCAAGGCCTCTGAACTGCCTCCCTGTCAGTGTGGACTCTGGTTCAGGGGCTGTGAAATTGAGTCGAGTTGTTCTGTCTCAGTGCCCAAACTGCAAATGAGAAATCTTATAATTCAAATTGAAGTTCTCCTGCGTCACTCCCTGCACCTCTTATCAAGCCTCATAAGAGTGAAATAAAATAGTCACTAAATCAGAAAACAATACAGGGCAGTAAAGTAGCTTTTATTAGGCACCAAAGGCATTGGGTACAAATAAAATAATGAGGGAAGACATTAATATTACTTCTTCTGTGCTTGTTGGAGAGAGTGGTGTGTGACACTTGACTGAGTAGCAATACCTATGAAGCATCTTTCTTTTTCTCTTCAGCATTGTTTATATCAGAGGTTCTGTCTATGCAATAGCCAGGTTGGGAATAGCCATACAGTTGGGCAAGATAACCGGATCTAATTATTCAGAGTCCCCGATGGAAGTGTCTGAGCTCTGTTTTAAGAGAATTCTGTTTTAAGAATTCCCAGGAATGTGCCATTTAGGAACCACTGTATTCCAAAGAATGACACAGAGCCTTTTACTTGGAGAAACATGTTTGTGCTTAGTTGTCCCCCACTGCGCTCCGCTTTCTCTGGCCTTACAGCCATATGCTTTCTCCATTTTATTTTCTGTTTATTTCAAACAAGCATCACTTATCCTACACAGAGAAGAAAGAGTATGGGGGTGGTTATTCTGACAAGACATTCAGGGATAGAGAATGCTCTTTTCCCCTGGCATTCATTTCTTGTGTGTTTCTTTTGAGTAATTAAACACAGAAAGGTCACCTAGCATCCTGGCAATAACAGGAAATGGGAGGGGGGAACGTAAAGTAAAAGCAAACAATCAATATGAGGAAGTCAACACTGTGTTTTTGTTTTCCTTCCAGTTTCTCTAAAAAGGGATTAGCTATGTATCGATTATTCATATGCCACCTACTTCCCCAAAGATTTTCGAGGCAGTCCAATTTGATAGCACCTCGGTAACACCTGCAAGTTCCTAGATTTAATTTCTTGGCAGAACAACAAGCCGATACAAAAATCTGATTTGAGTGCTTCTAAATTTCAGTGAAATAAAAAATTGGTCTCAGCTAAAACACCTGTATTCACTCGTTCCAGTTCTCTGTTCCACCATCCAATCATGTTATTTTCATTTCAAGAAACTATTTCCTTTCTTGCCCTGCTCAGATGCATGTGTTAAAACAGGAGCAATTACAAGATTTGACTCTCCATTTCTTGCACTTATTGGCCCAGTCCAGTGAGGAGTGCAATCTGTATCTCCATAGCCCTGGCACTTAGGGGGCCCAGTGTCAGAACAAACCCTCTTTCAACAGAGCAGCTTATCTAGAGAATGACCACTCTCTGGATCAGTTCTCCTACTTGATACCATGATAGGAGTCATTTTGAAATACTGAACTCTTTTCATTAAACTGAGTTGTTGCCATTCTGTGAAAATACCTTCAGCTTTCTCACTCCATGGTATTATTGATGTTATTCCTTTGGCCTGGACCTCTATTTAAACTCCCTGATACAATCCTCCTCATTCTTCATGGCTTTGCTGAAAGATGCTTGTCTCATCAAGCCTTGGGTATCAGTTATCAATTGTCACAATAAAGCTGCATAACAAATAACCACATTTTAGTAACATACAGCAATGAACATTTATTTATTTATTTTTTGCCTACAAGGTAACGACATGGTTCTTAAGATCTCAGTTGGTTTCACCCATGGGTCTGAAGACAGCTGTGTGATGGCAGGAAGGTCTCTTGATCTTGGCTTGGCTCTCTCACATGTAAGGGGTTGGTTGGCTGTGAGGTGGCCTAGGATGGCCTTAGCTGGGACGACTATGCTTTTTTCACATGACCTCTCATCCTGTAGCAGGTTAACTTAGGATCGGTCTCATGGTGGAGACAGGTTTGTGAAAGAAGGAATCGCCTTGCCATTTCCTCGAGGCTTAGGCTGACAGGTGGCACACCATCACTTCTGCTGCATTCTGTGGCCCAAAGCAAGTCACAAGGCCAACTCAAGGCTTAGGGAATTTGACTCTACCATTCTATGGGAGACACTGCAAAGTTACATCACAAAGGGTGGGGAGAAATGAATAAAAACTTGGAAAAATGTTTGCAATCATTCTACTACAACTTTTGTGATTACCTGTCTGGAATAGTTTTCTGTTGTGCTTCATTTTTACTTTTTTTGAAAGCAATTTAAAAATAGGATGTCATTTGGGCCCTTGTTTTATCTCTATCTATGACTCCTTTAAAATCAGAGGCTGTGATTCATTTACTGTTTGGTCCTCAAGTTGCTTAATGCAGTTAAACAGGCATATGTCAGATTAGAAACATTCTAAAAATAAGGCAAAGTAGAAAACATAAGCACACAGAATTTTAAATCTGGAGTAACTTCAAAAGTTTATCTAGTGCATTACCCTGTGTTGCAGTAAGTAAGCCACCCAAAATGAAAGGCCAACAAAAAAAATTGCCTCAAAATGCAAAGAAGGTCCTTCTCTAATCAATGCTGATTGCAAAGCAAACACTATTCATGCACACCAACACTCCAACTTTAATTTTTAAATTTCTTAGCAGACAGAGAAAAGCCATTTTTGTGTCTTCATCTTAGCCTTCACTGTCTGCCTTCCTCTTCTCACTGTGATTCAGCTACACACTTCATCAGTGACAATGACATCTGCTTAGCGTTCAAAGATTGGAACAGTGCCTGAGCACCAAGAATAGTGCTTTGCTCAGTAACTGCTTGTTGAGAACAGAGATGCAGGAGGGAATTCCTTCCACCTTAGTGTCTCGTGGTCCTGTCTAATAAAGGATTTTCCTGGAGGGCCACCATGTGATCCTGCAAAGGATTTTGGCTTCTCTGATGTCTTTTCTCATCTCCCTTCCATCCATGGCTCCCCAAGGGGTCAGTCCACCTCAGAACTTCAGAGCAGGCTGAGGCACCATCTGCTCAGCAGCTTCCATCCAGTCTTTTGGCCAGAGCTGTATTTTAGGACAACAAAGCCAGTCCAGTCTAAGGAGCGAATTCTGCTCTGAAAGAGAAAGGGAAGATTGGGTTCTCTATTGCTTCATTCATGTTGAGAGCGCTCCACTTTACTGAGTGAATTCAATTAATATTTTAGGTTTTTAATGAAACTTGTTCTCACAGTGGCTTTTCTTGTCACCATTTATTTGAGTCCTGCGTTTCTAGAAGTTTTGTAATCTGTATATGCCAGCACAGTTCTCCAGATTTGGTTTAACTCCCCTGTCAAATCACTGAGAAAGAGAGGCTGATTTTGTTTCACTTGGAAAACAGTTTTTAAGGAAAGACACATTTAGCTTATAATCCTGTGCCCTTTATTGCTATAGTCTAGTATGTTCTTAACCTCAGATTATAATACAATGTATCTTTCAGATTCATCCTGAATCATTTTCTTTGAATCATTCGCTTATCATGCTATGACGATGGCTTTGTGACTTTAGGACAATCTGATCTCTAGTTCCGTGTAGTCATTTAACCTCAATTTCCAGTGTTTCCCCATCAACAAGGTAGTCTAACTGATAGCCCTGACAGCCTCTTTGCTTCTCAGGATGGTCAACTCTTCTCCATGACTGTCAAGATTCTGTCTTTCCTAAATTTGAGCCTTCCCTGAAAGTCTTTTTTATCAGAAGGGCATAGCTTTCTATTTTGCCTTTACAAAAAGGAAAAAAAAAAGTCTTTCTCTACAAAATCATTTATTTTCTTCTCTGTAGTCAGAGTCTATTTGAAAATTCATAAAGTACTCTCTTAAGAGTGGCTAGAAATGGGTACGAGACCCGCAGATTTATAGCCTGCTTCAGTCAGACAGATTGGGTTTCACATAATCCTTTTGAATAAAAGAGATCAAACCCCAACTCTACTTCAGGCAAAACGGAGAGGGACAGTCGGATGCAGGGACCTGATCATCATCAGGTATCTCCCCCTCCCAGATAAATGTAAATACATAGAATAGGCTGAACTCAGTACAGATGAAGTAGGAAGAAGCTTTATTCTTCTTCATCACTCTCTTGCAAAACCGCTCTGTTGACAGTTATCCCCTCTAGTCAAATCTTCTGCAGGATCCAGAGCTTTTGCAATTCCTTTCAGGTAATAAAATGTCCAGCTCAGCCTAATAACAAAACTCTAAACTTTCATCCAAATTAAAATGTTTCCCCATCTCGAGCTGAAACACGTACAAGGGCAGGGAGGGCGTGCAGTTCTTTTTGTCTTCCTCTTCCCCCTCCTCCTCCTTGAAAGGACTGAGCCCAAGGAGCAAAGACTGTAACAGGAAAAAGTGCACCATGCCCTTGGTCCCTAGGGTTTGTATTTTCTGAGTGTGGCCAATGTGAATGTACTGATTCTTTTGCTTGTAGGATATGTCTGTGGTTTCCTCAGGTACTTTTCCCATGAGGCCTCTGACTACAATTCCCTGAAGTGCTGTCTCCCACTGGACACTGACAGCACCCCATCAACTCAAGGCTTTCAGGAGTCCAGGCCACATCGTCCACTCCTGAGCAGAGCCAGGAAGTGGGGCAAGGAGTTGGTGGATCCGGGGGCACATGGCACATGGTCTAACACTCTCCTCACTTTCAGACCATGCTCCTGGAACCCAATCTCCTGCCCAGTGTCCCTGAACCTGCTTCTAAGGCTTGAGCAAGCTTCTCCCTGTGTCCCTCCTCCCGAAGGCAGACTGCTTCTGGTGTCCATTCCCCAAGGGGTCAGTCCACCTCAGAACTTCAGAGCAGGCTGAGGCACCATCTGCTCAGCAGCTTCCATCCAGTCTTTTGGCCAGAGCTGTATTTTAGGACAACAAAGCCAGTCCAGTCTAAGGAGCGAGTCCAGTGGGTGGCTGTTTGTGGGCACGGAATGGAGCCTAGACATGCAGTGGGGGTAGCTACAAGTGTGCCTACAAGGCTGTCATAATGAGGGACGGAGTCAGTTGGGGGAGAAGAGGAGAACTACATGGCTCTTCATCATGGCCAAGAGACCAAAAATGAAGAGCTTGGGCTCTCTGCACATCACTTTCTAGTATAGGATACAGTGATGACTGAAGAGTCTAAATGCAAACCTAGACTTCAAGATACCGATGAAGGCATATTTGTCAAGATAAGGGGATGGAACCCATTTTACTTATGTTAATTAGCTTGATGTATGAATGTTATTTTTTTTATATATATAGAGAGAGAGGGGATCTCACCATATTGCCCAGGCTGGTCTTGAACTCCTGGGCTCAGGCAATCTTCCTGCCTTGGCCTCCCAAAGTGCTGGGATTACAGGCATGAGCCACTGTGCCAGGCCCGATTTTTGATGTTTAGAGTTATATACTGTGGGCCTCAAGGCCTCAAAATTGTTAGGGGCAGATAGCATACAGAGCCTGTTGGGTTATGTTGCCCTACAGTATTTATCTATATAGTTCCTGTAAGATGACCTAGTCTGGCTCCTTTCTCTGGAGTCCTTATCTGGACCACAAGAAATACTCATTTACCCACCTTTGGTGGAGACACATCCATCTCCTATGCAGGCCTCTTCTCTCTTTCTTCTGCCCCCTTAGGCTGATGGAGCATTCAGAAGTTTTTAGGTGTAGGTTAGGTGCCATCCTCTTCATCTCTCAAATTCCAGAGGATGTATATCAGACTTTCTGAGCGGGTCCTTTCAAGCCCTTCTCACTTGGCTGAAAAAGAGGGGGGTATACCTCTGTCCTCAGAGGGGAGGTTATGAGGGAATATATGGCACATAAACTGTCTCTCAAAATATCTGTACTAGCACTTTTACAGCTTCATTGAAGCATAATTGATGTACAAAACAACTGCACATACTTAAGATGTATAATTTGATGGATTTATCATACACAAACACGCATGACCAAAACTACAATCATGATAATGACATATCCATCACACCAAAGGTTTTCTCATGCCACTCTGTGCTCCATGCCTCCCTGACCCCTGTCCTCAGGCAACCACTGATCTGCTTCCTCACTTTGTGTTTCCTAGATTTTTGTGTCAATGGAATCAGTCTGGTTTGCTTTTCTGTTTTTTGGGGGTGGAGGGTTGATTTGTGTTCCTTCATTTAGAATAATTATTTCGAGATTCATCCAGGTTATTTTGTGTTTGGAAAGTTTGTTCCTTTCTACTGCTAAGTAGTATTCCATTGTATGGGTGATGGGTGTACCACACTTACATTTAGGTTGCTCCCAGGTTGAGGTTATTACATATAAAGCTGCTGTCAGAATTCACATATGAGTCTTTGTGTGAACATATGCTTTCGTTTCTTGTGGATGAATACCTAGAGATGGAATGGTTGGGTTGTATGATGCCTACATAGTTAACATCTTCAGAAATTGCTGAACTGTTTTCCAGAGTGGTCGTGCTGTTTCACATCCCTTCCAGCAGTGTTTAGGAGTCCCAGATGCTGCACATCGTCACCAGCACTTTAACTTGAGTTGCTCTAGTGGGTAGTGGTAGCTCATTAAGGCGCTACAACTTTTAGAACCCTCAATGCATTATTCGCCTTCTTCCCTATACAACTTATATTTGGCAAAATGTGTTTTAAATCTCCTGAGCTGAGGAACTCAATAAAATGGGGTTGGAGGAGGGTCTCTGACATCTGTTTTATTAAAATTGAGCCTTGGGGTCTCTAGTGAAACTTAGAGAAATAGGGGAAGTAACCCCTCACTTCCTACTAACCTTGCTGAGAATGTATAATGTAATACACCTGAGTGGGCATACAAATTCATTCACCCCTACCAGCTGATATGGTTTGGCTCTGTGTCCCCACCCAAACCTCATCTCGAATTGTAATCCCCATAATTCCCTTGTGTCGAAGGAGGGACCTGGTGGGAGGTAATTGGACTATGGGGGTGGTTTCCCCATGCTGTTCTTGTGATAGTGAGTTCTCACAAGGTCTGATGGTTTTATGTGTTTGACAGTTCATCTACACGCTCTCTTTCTCTTGCTTGCTGCCATGTAAGACATGCCTGCTTCCCCCTCTGCCACGATTGTAAGCTTCCTGGGACCTCCCCAGCCATGTGGAACTCTGAGCCAATTAAACCTCTTTCCTTTATAAATTACCCAGTCTCAGGTAGTTCTTTACAGCAGTATGAAAATGGACTAATACACCAGCTTTCTCTGCTGAACTGGAACCCTGATTATCACCAGCAACTATTCTCATTTTCCCGGATTCTCCAACAAGAAGAGGCTTTATTCCCTTAGCTCTAATCTGAAAACATTCAAGGCAGGACCGTGATTGCCCTTGTTTAGGTTACATTCTCATCCTTGGTGTCTTAGTTTGGTTCTCCCCCAAAGCAGATTATGATATAAGGGTTTGAATGCAAGTCGTTAATTTGGGAGCGTTGTCCCAGAGAGCCCTGTGAAGCAGTGGAGCAGTGAGGCAGGAAGAGGATCAGTACAGAATTTGGAAATGACATTGGCATCCACAGCTCAACCATGCTGAGGACCCTCTGAGTCTGTGAGAAGTACATCTCAGAATTGCCCCCAGCGGAGGGTGTAGACACTGGGCTATTAAGCCATCATCTTCCATTCTCACTGGTTGAACGTTTCTCTCTAGGGGCACTACCGCTGAAGCATTCCACTGCCTGGGCACTGTGGCTGGACCTGTTCTGCAGCCAGACTCTTGCTTAGGCAGGGACTACAGCAGGCAGTCAGTGTGAAGGGCAACTGTCTGCAGGAGTCTTTGGAGTAGGCTGAGCAGTTGCAGGTGGGCTACCACTAGCGATGCTACATCTGGATATGCCGGTAGTATGACTTCCAGCCTAAGCTAGGACCACCTGACTCAAGTGGGTGGAGGGGGAAAGAGACCAGGGAAATGCATTTCACAGAAGAATGTGTAGGAGTTGTTCTGGGTATGTTCATTGGTATCTTCTAGGAGTTTTACAGGAACCATTTATGGTGGTAAATTGCTGATTAAAATCTTTGCAAGTTTGTTTCAAAATGTTTTAAAATGAAATCCTAAAAGGTAGCCTTAATGTAACTGTTTACTCCATAATTATTTATTCCTGGTACTCTCCCAGAGATCTCAACTAATAATAGACTCTTCCCTTTTTTCTTTATTTGCTTTTATCCTTTGGGGAAAACTTTCAATCTTCAGATAGTGACAAAAAACGTATTGAGCAACTACTGTGTGACTGGCTCTTGTATCAGGTACTAAGGATGCTAAGACGAATGCCCTCAGGCTGTGGAGGTAAATTCTGTGTGTCTTCCCACCAGTCAGATCAGAAGACTGAGGTTCCCGACTAGGAATGTCAGATGAGACTTTCCCTCTTTCTTCTTACTTCCTCTGATTCCAGAATGATGTTTTGAGCACAGTATGTTCATCTCTTTACAGAGTAAGAACAGCTTCTTGTCTTTAGGATGCAATTTTAAAGAGAAGTGTCGCTATTTTTTCCCTGCCAATTTTGAACACTAGGCTATGATTTCTCCAAATTTGATGCTTTATCACATTCCAGGTAGTATAATCTTTATATTATCAACATGTGCACTCCCTTGCTTTTTCTAGCTGTGCTTTTTTTTTCTTCCTGGAATTTATATTTTTGTCTCCCATCTGCCAGCCTTTCCCATAAACTCTCAGGCACAGAATTTATTTCAGTTTTCTGTAATCTCACTTTCTAACACCAATAAATAATCCACCTATCTCTGAGGCCCTGCTGACCTTTTGCATCTTATCAGCTTGATATATTTTTACTTTTTGTCTTTGGTTTTTACATATTTTCGCTTTGGTTCTCTGACTTGGCCTGCTTTCCCCCAGTTTTATACCCTGGCTATCTGGTGGTGGCCTCCCAGCCCTTACCTTGTCCTTCTTTTCCTTTGCAGGGATCCCCAGCTGCAAGCTCTTACACTACCCACTGACGTGTCCTCTGTGCTCCTGCTTTTCTCACTAGGGCTGCTGTCTGCTTAGCGGTTTGGGTTGCAGCTTCTCTTGGACCCTGGTTCATTCGCCTGCTGTGCCCTTCTCCTCTTGCTTCCCTGGCCTGTGCTCACTGAATTCCCTTATCTTATCTGACTCTTCCAAATGGGGAATTTGCAGAAATTGGAAAGCATCTTTACCCAGCCAGCAAGACTGTTAGTGCCCATCACCCACTCACTGCAATGGAACAGTGGAAGTTCACAAGAGGGTTGATTTTGTTGGGTGATACTGTGAGAAATGCTGACGATGCCTCAAGGCCTCTCTTCCGGCACAGTGCCCCCCTCTGCTCCACTGGACCCTCCCTCCTCTAGTGGCTGCTGTGAACCTATTGTGCCGTGCTAAGAGATTTGTTTAATACTTTATTTTGACAGTTCCAAATTAGAGAAAAGTTGCAAAAAGTGTACAAAACCCTCCCATATGCTCTTGTTCCTTAGTCTTCCCTGACCTCCATGACCCTGACATTTTTGAAGATTGTAGACTAGTCATTTTGTTGAATGTTCTTCAATTTGAATTTTCCAAAGTTTCCTCATGATTAGACATCAATGACATGTTTCATGGAGGAAATACCACAAATGCTGTGATCTTTGCAATGCATTCTCTCAAGTGGCACACAATATCTGTCATGTTACTGGTGGTGTTAAGGTTGATCACTTGATTGAAATGGTGCCTGCCAGATTTCTTCACTGTAAAATTACTCTTTGTTATTAATAAATATAATATGGGTTGTACTTTGACACAATGTAAAATCCCATTCCTCATTTAGCTTTTACCCATGTTTCTTTGTTTGTTTGTTTGTTTTTTTAGTTCCCAGCCAAGGTTTATTTTATTTTATTTTTATTTTAAGTTCTGAGGTATGTGTGCAGGTTTGTTACATGGGTAAACGTTTGCCATGGTGGTTTCTTGTACCTATCAACCCATCACCTAAGTATTAAGCCCAGCATGCATTAGCTACTTTTCCTGATGTTCTCCCTTTCCCCGCCCCTTCCCAACAGGCCTCAGTGTATGTTGTTCCCCTTCCTGTGTCCACGTGTTCTCATTGTTCAGGCCCCACTTATGAGTGAGAACATGAAGTGTTTGGTTTCCTTTCCTGCATTAGTTTACTGAGGATAACAGCTTCCAACTCCATCCATGTCCCTGCAAAGGACATGATATTGTTTCTTTTTATGGCTGCATAGTATTCCATGATGTGTATGTACCATATTTTCTTTATCCAGTCTATCATTGATAGGCATTTGGGTTGATTTTATGTCTTTGCTATTGTGAAGAGTGCTGCAATGAACGTACATGCTCATGAATCTTTATAATAGGATGATTTAGATTCCTTTGGGTATACGCCTAGGAATGTGATTGCTGGGTCAAATGGTATTTCTGCTCCTACGTCTTTGAGGAATCACCAGACTGTCTTCCACAATGGTTGAACTAATTTATGTTCCCACCAATAGTGTAAAAGCATTCCTTTCTCTCCACAACCTCACCATTTGTGATTTCTTGACTTTTTCATAATCACCATTCTGGTTGGTGTGAGATGGTATCTCATTGTGGTTTCGATTTGTGTTTTTCTAATGATCAGTGATGTTGAGCTTTTTTCATATGTTTGTTGGCTGTACAAATGTCTTCTTTTGAGAAGTGTCTGTTGATGTCCTTTGCCCACTTTTTAATGGGGTTGTTTGCTTTTTTCTTGTAAATTTGTTTAAGTTCTCCGTAAACTCTAAATACTAGACCTTTGTCAGATAGATAGGTTGCAAAAATTTTCTCCCATTCTGTAGGTTGTCTGTTTGCTCTGATGATAGTTTCCTTTGCTCTGCAGAAGCTGTTTAGTTTAATTTGATCCCATTTGTCAGTTTTTGCTTTTGTTGCCATTGTTTTTGATGTTGTTGTCATGAAATCTTTGCCTGTGCCTATGTCCTGAACAGTATTGCCTAGATTTTCTCTAAGGTTTTTATAGCTCTGGGTTTTACATTTAAGTCTTTAATCCATCTTGAGTTAATGTTTGTATAAGGTGTAAGGAATGGATCCAGTTTCAATTTCCTACATATGGCTAGACAGTTCTCCCAGCACCATTTGTTAAATAGGGAATGCTTTCCTCGTTGCTTGTTTTTGTCAGGTTTGTCAAATATTAGATGGTTGTAGATGTGAGGGTTTATTTCTGTGTTCGCTGTTCTGTTCCATTTGTCTATATGTCTGTTTCTGTACTAATACCATGCTGTTTTGGTTACTGTAGCCTTGTAGTATAGTTTGAAGTCAATAACCACATGTTTTTGCACTCATCAATATGTTTCTTGTCCAAATTAATGATTATTGTGATGGTTGCTAAATGGTTATTTTCCAATACTGTCATTCCTTCTACATTTATTAGTTGGCTTCCTGTCATAAGGAAGAATTTTCCCTTTTCACTGATGAATTTATTCATTTCTTTATTCATATCAGTCTAGACTCTTGGCTTTCTAGTTAATTCAATGGATTATAAACAATTCTTATTATTTATTTTGATGCTCAAGTTGCCCAAGTTTGGTCAATAAAATACTCTATGTATGTGAACTCCAGGCATTTCCTCATCGTTCTTTGACCATTTCCTTACTTTCTGTCCCAAAAAGTTTTCCAGACTCACTTTCAGACATATTCTGTTCTTCCCCTGACACCTGAGGATCAGTCGTGTGTGTGTGTGTGTGTGTCTATGTAGATAGTATTCATTCTTTCATTCTTTACTTTTCAACTGCAGTGAAAATCATGAATTCTCACTGCTACTTCCAATTCCAATCCAATACCACAGGGTCTCTTTTAAATTTTCTCCTTTTCATATTTGTACTTCTCTTCCTTGACAGTGAGAAAGCTGTCACCCAGTGTTCCCACTACCTAAGTCTTCCGGTATATAATCAATCTCTTGACCCCACCTGGCTGCCCCCCTCCTTGCTTGCAAGCCCACCCCCTACTTGAGCCTGCTTACTTCAGATCACCTACATATTTGGGTCTGCCTTAATGGCTTTTTGATACAGGAAGGAGGGAAACCAATTTACATTTTTTAAAGAAGAGAAGAAGAAGAGAAAGCAAAAAAGTAGTGCCTAGGAGATTTTTTCCAAACCACATTTGTTATTTCCATCTCTTTTTGAGTTTACACAATTACTTCTGTATCACTTATAAAGTTATTCTAGACAAATAAAAAATATATTTTTGACTATTCTGCGCTGATATTTTTATTTTTTGTACAGCATATGGACTATTTATACAAGTAGTCACTACTCCATTATTTTTGGATGTGAATAGAAATATCAGATACACATTTTAGTGCTTTGAAGAAAATAAATTCTGTTTTGATCAAAATGGGTTAGGTTAGACTTTACAAACATCCCTGAAATCTCAGTGTCTTAGCCCAATGGAGCTTATTTTTTGTTCGTGCTATATTATTGCCCAAAGCAGGTGAATGGATGGGATTCTCAAAGGCCTAGGCTTATGGAGGCTTCATTCTAGATGTGTTCCCACAATGACCATGATTGTGGAAAGAGACTGTCACTAATTGTATGCCAGCTTTTAAGTTTCTACCAGAAAGTAAAACACATTATTTATGCTGCTATTTCATTGGCCAAGGCACAACACATGACCACACTTCCCAGGAAGTGGAAAAGTATATTCCTACCATGTGTCTTGAGAGAGGAAACTCTGAAGTAGTTGGAGAAGAGTACTGACTCCCAGAGTGCTTTGGCAAGGGACACCAAGGCTCCGAATTTGGCTCTCACTTTTAGTACTAGTCTTATCTTGTAACATTTTTATTTCTTTCTCTGCAAGACAGGAAAAGCTAGTTCATGAGATTATAAAGAAAAAATAGTACAAGTGTTTCATAAAATGCAAAATACTATAGGAAGATGAGAGCATCATGACTATCATTTCTAATAGTCACGTCACCAAATGGCAGATAAACTTCCTGGGAGCTGTGTTCATTTCCCCGGTGGATTCCATATTCCAAGTGGTGATACAGATAATCTTTTCCAGTTGTAATAGTAATAGATGCTCAATGTTGATAATTTTCCCAATACAAAAAATATATATAAATAAGAAAATACAAAGATCTATTATCTTAAAATAGAACAATATTTAACTTTTGATATACATACTTGGCAGTTGTTTTCTACATAAATTTAAGTAGCTGAAATTATATGTAATATTTTACTAAATTTTTACATAACCTTCAACTATATGTTTTCTCATATAATTGCAGATTCTTTTAAATATTATTTTTAAAGGCCACATAATATTTTATAACCAATTAACCATTTACCTATCGTTGGCCACTTAAGTTGTTTCCATATACATGATATTCATGATCATTTCACTCTGCTGACAAAGAGAGAAGAATGCCTTGCATCTACACTGTACCAGTCCTGGACCTTAGATTCATTTCTTTCCTTTCTCTGCTCTTCTCCACATTATCGTACTCAGGGTCAATTGGCTTCTGGCTGAATTTACCTAGTGGAAGACACTAACAGGAAAATTGCAGAATGGGGAAAGGAAGAAGTCCAGAAGTATTTCTCCCCTCACACTGTGCCATGGATGGTTTCTTTGGCAGTAGTTAGGCCTCTGTCTTGGTTCCATCTCTCACCAGACAGGCCCTTCACGGTTCCAGAACCCCAACCCCCAACAAAACCCAAACCTTTGATTCCAGTAACACCCCCTGCTCTCTTTGTCCCTCTATACTAGGTGTGATAGTGACTTCCCTCTGTTGCTAAACTCTGGGTTTCTCATCATCTTCTGGCTGGTGCTCAGCTCCCTTATCACATGGGTTACCAGCTCCCTGCATTAAATTCTCTCTGTTGGAAATGCTCGAAGATGTTGATGTTTTCCTGGCTAGACTCATGTATTCTCACATTGGGCCACTGTAGCTTCTATCAGCATTTTCTTTCTCCTCAAGCCAACATGAGCTTGTCTTTATCAGAGAAACTTAGTTCCTAAGAAACAGAACCTCATTAAAACTTTTCAAACAAAAATGTAAAAATGATACAGTCATTGAAAAGATAAAAAAGCAGTACACATTACCAATAAGCAAGAAGTACAACTAGGAATCATGAGGGAGTTAGACTAGAAAGTCCCTCCCCTTCATCCTTCCTCTCTGCAGAAGAGAGTAAATATGAGAGAAAGCAGTACCCTCAGTCCCAGTCCTACATAACTTCTCAAACCCAGTAGCCAAGATGAGCTACTTAGATCTCCATTTTCCTATTATCAAGCCCTGCTTGTTTCAGGTGTCTAACTTCATGTAATCAGCCGTAAACAGGAGTGGGGTGTGGATGAGGTCAAGGCTCTGCAGCTTGCTGTGCTGGAGAGGGTGGGGCAGCTTCTCTGAGAAAGAGCAGGTGAGTGGGGGCACCTTGATGAGCAGATCCCCTACAAGCCTATTATTTAGAGATCCTAAAAATATATGGACTTTCTGTTTCTAAAAATTTGACACACTAGTGTGAAAGAAATATCTCTTAATATAGGACACATAAAACTGTGGGATAAATTATAAAACAACAACAACATCTTTTTAGTTCATGACTGAGCAGATAGTAGAGTTAGGAAAACCACTGGGGTCTGAAATGAAGAAAAGTTTCCTCTATGAATGGAGGGAAGTGGGGAAACTGGATCAAGGGATGAATATCAAGTACTGGCACTGGGGAAGTTTTATTATACAGCTGTTCCTTGGTATTCCATGAAGGATTCATTCCTTGTGGATACCAAAATCCCCCATACTCAAGTCCCTTATATAAAATGGCACAGAACTTGCATAACCTATGCACATCCTCCCTTATACTTTAAATCATCTCTAGAATACCTAACACAATGTAAATGCTATGAAAATAGTTCTTGTACTATTTTTAAATTTGGAATTTTGTATTGTTATTTTTAATTGTTTTTAAAAAAATATTTGTAATCTGTGGATTGCAGAATCTGCAGGCAGATGCTGAACCCATGAATACAGAAGGACAACTATATAAGCTCATTAGTGAGTATAAGTGGATTCATTTTGTTACGATTTAAACTAAGTTAAATATAAATGTATGTATATATATGCACATATAGTATATTTCATAAAATAACTTTAATATATTTAAACTGGAAATGCTTCCAAATCTGTCTATAATTGGTCAAAGCTTAGTTTTAAAAGAATATAGGTTTTTCAAAATACATTCCCTGCTCCCTATTTCTGTTATTGCTGCTACAGAGAACCATATGCAGCTGTAAATCTCTAGGCTTTCCCCACTCTAATATGAAAATTCGTTGCAGAATGATTGCTGTGAAATGCCTCTTTTTCTTTACTACCATGGTAGGAGATTACTATGAATTTTGTTATCTTTTTGATGAAAAGAAGGTAATGTATGAGACTCTTCCTTATTACTCAAAGGTGTTTTGAGCCCATGGTCCTTTCTTGTGGTGTAACGTCAGCATGTCCCTCGCCACAGCAGGGGTGGATGATACATATACACTTACCTTCTCACTGGCGTTTGTGGTTTAACGTTCAATTCCTACTCCCGGTGAACTTACTAGTAGAAGATACACCCGTGGGTCCCGAGGCTTCCCGAGTCATTCCCTGTCGGTCTCTACTCTGCTCCCTTTGTCTATAGTGTCAGTGTCTATCCTCTTGCCCCAGCCTATGAGGTCCTCCAGTTTCCCATACAGTTTCCTTTTAGCATTTTCAGGTGATAGTTGCCTCTTCATCTTATCAGTAATTGGAATATCAGCAGACCCTCTACTCTTAAACTAATTTACCAGGACAGTGGGTTTATCATTTTCAGTGTTGAATTTTTGGCTTTCCCATCACTCTGATCTGCACTTCGGTGTATATGAACCATAGCTGGAAGTCAGATCTGACTCTGAGGTCAGTCATGGTCACTGTTGCTCCAATTTGGGTGACCAAGTGTCTCTCAAAACATGGCATCTTTGTAGTGTTCTTAGAAACAATGTTTCCCTAAGGGTTTATCTTTGGCCACATGTTTTCATGTGGCATTTGCAGTGGTGTGCTGGAGGGGCTCATAATAGCTAATGAGAGCCCACTGTCAAATATTCAGGAATTTTGTGAGCCAGTTTTTAAATCACAGTTTAAAATCAGCCATGGTGGCAGTATGCACACCATGGAAATTGACAAATACTATAAATAAGGGCTTCCCCTGCCCAACCTGAAATCAGTTTGCCAGCACACCACTGCATTTGGGCAACTAAAATTAAAATAATAAAAATAAAGAGATATTTTTAAAATCATAGGTAATCTGGCATTTTTATTAGTGAGAACACTTTTTAAATTTTTTGTTTAAGATTCAGTGGAAAAACCATTCAAACAGGTAAGTGAAGATTGCCTAGAGGAAACGAAGAAATGCTACATATAAAAGAAAAAAGTTGATAAACTAGACTTTGTCAAAACTAAAAAATTCTCATTAAAAAGTACTGTTAAGAAAATAAATAGGTAAGCCACAGACTGGAGAACATAGTAGGACTTTATCTAGAATGTGTAAATACATCTATAAATAACCATAACATAAAAAGATAATAGCTCAACAATGAAATGGAAAAAAATTTGCATAGAGATTTCTCAAAACAAAATATGCAAATAGCCAATAATCACATGGAAATAGGATCAACATCATCATAAGGGAAATAAAAATTAAGTCTGTAATTGTGTTAGTCCATTTTGTGTTGCTGTAAAAGAACATCTGAGGCTAGCCAGGTAATTTATAAAGAAAAAGGGTTTATTTCGGCTCACAGTTCTGCAGACTGTACAAAAAGTGTGGTGCTGGCATCTGCTTCTAGTGAGGTCTCAGGAAGCTTACAATCATGGTGGATGGTGAAGGCGGGGCAGGCGTATCATATGGTGAGGGAGAGAGCAAGAGAGAGAGGGAGGAGGAGATGCCAAACTCTTTTAACCAGCTAGCTCTCACATTAGCTAATAGAGTTAGAACTCATTCTTTACTGCAAGTAGGGCACCGAGCCATTCATGAGGGATCTGCCGCCATGACCAAGACACCTCCACTAAGCCTCACCTCCAACACCAGGGATCATGTTTCAACATGAAATTTGGAGGGGACAAACATCCAAATTACATCCATAATGAAACGTCATTTCACATCTACTAGAATGGCTAACATCAAAGAAGGCATCAAAGATGTGGAACAACCAGAGCTCTCATATTGTGCTGGTAGAAATGAAAAACGTTGTGAGTACTTTGGAAAACTGTTTGGCAGTTCCTTTTAATGTTAAACATACGTCTACTCTTTGATCTTGCAATTCTACTCCTACCCAAGACAAATGAAAACATACCTACAAAAAGACTTGCATAAGAACCTTTATAGCAGCTTTTAATCACAGTAGTTCCAAACTGGAAACTCCCCAAATGTCCATCAACAGTAGGATGAATATACACATTGTGTTACATGTATATAATGGAATAGGACTCAGCAATAAAAATGAACAAATCATTGGGGCATACACCAACATGAATGAATATTAAAAACCTGTGAGGCAAAGGAATCAGACACCAAAGACTACATACAGCATGCTCCTGTTTATATGAAGTTCGGCAACAGACTGAACTAACCTTTGAAATGGAAACAGTGGTGACCTTGCAGGGGATGGCTTTGGTTAGGAGTAACTGGAAAGGAACATAAGGCCACTTTCTGGGATGATGGAGATACTCTATGTCTTGATTAGGGTAGTGGTTTCACGGGTGAATATATTTTTCTAAGCTCATTATTTATATGTAAATTTAATTCAGTAATAATAAATTTTACAAATGGAAATAAGCACCCCCCCGCCCCCCCCCCCCCCAAAAAGATAACAACTCAAAGAACCAAAATAAAGTGTTTACTCAAGTCTCAGGACAATGAAGAAGTAACATTTTATGTGGTTTAATGATAATATCATACAGAGTGTTAGACTGTAAGACAAAAAGAACAGATAGCAGAAAGCAATTTAACCTTGTGCCATTATACATTTAGCATGATATTACATTAAAGCTCTCTACCAATCATTTTATTTTATATTAATGATTCCCCGGGAGAAGTAGTTTCACTTCTGGTTTTTAAAAAGTAGTTTGGCCTGTTTACTCATATTAGTAGAAACAATAAATTCAATAAATCATCACAGCCTCCCACACTCCTTGGCTGGCATAAAGCTGCTGACTGACGGTGTAGCCGCCAGGCTCTGCAGGACCTGCACCGCCAGGCTTGCTAATTGCTACACAGCCAGGGAGATGTGAGGAGAAGATTACAGGAGAGGAGGCAGGGAGATGAGGAAGTGGGCCAGGAATTATGGAAGACGGGAGGGACAGCCGAATCAGCATTTCTGAAACTAGGTGTTTGTCTATCCTGGTGTGCACGTGGGCACCATTGTGCTCACAGAACACCATGGTTTCTATGTTTTTCATCAATATGAGCAGTGTCTGTGGCCATGTGACACAGTCTTCCCAATTCCCAGACTTCTGGGTTCACTTTGGCTTAACTATTAAAGTCAGATAGCTTCAGCTCATTCCTCATTTTGATGACCATGCTTTTGACTGTTTTGGGGGACATTTCTGAGAAGTCCTAGATGGTCCCCATGTGTCCTGGTGTCACCTGACAGCATTCTCCCAACCTGGCTCACTTTCTCAGTCCTCTCTGGCCTCTGGGTCCCTGTGACCTGCAGTGTGAGCACAGTGTACCCAAAGCAGCCTCGTCACCAGGTGGATCCTAAACTTAATGGCTCTTCAAGCTCTTTTTAAGGTGTGAGGAAAGCCGGAGAGTGATTGTAGCATTTGTTGTCTTAGTCTGTTCAGGCTGCTGTAACAAAAATACCATAAACTCAGGGGCTTATACACAACAGATATTTACCTCTCACAATCCTGGAGGCCGGGACATTCAAGAACAAGGCAGATTTGGTGTCTAGGGAGGACCCACTTCCTACTTCATAGACGGCCATCTTCTTGCTGAGACCTCACATGGTGGAAGGGGTAAGGGAGCTTTCTGGGGTCTCTTTTCTAAGGGCACTAACTCTATTCATCAGGGCTCTGCCCCATGATTTAATCACCTCCCCAAAGGTACCACCTCCCAATACCATCCCAGCGGGGTTGGGATTTCAACACATGAATTTGGGGGAACACACATTCAAACCACAGCAGTTATGCAACGTCATAGTTGCTGAGCTCTCAGTATTGGCACATCCCCATCATCCTGTCCTGAGAGCTCCTTCCTTGGGCCCTGGCTTCCTCATCTTATTGCTGGGACCTATGCTTTCCTCCTTGAATCTCCTGTCTACTCTTCTCTTCCCTACCCTGTTACTGAGACTGGAACAGAGGAAATGAAAACCTCATTTCACATGACAGCAAGTTCTTGTCATTATTATTGCCTTACTGTGCACAGTAATTTAGGTTCTTTTGTCTTGAGAATCCCATTCTTGGCCATACCCTTACCTCCCTAACCAGGAATCCTTTAAATAAAAGTGTACCACCTGCCCTCACTGTTAATCTTTGCACACATAGACACCCTACTCATTATACTCAAAAAGCTGCCTTCAGTTTCAGAAAATAGTATTTTGGGCTCCCTTTTAATTCATTTTTTATGAAATTTGACTTTGTTTTCCTAATACAGGGGATATTTAGGTTAGATGTTTGTGGAAGTTCAGCATTCTATAGAACATAATTTAACCTACAATAAGAAAAAAAGGAGAGTACACAGTTCAGAGCCATCCTGTCTTCATTTCCTTCTTGCCTGGCTGTGTCGCCATTTTTTGTTTTTCTTTTTTTATTTTTCAGGTGTTACTTTAATTTTTCTCTATTATGGGCACTGAGGTTGGATAAGCATGGGTCTGCCTCTGTCACTGCTTCCTCCAGGCCAGCAAGGCCCATGCAGTCGAACTGAGCTAACAGACAGCAGTTCTGGCCACAAAGATGACCCCACTCAGCAGCCAGCCCGTGATGAGCCCGCACATTCATATTCAACACTTTACCGTTGGCTGCTTGCTTTTACACCAGCTCTCCTATCTGATCCCAGATGAAGAGGCTGGTGGAGGAATCAAAGTTCTCTGTACCACTAAGTTTAGCCTTATCCAGTGTTTCCTGACCACTGTTTTTTGAACCCTGATCTCCCCGCAAAATAGGCTTTGCCAATTTTTTCATATCAAATAAGAAAACTCCAAGGCCACTTGCTCTTAGCTCTGGCCTCCACTGCCTTGGTTTTATAATGTAGCAAACCCTTCTTCCACAAGACGCCTGACCCCTGGGTGAAGCTGTTTTCAAGGAACAGGGTCACACATGGCTGCTCGGCCTGGCAGGCCTGCAGGCTTGCTGGCTGAGGCCAACTATAACAAACCTGGATTCGCATTTTTAAACAGGTTTCACCAAAAGGATGACTATTTGTCATAGAAGAAAATACTACTGACTGGAGCACACTCAGACTGCCTTTAGACATTCTCCCAGGCCTGTGTCCTACTTTCCTGGGGCAGTATTACAATATTTGCCATAAAGCTGAGCATGAGTGTGGGGCCTGGCAAGTTCTGAGTTTCCTGGCCTACTGTCTTTCTTCCACTGCAAGGGATTAAGAAACTGGAGCTGAAAATGAAAATGTTCACTCACATTTGCTACACCAGCACACCAGAGGAGACAGCAAGAGATTCCTCCTTTTAAAAAAAAAAAAGTAAATACATAGCACAAAGAATTGCAGACAGCCAGCTCAGCTTGGACCAACTTTAAAAGTCCACCACCAGACCCCCACCAAGATAAGCAGCCCCCACACGGAGGAGACCCACCATCATCTCCGAGAGATAGCTAGGAAAAAAAGGAGGGTGCTTTTACAAAAATAACATAATTTGGCTCCTGGAGAAAAGGAAGGTCAAAATGCAGGTGGTGTTCCTTCTTCTCCCCTTGCTGGCTTCCCCAGGTACAAGCATGAATAGGCTTAGGGCTTATTAAGGTGAAATCAAAAGGAGAGAAAGACAGAGAAACTGTATTAACAATGGTGCCAGAGACTCAGGGTTTCCAGCAGGCTCATTTGTTTCAAGGAAGAAGATTTAGGGAGGGGTGGATCCCCCTCTGTCTTCATTCAGCTTCAAATGGAAGAAGAAAAGCAGGAAGTACACAGCTGATGTAGAAGGTATGATCCAAAATGATGAAAACAATTCCACCCTTTCTTGCATAAACATTTCTTGAATGCATATTACGTGGCCAGCACTGTGATTGACATGGGTGATATTCATAAGATTCAATCATTGAGCTTATCTTTGTGAACTGCGGAGACAGCCTCTGACAATTCGAATGGATCAGATGCTAGCCACAGTTCAGATGTCCTGTTGTGGACCATTTCTGAGCCTCTGTAATGGAGTTGCTGCAGTGATTTCAGAATCAAGCCAACCCACTCTAATTTTGGAAGCATTTATCTTTGCCTTTTTTTCCCCCACTTTCTAACATCTGAATTGTTTGCACCACACTGATATCACTTATGTGAAACGCTAACCAAATTTCTTTCCCACATTCGACCTCAGTTTCTCCATATGTGTTGTTATAAAATCATCTGGTTCTGAGTCATTCAGCCTCTTGGCAGATGCTCAGTGCACTTGAAGCTAGTACGTGCTTGTTTGAAGGCCTTATGGTTCAGGCCTCCCTGTCTGTCAGTCAAGTGTATCTGCTTAGTATCTCTATATGTTATGTCTATAAACATGCCTGTTGAAAAAAGAATCTCCTGAAATACCAAGCTGATAGTATCTTTTCCAGCTATTGGGCATCGTTTTCTGTTTAATGAATAAAAAGTTTTCAGAAATGTGCATTTTAATTTAAGTCCAGGACAGACTGCTGTCAGAAAGATCTGCTGGAATGCTTTCCTTTGAGAAAGAAGCTGGCAATGTAAATACAACAAGCAGCTGTAGGTGGCCACATTATCTGCATTGTCTTTTTCAAGCCTAGCCATGGGGTGTGTGTGTATGTGTGTGTGTGTGTGTGTGTGTGTGTGTGTTTGGGTTGAAAAGTTAGAATGGAAATGAAACGAGGTATTTTTGCAGAAATTAAGCAATTACTATTTGCTGATGTAATGTCAATTCATAAGTGACCTCTGAACAACAAAAAAGCACATTACTTGAAAATTAAAAAATGACCCCTTCACTGAGCAAGCAGATGTCTTTGTTTAGGTGAAGCATCCAAGAGTTTCCTGGCCCCTCCCGCTAACCCGGACTGCAAAAGATGGGGCCCCATGTGCCTGCCCATCGGCCCGAGGAAGGACCCTGAAACCTCTATCGCCTACAGCCCGTGGGTTCTGACAGCAAAGTGAATCACTTCTGGGGAAGACAATGACTTGTTTACTTTTCACTGAATTGAAAATTGAAGATATTTCATAATAGGATCTGGGAAAATTTACCAGATGTTTCATCGCACTGTGTTCTTCTGTCAGGTCCATAAGATATAATGCTGAGAAAGGCTAATAAATCAAGGTGGGTATGAAAAGCTTAGCGATAAAATTCATAAAAACGTGAACTGCGGGAGGATACCTTTTCTCTAGCTGCGAAAATATGAAATTTCGTGACTTTTTTGGTGCTTCACAGACAAGCTAATATAAACTATAGTTCTCATTTTTACTCATTTCTCCCCGCTTTCCTTCTCTTCCTTTCTGCTCCAATTTAACCAGTCTAACATCTAAATACAGAATAGAAAAATTGTCTTCTAATTTACTTTAAAATGATGACTGGATGAACATGTAACCACTGCTTTGAATACAGCTTCAACTGGAAGACTTTTTCGCATGACCCAGGGAAAGGCACAAAGAAACAAACCTTGTGATGCTCTAAAATAACAAATTCATTTGGCCAATACCATGCACAGACCGGAAAGCTTTTGCCTCATTTTTCTTCCACACTCCCCGCACCGCCGCCTTCAGATTTTCAAAGTGTTTTATAAAGGCAAGTGCTAATAAACTGTGGCATTCTAGAGAACACTGGTGCAGACTTTACTCTGGTCATCTGTTACTTACTTTGGGCCACTGTCTGTGTGATAGGAACTACAATCCCAGTTGTTTTAGTTATCTGTTGTTGCATAACAAATCATCCCAAAACAAGAAATACATATGATCTCACACTTACTTTCTGTGGGTTAGGAATTTGGAAGCAGCATAACTGGGAGGTCTGGCTCAGGATCTCTTGTGAGGCTGCAGTCGGATGCTGACAAGGGCCGTGGCAAATGATACTTGACGGGCTGGAGGATCTGATTCCAAGATGGTGCACTAACATGGCTGTTGGCAGGAGGCCTCAATTCCTTACAGAGCGGATCTGTCCATAGGCTGCCCAAGGGTCCTCGTGCCATGGCAGCTGGCTTCTCCCAGAATGAGTGCTCCAAGTGAGAGAGTGAAAGAAAACTAGCAGGAATCCACAAAAAGCTTCGTTACTTAGTCTTTAAAGTCACACACTGTCATGTCTGCTTTATTCTATTTGTTAGAAACAAGTCATGAAGTCCAGCCCACATTCAAGCAGAGGAGAATTAGTCTCCAACTCTTATGAAGAGAAGAATATCAAATAATTTGTGGACATATCTTAAAATTATTCCACGGGTTGAATAGAATTTTTATTTGGTGCAGTTGACAGTGAGATCTCAATCAATACCACACATTGAAGAAAAGGAAGAAGAAGAAGAAAAGAAAGTAAAAGAAAAGCACAGTTTTTTTCAGGCCACTCCTTATCCTGCCTCACGAAGTTCCATCTCAAGTCCCACCACAGATCTGATTTCATTCTGACACTGCTCATGGCGTTCACTAACTTCTCCCTAACTCCAGTTGTTCATTTGTCATTAGTAAATCTCAAGAACATTCCCAACCTGTCAGGAAAAAATAAATAAATAAAAATAAGGCAGAGGCTCAGGTACCCCTGAAGCCTGGAGTCATAAGTAAACTAAAAATCTGTGAGTTCAGAGGACAGGGGTAAAGTGTGTATGGAAAGAGGAGGGAAATTCTCCACAGATGGGAATCTTTTATCGGATGCATTCCAGAGCTCTGGGAGGTGTTGCTAAGGCCTCCCAGAGGTTTCTCTTGGCTCCTCCTAATGCCAGGGTAGGCAGCTCAGCTGTCCTATACGTGTCCAGCCTAGTGGATTTCTCACTGGTCATTCCCCTGCAGCTCCACTGGGCTTCCTGGGCCCAATGAGTGTAGCCTCTGTTCAGAAGTAATCATGATACTAAATCACTCTCTGCCCATTATCATCCAGAGTCTGTCCATGGACAGCTTTATCTCCCACCAGGAAGTCTGTTCTGATCAGCCTTTCACCGACTTCCTTTCATGCTTACAAAGGGCAAGAAAAGTGGCTTCGGGGACTACTAGCTCACAGGGTGCAGTCAGTCCTAATGGTCTTCTCACTCGGCTACCTGCTTCTTCTTCCCAAAGGGAGCACCAGTTAGTGTATCTGAGCCAGAGAGTCTGGCTGAACCATCCTATTACTGTTTTATATAAAGCACTTACAGAATTCCTCGAGGGGAGAGGAGTCTCCAAGGGGAACTTGTCTCATTAAATGGCGGCCTGCTTTCCAAGCAGCCAGAGAGGCTATGAGCCGGGAGATGTGACCTTTGGAGCTTGGTCATGCTAATGCACTAACCTCTGGGCACGTGGACAGCATAATGGGGGAATCGCTTCAGAGGAGAAAATGGGAAATGTGCTTTTCTCCTTTGCCCCATTTAATGGGGTTAAAGAAAAAACAATGACATTTTTATAGTTATAAAAATGTGTCCGGTATAGATGCTTCTAGGTTCCTATATCTAAAAACTCTTTATGATTTGTTCTATTCTTTCTTTATTTTTTTCTGGAAAATTCTCCTCTCTCTCTGCTCTATATTATTCTTTACTTAGCCCTAGATAGATTTTTTTAAAATGGCTTCTGAAGATGTGGTCTTTTAAAAGCTTGGAGAAGAAAGACCAAAAATGTATTTAAAAGGCCTCTGGCCACAATGTCTTTCGTCTTTGATTTATAGGAACCATTCAAAGGAACTCTCTGGAAAATAGCTTTTTGGTTTTTGCTAAGAAAGCACCACAGAAAACAAGCCAACTCCCAGGTTGACAGGATGCTCTCTGCAGAGGATTTGGGGATTGCATTTGCAAAGCCTTCCAGAGCAGGCTGATGAATCTGGAGATGATGTATTCTGGATGCCAAATCATTAGGGAGTTCACCTCTACTGGCAGAGTTCAGTTTCAGAAACAAGAGATGTAAACCTTCAGCACAGTGGATGATATGTCAGGGTATGACTTCTGAATACCATCCTGCCCCACAATGGGGCTGGCAGACTTCTACTTCTGCCCTATCCAAGCTGCTTAGCCCAGAGAGGAAGAGCTCTGTTTGCCTCTCTCTTAGATGGGGATTTTAGACAAGTGTTTACACAGTTACACTAGGTGGCCTGAGTCAGGGGCAGAGCAGGTGGTAGTGTGTCATGCACCTGTGGCACACCACGTTCCAATATTAGAGATTAGAGAACATCTGGACAGCTACAGCGACCTCAGAGAGGGCAAGCTGTACTCGGCAAAACTGCTCTACTGACCGTCTTTCCCAGTATAGGTTCTTCCTTTAGTGACAGTGCATAGAGCCCCAGTCATTAGAGCTGTAAGCAAATATTCTGCTCCTCCTTCTTTAGGACTTTTGGTAGAACTATTTCTTTCCCCACCTCCTTTGAAATAAGGTGTGGCCATCTGACTATCTGACTTGCTTTGCTCACTAAAATGTGGGAAGAAATGATTATGTCACTTCTGTGTTGAAGCTTTAAGAGTTATTACATAATTCACACTTCTTTTACCTGCCAAGGTGACTGGCGATGGTTTCGGTGATTGCTGCTGCCAAAGGGAGGATGACTTGGATTACAGGCCCTGCCAACCCTTGATGGACATGTAGGGAGAGTGAGAAATAAGCTCCTACTGTTATAAGCCACTAAAATAATTGGCTTGTTTGTTACTGCAGCACAGCTTGTTCTGTTTTTCCTGATTCTCACAATCGCCTCTGGGAAGACAGGGATTTTCCTTGCCAATGGAAGTGCATTTCATGGAAATAATCTATGTTTATAGGAACATCTGTCCAGATAAGGGTTTGAAAAGGTCTCATCTCCAGTCCAGGGAACTATGGATTATCTAGGCCCCAGGAAAGAATCAAGTTTTATACAAATTTAGTTTTATATGATTGTGCCAGAAAAGGATAGGGAATTAACCACTTTTTTCAATTGCTTTATTAAAATGTATGATTAGATGAATCTGTCTTTCTTCCTAGGTTTGTGTGCAATCTATAGCCTCTATAATATAGCACATATACTATTCCCCCTCTTTATCTGAATACATTTTATCCCTTGAATAGGATTGGGGTAGAAAATCATGAGCTAGTCCTACTTAAACAGTAAGAAATCTGGCAGCATTCTTGTCTAGAGCATAATTATTTTCTTAATGAGCACTTACATCTATCATCCACAGAAAAGACTTTGAAATAGATCTACTTTAGCACCAATAAGAATAAACAATGTGTTACAGACAGTGGCTTATCACAATTTTATTTTCATCCAGTGGGCAGTGGGAGGTATTGTCTGTGAACAGTCTGTATAGTAAGGTTCCGTATACACGAGCTATGATTATGATAACTTTACAAACAGAGAAAACTCTTGGAAATGTATGGAATCGTTAGCCTGAGTTTCCCAGAACAGAGCTTAAGGAAAGTTTGAATGTTAATGCTTCCTTGGGAGATACAAGTCCAGGGTATAAAGAGTTAGTCAAGGGAAGTTGACACAGTAAGTCAAAGGTGGTGGTTTCTGAGCCAGCCATAGCTACACACACACACACACACACACACACACACACACACACACACAGCCACTTGCTTGGAGGGCTCTGGAGGTAGCACGAGGAACCACTGCACCTCAGAACTATCTGTCAGCAGGAGGATAGGAGTAGAGTTTTTCTGTTGGCTTCTTTCTGCCTCCTACCTCTTACTAGTCAGGACTCTCACTGAGGTAATTACCCCCTCCTCCCCTCTATTGGCAGCCTGTGTTACTCAGCCTGTTTGGGAGAAGGCTAATCCCCAGCTCCATGGTTGGTTTCATTCACTTCCCCAAAATAAGGAGGTCCCAGGCTTTCATGGATCCAGTAAGGTCTGTATAGGATGCCTGAGCTTCTGCCAGTGGTGATAGGAAATGGGGAGACCGTAGCCAGGGATCTCCACTGAGCAAAATCCAAGACCTAGGGACAAGTAGGACAGAGTGATCTGGGGAAGTATTAATACATAATCTGAATCCAACAAAGGTACTTGGTTTTGAAGCATGAGAGGTATATGTCTATGTGGAGGAGATAATTGCAGTCTTTGAAATTTTATTATATATGGGCAATTAAGTGCTTGTAATTATAGATGGGTGTCAATCTGTTTTGGAGAGCTGTAGAGTTTTCAGAAAAAAAAGAGCTTGAATAAGTCTTAAGTTTAAGACCAAGAGATTACAGGCTGTGTCAGAACTGCTATACTTTGAATATCTAGATTGTTGGAAGTCACGAGGCCCCGTTAGCCTGCTGAAAACTTTGAGAGGGTTTGAGATTTGAATTAGTTCTACAGGAGAGTGATCAGTATGTTCTTTATGGCAACCTTTTCAAAGCCAAAGGGCTAGAGATGACACTCCTCATACTGCAACAAGTAGGGTTGTCAGCATTCATGCATACACAAACATGCAAACAAAACCAAGCTATTAGGTCACTGATCACTGAAATAGTTGCAATAGCAGACTATGCCTACTTGGTCCCAGAAATCATCCAAATATCCAAACTGTGGGTATCATATACACCAGTGAGTCTGCCTTATTGGAATGCTTTCCAAGATGCAAGGTGATCTGGGAATAAAGGGAGGTGTGGTCCAGTATGTTTGGAAATCCTAAATGCAATGCCTAATCTTGGAACACTTCAGCAGCATCCAAGGCTCCAAGATGTCTCATTGTAAAGAAGCCTGCTTACTGCAGCATTTACCAAACTTAGGCCATGGGAAACCATTCATTTTTCTATAACAATTATCCCCCCTCCTTGAAAACTTCCTGTGCACAATTCTTAAGAAACACTGAGGAAAACTCTAGACCATTTTGAAAGACAGTGTGATGTGGTAGGAATTCAGGCAGCTGAGAGCCTGAACAGGGTGCTCTGGGCCTGCTTTGATGTTAACTGTTGGTCACTTAAAAATGAAGTCACACAACCACACTTTGCCTCAGTTTCCTTCCAAATACAAATGATAGTATATTACGATGCTGCCAGAAGGACCAGATGAAGAAGGAAATGTGAAAGCATTTCGAAAAGTTAAAAGGAAAGGAAGAGCAAGTGAAGTCTCCACTCTTCAAATGAACAATGTGGTCTATGATTGATTCAGTGAGCACTTTCGTTTTTACAAATGAGTCCTGCACTAATCTGAGCAGGTTTTGTCTTTTGCAACAGACGCTGACATAGTTTTATGAATGCAAACAGCCAAGGAGAGCAGATGTTGAGTGGTTGCCAAAGTGAAATGAGGAAGCCCTGCTGCCAGCTTCCCACCAAAAAGCAGGTGCTTAAACCATTTTATTTAAAACCAGCTCTTTGAATGCACTATGTGCTGAATAAATATCACTAAAGTATGTGTGTGGCTTTTCTGCTTTGGAGATAGGAAACGGATCATTGAGTTTAGGGTCCACTCTGTCCACATGTATCCTTCCTGCATAAGGGCATGTCTTTCTGCATGTTCCTTCTGGATGAAAATGGAGAGAAGAATATGAATCTTAAAGTCCTAGAATACCCAGCAGAACATAAAGAGACTTTAGGCTTCATCTCTGCCCTCTCTCCACTTGACAGAGAAGTCAACTGTGACCCAAGAGATACATCACCTGACTCCTGGTCAAAATGACCCTTGAGAGTAGAGCTGGACTCAGTTCCCTTCAATGCCAAGGCATACTCTTTCTACTAGTTTATGCTGCCTCAGGTTCCTCCTCCCAGTGATCTACAGATGTTACTACCAGAAACCCACTAGCCCTTTAAATATAAATTAACCACAGACAAATATTAATAGGATTACACAAAACCTCCAAAGGGCAGCTGTGCAGCAAAGCAGTCTGCCTGCCAGTGAAAATAGCTTTTCTACAAGGGGGTTCTATGGAATCACAGACTGAAGAGAGACGAGCTAAATTAGGTTGGGTTCCTTAGAAGCAGAGCCTGACACAGCAGAGGGCAGTGGGAGAAGCATAGCAAGGATCTGATCTTGGGTGAGGCCGAGTCTTAATCTGATCCATGGGAGGAAAGTTCTGGAGCCCACACCACACAGAACAGCTATCCCCTTATAAGAGGTTGGCCTTTATAGCCCATGTCCCTTAGGCATTGGCTGTGGGCACTGGGGGAATGATGCTGGCAAGATGGCTCCTGTCCTCTGAGGGCAGTTATCTGGAGAAGGGGGAAGCTGTGAGCCAGTAGCACTTACCCCTCACAGCAGGTAAAGTCAAGTCACCAGCCAGTTAAAGGGATTTGGGTCTGGCATCTACAGAGTCTACCCCAGGCACAGAGTATGGGTGCAAAAGCAGAAAAAGGTTTAGCAGTAGAGACAGCAAATGTCAGGCCTCTTATTGTCTTAAAAATGGGTGTTTGCTCAGACCCATCAGGGCTGGACAGAATAGGCAACGATGTGAAACCATCAGAGGAACGTGTTTGTGCTTATCACTTTCTGTGGTCACGGTCAGAGAGCTGTGTCCTTCTCAGCTTCACATTTCCTTTAGGGTTTCTCTTGCATTTCAATTGTAATGATAAGCAAAGACATCCAGGAGAAAGGCAGGTATGATGACACCTGATGACTTGCAGTCATCCTTGACCCCATGCTGTTCAGAGAATCATCCAGAACTTTCCCATTCTGCAGAGGGGGAGGCTGACCTTGCCTAAGACTCATGGAGTAAAAATAGGTGTGGTGCTCCTACCTTGATAAATTCCCCTTCTCATCCCCCTTCTCAGTTCTCTTTGGTATGTGAACTTGCGTTCCAGGCCATATGAGTCAGTAGAGATGGGAATGTTCATTGATTTGTACAAACATGTGTAAATAGTACTCTTAAAAACAAACTCACTCTTCTTATCGTACTGTGAAGAAAATATGAATTCTTCACTTTAGAGAGATTGGGACATGAAGTCCAACCTCTTGCATTGTGTTTTATTGTTTGGAAAGGCCTTGCGAATACCCTTGTCCAATTTCCTCATGTTAAAATGGAGGACCCTGAGGCCCAGAGAAATGGGAATGATTTGACTAAGAGCACACAGCTAATTAATGGCAGAAACTGTAAGTATTGATTTAAAAAAATAAAAACCAACAAAAACACCTATGAGACTTCTATTAGGTGCCTAGATGGAGTGCAATTTCTGAAGTAAAGTCACAAAAGACGGTGTGGTTTCTAGCTTGTGTGCTTGGATCACTGGCACTGGGGACAGTGTTAAAGCTCATACTGGGAGCCAAGTATACCAAGGTGAGCAGGAGCAACAGTGCATGGTGACCTCCCCCTCCTGGAAGCTTGTGCTCCATTGAAGTCTTCAAAGGGTATGGTGTCGGGGAAGGGGGTGTTGGGAGGAGATACTGGGAGGTAGATGTCATGAGATTGGCCTGGGAGAATTTGAGGAAGTCTTTATAGATGAGGATGTTTATGTTGGAAGTTAGAAGATGGATCAAATTTTGAAATTCAGGGAAGGGAGGAAGAAAGATGAGGAAGGCACCGCTGGAATAAAAGTAGAGAGATAGGAAGGAGAGGCATTTCTCAGGGCAAGGCACAAATGGATGTGAGTATCTGTCCAGGAGAGCTGGAACAGACTCTGGAGGAGAAATGGTATGTGAGCTCTGGGTTTGGAAATCAAGCTGTGAATAAGGACATAGGAGACAAAGGGATGAAGATTAAGCTCCCAAAGCAAATTATATCAGTGGCCAGTGACTGGAAAAGCAATGATTAGGGCCTCTTAACTACGAAATCTCTCTCTTGTCCTATCTAGTACCCTTTTCAGCCTTGATGCTTAAAATTCACTGTTTAGGATGTATTCCTTTGGGTATTGAATACATCTTTGCCTTAAATATGCCTTATTAAAATGTAATGCCTCTGAGTGAGTTAAGTGTGTATAATCCATCAGGTAATGCCTCCAGGAAATTTGTTGACAGTTAAATGACAGCTAGCTGAAAACAAGATCTGTGAAAAAAGAAAACAGAAAAGGCACCTGGGAGGGCAGGGAGTTGGGTGCCGAGGGAGGGGAAGGTGCTGAGAGGGGAGGCTTCCACAGGGTGTTTGTGGCTGGCCCTGCCTGTGAATGGTATGTGCAGGCCAGATATGGGGTCAAAAGGAACTTTATCTGGAAGCTGATGGGTGGTGTTCAGGCCCCCAGTTTTGAAGGGAAACACAACATGTGTTTAGACAGGGAATTGTCCCTTCAGCCAGCAGCCTCCAGTAGGTAGGATCACACATTTGAACTTGGTTTGAAAGGAGAAAGAGGGAATGCTGACTCAAGTGAGACTCTAGTTTCTCTTCTGCTTATGGGGAAATACGATGGATGTGACTCCAAACTTGGATACTCTTAGTCTCTGCTAGGGACCTGCTTCCGCATGTGGCATGCCTACAGACTGGTGCAGGTTTTACATGAAACTTGTTTTAGTCATCTCCAGGATATGCACTGCATTTATCTCCAAATTTTGATATATTGTCTGCCCATTCTATAATAACAAAAAGAGCTACTAAGTGACTGAGAAAAGCCTTGAAGCTGTTTCTGTTATTAAACCATGAGGACTATCTGCCTGTGGTGGGCGGCCTCCGAGCTGGCCCAGGATTCATACCCTTGTTAGCATCCTCTTCCACATGGAATAGGGCTGACTTCTGTAACCAAAAGGATACTGCAGAAAGGATGGAGTGCAATTTCTGAAGCAAAGCCATAAAAGACAGTGTGGTTTCTAGCTTGTGTGCTTGGATCACTGGCACTGGGGACAGCCAGTTGCCATGGCATGAGGACAGAGGCAGCCTATGGGTAGGCTAGGGTGGTGAAGGTCTAAGATCTCCAGCCAACAGCCTTGGGAGTGAATCGTATTGGAAGTGGATGCTTCAGCTCCATCAGGCCTTCAAATGACAGCCCTTCCAGCAGGTACCTTGACACAAGATAAAGACCCTTTGCCACTCCCAAACTTCTGACTCCCCAAAACTATGCATAATAAATATTTATTGTTTTTTGCCTCTAAGTTTTGGGGCAATTTTTTACAAGGGACAGACACCTAGTACACTATACAATGAAGTTTGGGATAAAATGTGAGAGAGCACTAAAAACCAATATATGGTACTCTAAACTCTAGGAAGGATATGCATTTCTGTTTGTTTTTTGAGACAGAGTCTCACTCGATTGTCCAGGCTGAAGTGCAGTGGTGCAGTCTCAGCTCACTGCAACCTCCGGCTCCTGGGTTCAAGCGATTCTCATGCCTCAGCCTTCTGAGTAGCTGGGATTACAGGTGTGCACCACCATATTCGGCTAATTTTTGTGTTTTTTTTGTAGAGACAGGGTTTCATCATGTTGGCCAGGCTGGTCTTGAATTTCTGACCTCAAGTGATCTGCCTGCCTCGGCCTCCCAAATGCCGGGATTACAGGTGTGAACCATCATGCCTGGCTGGATATGCATTTCTCTAAGCAATGTCACAATCCTAAAAGGTTTGCTCGATAATCTAGGGGCCTGGATGGGCCATCAGAATAGTGAGGAAATGTATCAATATGGATTAATTCCTCATCAACGTGATAGGTAGATATAAAGGAAAAAGTGCTCAGGCCCACGCAAGGGTCTGTTATGAAAGGCAGACTGCAAGAAATATGCTCAGATGACAGAGAAAGGGAAGCAATAATCACACACTGAGTCTTTGAAATTTGGGTGCCTTACCGTGAACTTCACTGACTTCTTGTGTTCTCAGAAGGTGGAATTACTGAAAACAGAAGAATGACTTACCTCTGGGGAGGTGTAGCAAATTCAGTGAGAGAATCATCAAGATATCACATTCCGACTAAAACCATGAACTTGGCCAATTCACTCGTCCTCCGCTTCTAGGTCATGTTCCAGCTGACCTCAGTGGAGACAGCTTCATTCAAAGATTGTCATTAAACAGAAGAGAACCCATGTAGAACGTAGGCATTGATTCTTGTGGTGGAAAACCAGGGAAGAAACATAACCAAAGGTACACAGTCAACATGTTCCTTCTCCTAAATTTACTGGTAGTACCCACTTTTTGAGCTGGGAACTAACCCACTCTCATTTCATGTGACTCCAATCCCTTTCCCCTACTTTTCCAGCCAGAAGTATATAACCCAAATCTGACCAATCAAAACAACCATTTGCCTAGTCAGACGATACCTTCAAGAATGGACATGTGACAAAATCTGGGCCAAGCAGAGTCTTCCCTGGAATTTCTCTATCAGTGCTCTGAGAAAAGATGCTTTTTTCTTAACTGGGTTGCTAAGCAGTAGAATGTGAGTCTTGGGTTGAGAGCAACCATCATGGCTACCACTTGTAAAGAGCTTAAGAAACAGTGGAGATCTCAGATGTTTCCAAAGCTACATTGCCTTAGGACTTTTCAGTGCAATGAGCAAATGCAAGCCCCTTTACACTTAGTTAGTTTGAGTAGAGTATCTAACATAAGTACAAGTCAATTTATTATCACAGAAAGCAGAAGAGTTCACCAACTAGTGCCCTAGAGTCTTAGAAAAATGAAAGATGGCATGGACTTTCTGAAGTTAAAAAAGCTCAAAAAGAAAAGAAATGGGAATATCAAGGATAAGATGGGGTAAGACTGCTTAAAAAGTTGAAAACTGAGCTGGAAGAGCATAGAAAAGAAATGGAAGAGAGAATAGAACTATTGCAAAGAGGAAGGTCACCTAAACAAAAAGTAGAAAAAACACTGGATATAAGCATTGTCAGAGCCATTGCTTACACCCTTGATGAAATTATCTTAAGTAACAATAAAAATTTAATTTTAATTTTGAATTTAAAAAATAAAGTAATAGTAACAAAATGATAAATATGGAAGGCAGACACATATACGTGATAGATATGACTTATCTTATGTATCCTACTCCTTATAAGAACCCTATGAAAGTAGGTCTCCATTTCATAGATGAGGAAAACAAGGCACAAGGAGGTTCGGTAACTTATCCAAGATCACATTGAGATAAGTGGCAGAGCTGAGATTTGAAACCAATGATCTGGCTTCAGGGTCTATATTCTAAACTTCTGTGTTATACTGCCTCTCCTATGTGATACAAAACAAAAGGAGTCTTAAAATATTCAAATAGAGAGCCGGGCGCGGTGGCTCACACCTGCAATCCCAGCACTTTGGAAGGCCGAGGCGGGCAGATCACGAAGTCAGGAGATTGAGACCATCCTGGCCAACATGGTGAAACCCCATCTTTACTAAAAATTCAAAATTAGCCCGGTGTGGTGGTGGGCATCTGTAATCCCAGCTACTCGGGAGGCTGAGGCAGGAGAATGGTGTGAACCCAGGTGGCGGAGGTTGCAGTGAGCCGAGATCGGGCCACTGCACTCCAACCCGGGCGACAGAGAGAGACTCTGTCTCAAAAAAAAAAAAAAAGTTCAAGTATATAATCAAAGAAAAGCTTATGGAGATGTTAGTAGTTTAGTAGTAATAATAAGATATTATGTGGCACTTATTGTCTGGCTATGCAAAACACTATGTCAGCCAAAAACAGATACGAAATTTTCTATATCCAAGTAACTCACACTATAAGACAAGAATCTTGTGGCATTTAAGCAAATCATAACTACAAGAAAAAAATATCTAAGTGACAGCATTCAACGATAAACCACAACTGACAACTCAGGGGAAAATCCACATGAAAAATAATTTTGATTTTTAATTTATATGTCTACTTTAATTTACACTTTGGTTTTAAACATATTCATGTATTATATGAAAATTACATTTTATTTTGAATGCTTTGGTTTATTACTGCCAGTAGAAAACAAATTATGTTAAAATCTCAATTATAAAAACATAATATGTGATTTTTCTAAAGTATAAAAAATAAATACATAATACTTGGTAAATTATGTATATCTTCATTTTATTACTAAAACATTGAAATACATCAATAGGATTAAAAATAATTATATTCGCTTCTCTACAATATTTCCCAACTTTTAACCATGTTAAAAAAACTATCATTTTACGCATACACGTGTTTTTCAATTTTGTAATTATAAAAGTATATTTGTCAAGGTAGGAGGATAAAGTGTATTTCATTTAACAGTTAGCATTTATAACATTTAGATGTTAAGGCATAGGGAAAGTAAGTTTTCATTTTACCATTGCTACAACCTCACAAATGTTAAAGCCAGACCGTAGAGCATAAAACCAATAATAATCATCAGATGGAGAGAGCTGTGTGTTAATTGCCTTATAATTTATTGTAAGGATCAATAATCACTGCCTAAGTCAAAATAGGGATTTTTTTTTTTTTTTTTTTTTTGCAAGATAGTCTTTCTCTGTCATCTGAGATCAAGTGATTCTCCTGCCTCAGCCTTGCAGGTAGCTGGGATTACAAGCGTGTGCCATCATGCACAGCTAATTTTTGTATTTTTAGTAGAGATAGGTTTCATCATGTTGGTCAGGCTGGTCTCGAACTCCTGACCTCAAGCGATCTGCCCACCTCCGCCTCCCAAAGTGCTGGGATTACAGGCATGAGCCACAGCACCCAGCCAAATAAGGGAACTTACAAAAAAATTATTCTCAGTCTCTTAATGTTGTCCATAATCTTCTCTTTCAAACTGTAGGCATCTTTTAGAAACTTAAAACACTTTTATGTGAAGACCATTGTACTTTATCTTACTTTATTTGCTTATACATTATTAACATTTAGATAAATGAAACTTAATATATTTTCACAAAAATAGTTTGCACAGTAACTTCATTTTTTGTGAAATTTGCTTCCTGACCTCCTTCCTTCCGTCTGTGTATAGCTAGCCAGAATCATGGTCCCTAAAGTTTCCTAAAGCCTCTGTGATAGGCTCCTTAGCTGGGATGCTTCCCCATGATTTCCTTTCTTTGCTCTTTGTACTCCTTATTGCATGAGTTTTTTTCCATAATCAGCTACCGTTTATACAAATATATAAAAGTGAATGTGTCTATGTGGGAAAACAAAGAAAATCATATCAGCTTCACTTACCAGGGGCTAGTGATTATTTGGCAGTTTGTTTAATTGAGGTTTCCCGGCTTGATGGTATCAGCCAATGTCATCCCGTTCAGGTTCCACTTGAGGTGATTTGCAGCATCCTTACTTATTTGCATAGCACCATATGCTGCCCTGACGGAATCTTTGCACAGTATGAAATAATTCCTTTTGACAGGATAACCACTATTACAGCAGGTAGGCCAAACTGAGGGAAGATAGTAATCAAATTAAGGAAACAGTAAGTAGGCAATTATGTGTACCCACCACCAAATGCTGGCACTAATCTGTTCAGGATGTCTGTAGAGCATTTGGCTGGGAACGGCTTGAGGGCCACTTAGAATGTTACTGCAGTGTGAATGCGGGACCTCCTGAATGAACTGATTCATAAACTCTTTAGGACTTACTGATGGCTTTAAGTCCTGGGTTTTGCCATATTTTGAAAAACGCACATTTCAGTCCATGCCTCAAAACCCAAAGGTATAGCCCCAGGACCAAGAATGCAACTACAAATAGGCTTTCCTATTTAGCCTGATGGCCTCATACATTAGTTTAATAGCCGTGTTTTTAAATTTTAGTGTCAAAAGTTAATGTTTAATTATCTGACAGAGAATACAGCTGCAGAGTCTGGAATGTAGTGCTCAGAGGATCCTCCCTACCCTCTGACCTGCCACCTCCTCTGTCTCCCTTCTTCGCTGTCAATGAGCAACCCACTTCAATAAGTTGCAAAGCAAGGATGTGATTTTACAAAGCATCTCATAGAGAGATCTGCTGAAGTGAGCTGGCCACGAGGCACTAGGAACCTCTTTACGTTCTGAAACCTCACCCTTTCCTTGATCGGCATGAAGGAGTTGACTTCTAGATGCCCTAGAAAATTGCTGCTTTTTTTCTCCTCCCTAATGTGTGATCCTGAACAGAGCAAAGATACCCCCCTCTTACCCCCCGCAAGTCAAGCTGAAATGTCTGAGATGAAAAAGTCACTCTGGAAATAACGGGATATGAGAGGGCAGAGTTCTATTGGACAGGTCCTCTGGGAATGAACACAGCTTAGTTCTTAAGGAGGTCAAATGATTCCAAAGGATGCCACTGAGGCAGGAATGCTTTTTACCATCTCCTGAAGTCCAAAGTAAAAACGCTTAAAGTGTAATTGTGGAGTCTGATGGCTTTTTTATAGCCTGGGTCTTTAGGAACAGTCAATTAAAGTTTACCTGCTGGAGCATTTTGCAAAACAAATCAATATCTCATTTATTAAAAATTAAGAACTCATAAGCTTCTAATACATGACCAAAAAAGCAGGGAAATAGTGTGTCAGGGAAGGATTGCAAGATTGGGGGAAAAAAACGCAACATACATTTCTGATTTTAAATCTACTACCAAAGTTTGGCTGTTGTCATGCTGCACTGCATGGCATTAGCATAATCAAGTTTGCTTACTTTTAAGCAAAGCTGAAGACTGCAATGAAGCTTGATTTGCACTCTGTTTCTTCTAAACCACAGGCTCCAGCCCTGAACGCCGGAGAGTTTCTAAAGAAGTTGCTCACAGAGGCTGGAGACAGTCAACAGGCTACTGGTTTCCTTCAAAATGGAATAGGAAACAGAAAACGTGGTAAAGGAGAGCTTTTTCTTACTGAACTTCCCATTCGTAGATTTTGAATGGGTTTCTCCAACCAAGAAGCCTCCCCAGAAAAAACAGTCTTGCTCCTCCTGCCTATACCATAACTTTAAGAACAACAGTCTATCAATATTTCACAGATGTTCAGCTAAATCCACTGATTGGATTGTTATGTCCGTACATCAGTCACAGGTTCTCAAACTTGTCTGTGCATTTGAATCACCTGGGGAGTTTTTTGTTTCTTTTTAGAGATAGAGTCTCACTCTGTCACCCACACTGGAGTACAGCAGTGCAGTCACAGCTCACTGTAACCTTGAACTCCTGGACTTAAGCAATTCTCTTGCCTCAACCTCCCAAGTAGCTAGGACTGCAGGCATGCACCATCATGCCCAATTAATTTTTTTTTTGTAAATATGTGGTCTCACTATGATGCCCACGCTGGTTTTGAATTCCTGGCCTCAAGTGGTCCTCCTACCCGGGCCTCCCAAAGTGCTGGGATTATTTTTGCAGGCATGAACCACCACTCCTGGCTCACCTGAGGAGTTTTAGAAATCACTGATGTCTTGGTCCCACCCAAAAAAATTCTGACGTAATTGATGTGGGGTGCATCCTAGACAGTAACATTTTTAAATTCCCAGAGTGATTCTCATGTGCAGCCAAGTTTGAAACCACTTCTATAAGCCACTGGTTCTTAAAGTGTGGTCCTCGGACTACAGCATCAGCGTCAACTGGGAGCTTGTTAGACAGGCAGACTTTCTGGCCCCACCCCAAGCAGACTGATTCAGAAACCCTGGGGATAAGCCCAGAAATCTGTGTTGTAACAAGCCCTCCAGGTGATTCTGATGCATGCTAGTATTTGAGAGCAATTGCCTTACATAAAGCTTTGAGAACCCACAGTGTATCGTGTCTGTGTAGCTGCTGTTCATGTCTCAAATTGGTGTCTTTCTCAGGAAGCAGCAAGATGTGATGGAAAGACTATGGGCTTTGGAGTCAGGCCAGTCCTGAGTTTGAATCCCAGCCCCATCATTTATGAGCTGTGTGAGCTTAGACAAACATGTAATTTAACCTGTATGAGCTTCAGTCTCCTCAATTCTGAAACAGTGGAAATTTTATCTAACCCGTAATGTTGTTGTGAAAATTAAATGGGATAATAGCATCTAAAATGGACTCGTAGAGTACTATAAATCAGATCTTAGTTCCCTGTCCTTCCTCCCTTCTATTCCAAATTTTAACAAGCAATAGAAAGAAGTAATGGGATATTGACATGAGTTGGGCATATTCACTTTCTTGTCAGTTCCTAAATATTCTTTTCTATCCTCTTCTGATAGCATCATTTCTTTGCACTTGAATCAGCAGCATTACATAGGACTTTGGCATCAGGTGACTTCCATGAGCCAGGCACAGGACCAGGCTCTGGCTACGGGGCCACTGAAAGAGAGTCCAGTTTTGGTCTCGTCACTTGACAAGGACAAAAAGTAAGGTCAGGATACTCAAACCTGGCAAATCCTTCTCCAGAGTCCACTGAGTGGATGTATTCTCAGAGGCATGTCAAACTTTTAGAAGTAGTTACCTACTTAATTCAGACAAATTGCTTACTTTATTCCAATAATTCCCCTATTCTGACCCGTTTATAGACTTTGTATTTTAACATCAAGGATTCAATTTCTCTCTTCTGCTTAAGGAAAAGGCATCCAAGTCCTCTCCGGGACAAGTGTGTCAGTGTAGTATAATATCTAACAGCAGTACCAACAATTGACATCTCACTAGATCATTACTGCTTAAACCCATACTCTGTTTAACTCCATTTCAGTCTCACAGCCACTCAAGGAGGGAAGCGTAATTACTATCCCCATTTTACAGATGAGAAGGCTGGAGCTCAGAGAGGTTAAATGACTTGCCCAAGGTCACACAATTAGTAACTAGGGGAGCTGTCTTATATCCTAACTGCCATAATAATGACAATGACCAATAGTAACAATATAAAAACACAGAGCACCTGAGAGATGGAAAGAATTGACTACTGGAAGACATGCACAAGTCTGATTCATGCATAAACAGCTGGATTCAGACCGACTATTATTATCAACAATTCTCTCCTCTCCACCCACTGCTCCCTCTACTGTTATTCCCCTGCCCTCCCTGACTTCAGCATTGTTCGTCCCTAGAATAATGAGATGGATTTCCCAAGAATACCTAACCATGTTTTCCAATTTTAAAAACATTTCCTTAAAAATGGAGAGAGTAACCTGAAGTGAAATGACCAGGTGTCCTAGTGCCATGCTTGTTGTAGAATGAGCGGCAGCAGAGTCACCAGGGAGAGACGCAGACTCTCAGGACTTGCCCCAGACCTCCTGAATCAGAGTCCAGCATTGAACAAGCCCCCCAGGTGACTGGTCCACACAGTCTGCAGTTCCTAACCAGCTCCCAGGTGAGCCCAACACTGTTGGTCTGTGGATTCTGCTTTAGCAGCAGGGTTCTAGAATGGACAGATCCTCCACTCCTCTCCAGCACACTAGGCCTCAGGTTTCACTGCTGTGGCAGGGCCCATTAAGCTGATCATATCCTATAGTCTGTGCTGACTTCTTCTGCCAGCACCTTCCACCTGAGGGAACGTGGGAGAGCAGGAGAGGCTCTTTGAATCCCTCTAGGCACCTGCCCTGCAGAGGTACCTGGGATTTACGGCTTCAAAAGGGGTGCACTAAGCTTCAGAGGGGAAGTCTCTCAGCGTGCCTGCATGTGGCAATGGGAAAAGAGATCTGTGAAGCTCGTTCTAGGTGTCTCTCTGTAAAAACGTCAGGGCAGGGGATAACTGGGATAAGCTATGTCTCCAGTAGATCTTATGTCCTTCAGAAGGGTGGCCCTAGAGCTGCATCAGGTAAATATGGGATATTTTATAGAAGGTCGTATAGGACATCTGTCTGGGCATAACTGGCCTCTCCATGTTGATTCTGACATGCCTCTTTCCTCTCTGTCCTCTAAGCCATGCTGCAATCCCCTGTCAGCCTGGCCTGTTTCCCAGGGATCTGCCAGCGCTTACCTGATCTGTGTCAGCTTTCCCCTGCAACTCTGTTGTGTCCCCTGGTTTCTGGGTTCCTGGCATGGGATCCAATGCCCTGTGTCTGAGTTTTGCTCTCCTGATCCTCTGTCACCTAGGTGTCAATCTAGGTGGCTAACATGCTTTTTCTTGTTGCTTCCTTGACCCTGGAAACAAAAAAGGCAATGCAGTTAGAGGCAGTTGAAGGTCTTGTGTCCTGAGAAGGATTTAACTCATTTAAACCAGAACTCTTCATCATTCCACCAGGCCAGAATCTCTTTCTCCCTCATGGAACTTTCCCAATTCAGGATAAAGCATCCTTACCCATGTAGTTGCTCATGTTGAAATCCCAGGCCGAAGTCATTCCCGAATGCCTCCTTCCATCACACCCACACCCAGTCCATCAGCAAGGCCTGTCAGCTCTTTGTCCAGAAGACGTCTCAGGTGTGCACACTGTGCTTCCTGTTTATCAACACTGCTCTGATCCACCATCTCTAGGTTACAGCTGTCCCCGAATGGCCTCCCTACTACTAGTCTTGCACTTCACAAAGAAGCCAGAGTGATCTTCTCAAAATCACTTCTCAGATTATCACCGTAATCTCTCCCCTTCCCAATTTCAAAACACTCAAAATCCAAAAAGAACATCATGAACTTTGACCTTTGTCTCCTTCTCTACCTCTATGTCCTCGTATTCATAATTCATTAAATGAATGAAAACTTCTCAACTCACTCACTCTACTCCAGCCCCATGGGCTCCTCCCATCAATGGGCCTCATTGCAGCCTCTTCTCTCCATCTGAAACTCTCTTCCCTCAGAGGATAAGGTGGCTAACTACTGAAGCCTAATCTTTGAACAGACCTCAAAGATTTTGTCCAAAGAGAGACCCTCCTCTGACCACACAATCTGAAGCAAGTTGTCATACCAACCTTATATTATAATGTTCTCTAGGCCTATTGCTACTGGAATCATGTTGTTAATGTTCCTTTTTCTTTGTTCCTGTGTATATCACCGCTGGAATATGAGCTTTAGGGAGCAATTACCTTATCTGTTTTGTTCATACATTATAGATCCTCCACAAATTGAAGAAAATGATGGCAGGAGATATGATGACTGCCATCTTCATTTCTGTGTTAATTCCTTTATTTTTATTTTTATTTATTTATTTATTTATCTATTTTTGAGACGGAGTGAGTCTTGGTCTGTCATCCAGGCTGGAGTGCATTGGCACGATCTCTGCACGCTGCAACGTTCACCTCCTGGGTTCAAGCAATTCTCCTGCCTCAGCCTCCTGAGTAGCTGGGACTACAGGCATGCACCACCACGCCTGGCTAATTCTTGTATTTTTAGTAGAGATGGGGCTTCACCATGTTGGCCAGGCTGATCTCAAACTCCTGACCTCAGGTGATCCACCCACTTCAGCCTGCCAAAGTGTTGGGATTACAGGCGTGAGCCACCATGCCCAGCCAATTCCTTTATTTTTATAATATTTAGAATGCCAAAGAGAATGTTAAAAACTATGAGGCAGGCATGGTGGCTCACGCCTGTAATCCTAGCACTATGGGAGGTCGAGGCGGGTGGATCACCTGAGGTCAGGAGCTTGAGACCAGCCTGGTCAACATGGCGAAACCCCGTCTCTACTAAAAAAATACAAAAATTAGTTGGGCATGGTGGCACACGCCTGTAATCCCAGCTACTTGGGAGGCTGAGGCTGGAGAATCACTTGAACCCGGGAGGCAGAGGTTGCAGTGAGCCGAGATTGCACCACTGTACTCCAGCCTGGGTGACAGAGTGAGACTCCATCTCAAACAACAACAAACACCTGACTATGCTGGTTGGAAAATGCCATATTAAGTGGACTCATGCTTAGACCGTGCTTGGGTCACCCATAACTCCAGCACGCTGGGGCAGCAGGTGATGCTGTGGGGAGGAATCAGGGCTATCTGCTTCTACTCTTGCCATAGTAGTTCAAGGTGCAGAACTCAAACTGCACACCTTACAGGTAATGAATGAGTCTGTGGTGTCATGTGAAACAGGAAGAAATGAGGTTTAACCAATAAAATCACTGATTTGCCCAAGAAAAGGAAAAATTTTTCTCCTGGTTTCATTTTTTATTTGAAGATAGTTCACTCAAGATCAGAGCCAGTGTCCCATGTAGACAGAGTGACCCATCTGGGAAGTCTACGTTCCTAACTTGAGAGCAAAAGCATTGGAGAACAGATTTCAAAACTATACTATGGGTTGTCCAAGTATGAAAGGATGACAAAAACAAGACAACAACCTAAGAAATAAAGAGATGTTTCTGACAGTGCCTTCCCTGCCTTCACCGTGAGTCCTCTTGCTCTGCCAGTCCCCTGTCGGCGTTCCCACAGGATTCTGTTTTCCTTTCCCTCATCTACAGTCATCTACATCCAAGGTTTTTAAGGACTATTCACGTATCGATTGCTGCCTTCAATTAAGATTGTTTTCCTGTGCTGCAAACTTTTATCTCCACTTGCCAGGTAGTTTTTTTTTAAATTTTTTAATTAACAGCCTTATTGAGGCAACATTGACCTACAATTAATATCATATATTTGAAGGGTACTGTTGGATACATGTGCTATATGTTTACAGCTGGAAAGGAATGACCATAATTGAGATAATGAACATAATCATTACCTCCAAGTTTCCTTGTGCCTCTTTGTCATTCCTTCTACACCTGCTTCACATCCCGAGGGAAACACTGATCCGCTTTCACTATAGATTATTTTACATATTCTCAAGTTCTGTAAAGGAGATGATTCAGTATGTACTCTTTGTTGTCTGGCTTCTTCCATTCAGCTTCATTATTTTGAGATTCATTCATGTGTGGGTATCAGTAATTCATTTTGTTTAATTTCTTAGTAGCATTCCATTTTGTGGATATACCACAGTTGGTTTATCCGATCACTTGATGATGGACATTTAAGTCGTTTCCAGTTTATGGATTTTACAAGCAAAGCTGCTATGAAGATTTGTGTACAACTATTTGTATGATTTTATTTCTCTTAGATAAATACCTATGTGTGAAATATTTAACTTTTAAAGAAACTCTGAAATTGCCTTTCAAAATGGTTACACCTAAATTACATTTCCACCAGTAGCATCTAAGAGTTCCAGTTGCTTCCACATCCTTTCCAAAACTTGGTTAGGCCAGTTTTCTTATTTTTAGCCATTCTAGTAGGCGTACTTCCTTAATTCAGGGCATCATGACATCTTCCCTGAATCATTACAGTGTCTTACCCTCTGCCCTCTTCCGTACCTTGTTTGTATGCTATACTTGAAGATCCTACTCAGGTCTGTGATATCTTTCCACATTTATTGCCACCCAAAAAACTATCACCTTCCACAGAATTTGCCACTCACTCTTCAGCACCCCATCCATATTCCATAGCAGACATACCTTGGAGGTGCTCCTATTCCTGTACTTATCAGTTTACCTATCTCACTGCACTGTAAGGGTTTTCTGCCTCTTTCCTACCGTAGATTGTTAGCTTGAGGTCAAGGGCTAGGTTTTATTCAACTTTTCATGCCCAATTCTTTTGACACTCAGCACAGAGCCTGACACATAAAAAGTACCTATTGTTTCTGAAGGATGGAGTGAAAGAAACCCCCAAGTTTCCATTCATGGTGAACTTAATATTTCTAATTATTACAAGACTCTTCAAAAACAAATTTAATGATTTGAGGATATGCTCTATGTCCAATTTTATCTATACAATGAATAACAATCTTTTCCTGTTTTCATTTTCTTTTCAAAAGATGAATTAACTATTCATCATATTATCTGAGAAATTTACTTTCATAAAAGGGGTGGCTAAATTGGTTATTAATATTTTCTTATATATATGTATATATGTGTATACTTGCATACACACAAATACATACACACATACACCACACACATTTACAGTTTTTCAATGTGTCCTCCTGTACATTGGAACATTTAGTCAATAAGACAGTCAATAAGATCTTTTATTTCTTTTACTAAAGAGACAGGGTCTCGCTCTGTCACTGAGAGTTGAGTGCAGTGGCACAATCGGAGCTCACTGCAGCCTTGACCTCCTGGGCTAAAAATCCTCCCACCTCAACCTCTTCCCACCCACCTCAAGTAACTAGGACTACAGACACACACCACCACACCTGTCTAATTTAATAAGACCATTTTAACTCAATTTATTCTTTTCTCAGTGCTACGGTTGTTGTCTTTAAATAATATCTCTAAATATTACAGAATTTTTTGTATGAAAAATTTATCTTAAAAATGGGGAAGAAAAGCAAACATTAAACAGCATTGCTTCAAGTACATTATAATTCACAACTGTTATTAAAAGTTTTCACTTTATTAAGAGACAGTGAGTTATACCACAATTCGAAGTGAAGTTTAAAATAAGATGATCAAATAGCTTTTCTTTCTTTAATAATTTCTCCCCTTCATGAAAGTACCATTTATAGTGAAATACGGTATTCATATTTCTGAGAAATAAACCAGAAAAGGCCACTAGCAAGAAATGATTACACATGATGTTTCCATTAAGCATTTCCATTCCTTTCAAGTTTCAGATCTACAATTTAAGCACTTACAACCCAGGGGAAGAAGGAATTCTAGCGTTGCTCAGCCCTAGTTTACAGCATGAAGCAGGACTGTTGTGTGGATGCCCCAGGGACCTCTACAAAAGCCTCGTAACTGGAGCTCACGAATACTTACTACCACTCCCTACTGGGGCTGAAACACAAGCTGTTTAAGTGAAGTAAGGTAGATGGAACAGAATAAAAGGGATTACTTTGCATCACTCTCCCGTAGTGTTCATCTTTCCTTTTGGTAAGTCAGGTATCAATAGCTAGCTGATGTTTTACTTTAATGTTTTTTTCACTATGTGTGTGTGTGTGTGTGTGTGTGTGTGTGTGTGTGTGTGTGTGTGTATCATGCCTATCTCAGGCTTTACCAGCCAGTAAGCACAAATTTTTAACACCCAAATATCATTAGCTAACGATATATAATAATAAATTATTAGCTAATAAATATAATAATATTTAACTGCATGCCCCATCCCACTCCAGGGTAATTGGACTTGTTATGCCTTATTATTTTCTTTTTAAGAGACAGGCTCTTGCTTTGTTGCCCAGACATGAGTGCAGTGGTACAATAATAGCTCACTGCAGTCTCAGCTCCTGGCTCAAGTGATCTTCCCACTTTGGCCTTCCAAAGCTCTGGGATCACGGGCAAGAGGCACTATGACTGGCCTGCTTTTCAATTTTGTACTCAGTATTTCCTGGGGATTCTGAAGCCTTGCCCTGATGTTTCTAGAGAGAGACTGTTAGAATTCTAGAATATGGCTCCAGTCTCTACTACTGTTCCTCAAATCCTGCAGGAATTGAACATTAGCTGTTCTCCATGTCAATGAAACTGGAAGCCTACCTCAAGCCCCGATGCCAGAGATCCTAATCACTACTCTTGCAAAGTTAGAAGAAGAGTGTGGAAGGCCGGATTTCCTGCAGAAACTCAGCTTGAGCCTCAAAATATCACAGCAATTAGCAATTCAGTTCTTTCTTTCTCTCTAGGTAGTAGATCTAAGCCTGGATCAGTAATCCATAGACAAGCAGTTCCTCAGAGTTCTGAGGGTAGATATCTGCTCACGTCACTATAACAGTGACTATCTCTTCACTACCTGAGGTTTAAAGTGGTGTACCAGACATGCCTAGGGCAATACTTTTGAAGTAAAAGGGGGAAAATGACTTCATTTTTAGTGTGGAAAGAAAGTTAGGCTCCCAGAGCAAGGTTGCATGAATAGCTCTCAAGTATTTAGAGATATATAATCCTTTCAAGGTACACAAACATGCATGCACACATGCATACACACTGCCACTGCAGCTGGATGCAGCAGATTAGAAATGGTAGCAAGTTCTTTCACAGGCTTCTTATGGGTGGGGGCTATTTGCTCTCCCCATGAATCTGGGCTGGCCTGTGAGTTTCATCAATAGAGTATAGTGCAAGTGAATCTATGTCAGATGTAAGCCTAGCCTTTAAGAGGACTGGTATCCACTGCCTTGGCTTCTTTGAGAACTGTGCCTGACTAGTACCCTGCTTGAGAAACTTTGTGGAGAGGCTCTGAGCCTCCATGGAGGGGAAGAGGACTGAGACATGTGGAGTGAAGCCCATGTACCCTTCAGCCCAGCCCAGTCACCACTTGGATACCAGGGACCCCAGTCAACTCCACATGGTTCAAAGAAATCAGCCAATTCTTGACCCATATAAAATGATCCTTTATTAACTTATCAAGTTTTGGAATACCTTATTATGCAACACAGATTCCTGGAGCCCTAGTTAGGGACAAATATTGTAGCATCCTCCAGGCTGTGGTCAGAACTCCCATCCCCTTTTAAGAGCAGTTCCGCATCTGATCCTCCACTCCAGACTCTTTCCACTGGGTGCAGATCTGTGGGGACCTTGAGACCAACCAGCCTCATTGAATGAGTTTCAAGTTTTCCCCTACTAGATTCAATTACTACATGCAAAGGGGTACACTCAAAATGATGGAGCTCCATTCTCCGCCCAGTCGGGACACCCTGTTACATGTACTTTATTAGTTGCCACGATTGCTATTTTAAAGTTTTATAAAAGGTTAGGAGATGAGGTTTGATCTGGAGAAAAAAGTACATCTTTTCAAAGCTTTTCTTAGAATTTAAGAGGAAGGAATCCTTCAAGGATGGGAAGTGCATGAGTAATTAAATTACTTTAGTCTTCCTTATTTTTTCTTCGTAATCATTATGTTTTCTCTTCCCCAAAGCTCACATCCGAAACCTTGTGCTGCATTTCAGAATAAATCCCAAGGTTCTCAATTATTAGTCTCTGTTAGAACTATTTTCTCCTCATTTTCTCTTTCTCTTTCCCTGCTAAAATTAGCGTTCCTACCAGGACTCTGTAGTTAACTTAGTACACCGTTCCAGCTCTGAGTCGGATGCCAAGAACACCTTTTCTGTCTAGCTCCCAGGGTGCCTGCATTGATGTACTATGCTGAGGACATCAATATGATGTTCAGTGATGCATAGTTGTTTCTATTCTAAGGGATACATTTGACTGTTTATAGAGCAGCAAGAAACAGCCTAGTGTTCACTTGCTGACAAAATGAATGTGGATAAGATGCTTCTAGATTTCTGGCATAGATGCTTGTGAGCAGTGATCAGCTAAGTTTAGGTGTGGCTTATAGCAGTCAGGAACTCACTGAATCTCAGATTCTCAGATGCCCTTTTCATCTGGGCAGGAAGACAACTTTTCTCAGCTGGGCAAAAGTAAAAAGGGTTCAGAAATTTGATGTGTCAAATTCACCATGACTCATTTATCAGAGTGGCGGGGGGTTAATTTTTTTTTTTTTTTTTGTATCTTTTCATATCAAGTTGCAGGGTATTCTCCAAAAGCCCAAAAATGAAATCAAACTGGATGAAGAATTGAATGCATTCATTAGGACTTGTTCCTAGTTACACAAAAACTAGGGTGGCTATAGTATTTATTATACAGACGAGGACACTTTGAGAGTGCAAGGAAGCACTACTAACAGTTACACCAGGACAGCAGGTGTGTAGGCTTGGACAGCCCTAGGCAAACAGGGATGCATTTCCACCCTTGAAATAGCCCAATTCAAGTTGTCTTAAGGTAATAAAGGAGATTCACTGGCCTGCATTAGAAGACATGCAAAGGTTAGGTGGGCTTTGAAACAACTCGACCAGTTTCTTTTAATGTCTCTATTTTGCCTTCTGGATGGTAGCCTTTTTATATATATAAATAAATATTTCCCTAGCAATCAGACTGATCATATAGTAGTTTTATCTCAAGACTGGTTCTTCTTGTGGTCATAGGTGGATGCCAGTAGCAGTTGGCATGTTTCCTTTTTCACATTCGGCAACGGAAAGAACACCTCAGTCCCAGCATTCTAAGCAAGAATTGCAAGGCTCAGACACGCCAATGCCCACTGCTATAACTGACAAGGAAGTGGAATGTCGCGTTTGGCTTCAACCAACAAGGGCTGGTTGGAGCTTTGAGTAACTTCCGTTTCTTACAAGTACTCAGGACAGTTTGGGGATGAGTGATTTTTTTTTTCATGAAAATTCTGGGTAATTTTTTTAAAAAAAGAGTGGGAATGAATACTTGATAGGTAAGCTGCAAACATCTGCTGTATTGGAAACAAACCTGAAATTTAATAAAGTAGCTTTCTTGGTGCCCTGAAAGTTAAAAGAGAGGGACTCTGATGTCAGACTTTCTACGTGTAAACCCAGGTTTTATCCTTAAAAACCACGTAACTTTGTACCAGTTGTTTAACCTAAGTCTCATTTCCTCAAACTGGAAAATCGGGATAATGCTAATAACTGCCTTACATGGTTGTTATGAAATTAAATGAGATAATGTATGCAAAGTGCTTATGACACTTATGACAGGGCCTGCCATATTGTGAAAACTTAATACATGTTAGCCTCTATTACAATAGTCATTGAAGTGATTGTTTAGCAAAATGTTCATGAGAATCTGTAAGGAAATTCTAAGGTATCAGCAGTAAAGAAAATCATGTACTTAGTTGAGGGAGAAATAATGAAGGCAAGAATAAGAACTGAAGGAACTGGGGTATGAGGGCGGCATCTGGGAGAGAAGAATGATCCCAAGTAAGTAGATGAGTAGTTCGGAAAATTTAAAATTATTCCCGTCCAAAGTGAGTCTCCCATTTTTAAACATCGCAGCAGACTCTCTCAGGAGCCTTTTCTAGTGTTTCATGGTCAGGAAATTCTCCCTTATGTTTAAGATAAATCCCTTGTTGTCACATAAGCTCATTTTATGTCTTCACACAGGATAAAACATAGGTAAAGGTTTTAGAGACACGAAGAGCTGAGATGGAGCTTTAGAGATGTTATAGGGGAAAAGTGACAAGGCTTAGTGACATCCATTTCTTAGTGACAGAGAGAAAAGGGTAGAGTCAGATGCAGGCCCATGATAGTGGGCATGAAAGACGAGGGAGACAATGGTATCTGTGACAAAGAGGGAGAGGGGAGAGGTTGGTCTGCTAGACAAGGAGTTGGATGTATAAATATAAGGTGGTGATATTACCAGGGCTCTGATAATAAAATCAAAATGGTGCCACAATAGCAAAGAAGACATTTTCTCTGCTTCTCTGTCCTCTCCTAGATAAGTAGGAAGCTAAAAACAAAGAGGTGGGGGACAGAAGAAGATGTTGCAATCACAACTTTTAGCAACATGTACACATTCTGGCAAGGTTCGATCATTAGAAGTACATCAAAAATGGATATAATCCAGTCCTAGTTTTTGGTGTGAGTGTAGCAGCGGGCGTGGTAGTAATGACTGGCTTTTCTTTGCCTTATGGGGGCTTTTGTAACAAAAGTGGCACTTTGCCCCAGTCGTCTATCGAGTGAGTCTTCTGTCTTACAAATGCAATCTGAATCATTCACAACAACCACATATATGCAGCAATTTTTGCTTTCCTGTGTTTTCCTATAAATTTTCTGTGGGATTGGATTTGGGTAGACTCTTGTATTTAAAATGAGATTGTATTTTCTCATGATTGGTTTCAATAAAAGATAAACTAGATTATTCACATTTTGGTTGTTTATTAACGTAACTGAATTAAAGATAAGTTCTCCAACAATTACATACATTTTAATTACAAAATGTTATACGAGGTTCTATAAGTACTTAATTTAACTTGCTATACACTTAGCACCAGGTAATCTTTTTGCATTGAAAATAATGAGAAATAAGGATCCATTGTTGAAGCTTGTACCTTGATTTAGGAGGTGCGAATACCTATTTGTATCACTGGTGGGAAATTGAAATTCTAGAGAGAATAGTGTCCCACTTAAAACAGATAATATGAAAATAATTTGTTTGTTTCTTGTGGTTTTGCTCTCCAAGCACACTTTGCTTGTGAGACCAATTATAGATTTTTCATATAGAACCATTATCTCCATCATCAAATTGATGGCAAATAACTTGCTTTTATTGTTCAAATAGTAGTTCCTCAAAGGATAGTTGCAACTGAATGAATGAATGAGTAAATAAGTAAATGTACCTATTATGAGAAAATCAATTTAGAGTCCTGAATTTGTTCATGAGAAGCATCAAAATAGTATGTGTATTGATGCAAAGTTTTGGACACAATAAAGTTGCATTTTGTATTTTAAGCTATATCTGACCCTGATTTATTAATATGTTTAAGAATTTAATTCTTGCTTAACTACTTGACCTACTACTGTCCAGTAGTCTCAATTATTTAACAGCTTAAACTGACACTTAATAAGTATGTAAATGGAAGGCACCCTAACACAATACAGGTATCTTCCTAAGTGCCAGTTATATGCCTCAACATTCCCTTCAATTTGAATGTGGTAGTAAGAATCTAATTACACTGGTTTATAGCTGATGGAATTACAGAAGGAGAAGATTTCTCTCCTACATACTTATTAGATCTCAATAAGTGTTCCTTTGCAATCTGTTGCTATTCAATTACCAGGTAATAACTGTCTTAATGAATCTAATTGAAATGCTTATTTCAGACTCCTATCACACCAAAAAAAGAGGCTTCACTTGGAGTGCTGCCACTGGATGGGGCCTGACTTGTTTATCCAGAAAGAAGTGACTTTCCTGGGAAGAAGGTTGCATCTGTGAAAGCCTGTGCAGCATTTCAAGGACATTCATGTTTCATCATTCAGGTGTTAGAAAACGGAAGCCCCTACTCAAAAACCTTCCTAGTCAAGCCCATGCCTGTGTGCGCGCTTTTACAATCATTCTGCCTGAATTTTCCCCTCACCATGAAAAGCTTTTGTTTAGCTTTCCTCAATGAAGACAAAATAATAATAAGTAAAATATCATAGCTAATATCTGTAGGGTACTTACTAGTGCCAATGCTGCCTAAACACTAGTTTAATCTTCACAAGTCCCCTAAGAGAGATGCATATGGTTATTGACTCCATTGAACAGATTTGGATACAGTATAGTTTAGTCTTTGGCAGAGGGCAAATTCATACAGCATATCGGTTAATAAGTGGCAGAGATCATGATGCAACTGCAGGCACACTGGCTTTGGAGCCTCTCATCCGCCGGCAAAAACTATCACAAGAGCAAAGACATGAAATAAATGTGATCTTAGTTGATGCAACCTCTTGTTTCTTGGGAAACTGAACCTGTAAACTTGCATGGCAAATATGAAACTAGCTCCAAGTCTCCTGAGCCCCAGTCCTGTGCACATCAACCTACACCATGCTGCATTAAAACAACAAACAAACAAACAAACAAACAAAAAACTCATTGAGCTCGATGTTCTATGTAATACTCTTTGCATCCCCCTTCTTTGGTAACTTATTTTTGGATCCACAACTGGGACATAAAATGCGTTCATCTCAAGGTCATGATTAGAATTTGTTTGGAAGATAATGTAAGAGGACAGTTCAAAACACACTATTGTGTTTATTTCCTTTAAAGAAAAAATTTAAAGTTTTATTGGCCCAAACACAAAGTGATGTTATTTCAAGAGAGGGCAAATCACTTTGACAGGCACAATTTTTATGCAGATTCTGTGAGGCTCCCCCTTTTAAAACCACCCCTGGAGATCTGGGCATAGCCATGAACCTGCTGATACAGATGGGCTCAGCCCAGAGACTCCCTGAAAAGCCAAGTTATCCTCAGCAGTATGTGACCCTTCTTGAGTTGCATCCTCATTGTCAGGGTGAGGGATAGATGCCATGGTCCATCTTTGGGACATCTGCAACGTGGAGTTTCTTCCTCTCCAAAAATGATGATAATGTGGTCACTTCAGAGATTTCAAGGATTTCTGATGAACAATATCTCTATGGAATATACAAGGATTTTAGGTACAGTACAAATAAGGATTTGACAAGAATAAAAACAACACTTTATATAAATTACCTAGGTTTGCTAAAGAGTCACCTTATCACTTACACAGGTGTGGTGTTCATCTTTAACCATTGGTCCTTTTTCAGTAACGACTGGTTTCATCACTCTATGTATGAACAGACAGAGTTGCTCAGGTCTGTTCCTGTCCCATTTTTCTCATTTGAAACTATGATGTTTCCCTGCAAACACCTGTTCTGGTCAGTGCTAATTGCAGGGGCTTAATTCCCCCTTTGCATATTCATTCAGAAACAGTTTTTTGTTTTTGTTGTTGCTGTTGTTTCCCCAGACAGGGTCTTGCTCTGTCACCAGGCTGGAGTGCAGTAACACGAGGATAGCTCACTGATAATCTCCAACCTCTGGGTTCAAGTGATTCTCTTGCCTCAGCCTCCCAACCAAGTAGCTGAGACTGCAGGTGTGAGCCACTACACCGGCTAATTTTTTAAAAAATTTTTTTGTAGAAGCAGGGTCTTGCCGTGCTGCACAGGCCGGTCATGAACTCCTGGCCTCAAGTGATCTTCCTGCCTTAGCCTCTCAAAGCGTTGGGATTACAGGCATGAGTCACTGTACCAGTCTTCTAAGAAGCAGTTTTTAAGGAGCAACAGGTCCTTGTAGTTATCCAGTTAACACAGTATCAAAATTCTGAGCCTGCCAACAGGCCAGAACTTCTTTTATACGGAAAGAAAACAATATGATAGAAGGGAGTTGTTTAGCCTCTCAAGGAAGCCCTGAGTACAGCCAGCCAGACGACCTGATAGTTTTGAGTGCCATTAATTTGCTGAGTGCTGGGCAAGGTTCCTTCCCTCCCCTTAGGACTTGCAGCCTGCAGAACTACAGCTTATGATTGTTGGAAAACTCCCGGGAATGCCCTTATAATGATGTACATGGGAAATTTGAAGTGGCAAACAGAGAATAGACAATGGTGAAATGACAGTTTAACTTAATCCTGTCCTTTCTAAACAGAGAAAGCTCAGAACAAGAGTTCATACAAACATCCAGCGGGCAGGGACCAGCTCTATGTAGAAAGAGTAGTTTATGGAACAAAAAATGGACAATAATTTTTATGTCCAAAATTGATTGTTTTGAAAATGACTAAAGATTATAAGAACTTGAAATCTTTTATATTGAAATTTTAAAATATTTTAAATGTGAAATTGTGAAATGTGAACATATTTTAAAGGTGAAATCGTATAATTACAAGCAGTAAATTTAATAGAGAATGTGAAACTTTTTCTGAAACAGAATAGATTATAAAGTGTTTATGGAATATACACTACCTATGGTATTCCTGTTTAATTTTTTTCAAAATAGTGAGTTGTTTGGTTTTAAATTTTTGCAGGGTTATTTATTAAATGTATTTATTTATTTACTTATTATTAAATTATGACTAGTTTTACTTTGTTGTTTCTTTAAGGCACAGGTCTTTGAAGAGTTTGCATTGCTCTGTGAGTTACCAGAGGACCACAATCTTTAATGCAATTCAGACAGCAATTCACCAGGCCTTGCATGTGCTCAGGCCTGTTGCTCCTTATCAGAGGCCCACAAACAGCTCTCAGTACAGCTGCAGCCCCGGAGAATTTCCCTGTCTCCTCCTGTTCCCTCTCTCTCCTCCTCCTCCCACTTCTCTTCCCTGCCTCTCCCCTGCTCCTATACAAACATGCGCGCGTACACACACACACACACACACACACACAACTCCTTGGTTCTTTAATTTTCCTTTGAAGGCATCAAAATCAATTTTGGGACTCAATTTGGTACAAAGAGTTGATACGAATTTGATATGGATAGAGTTGGCTGATCTCTACTCTGGGTTTGAAAATGTTGATGCAAATGGAAAGGAAATAATCCCAGGCTATTGTGACAGATGACATGGTGTAGAGGGAAGAGCACAGGACTGAAGGTGGAGAATCACTTGTTTATGCAACACATATTTCCTCAACGTCAAATACGAGGATAAAGCCATGAAGGAAACAGAGCCCTGTTTCCGCAGAACACACATTCTGGTTGGAGAAGACAAGTAGCGAATACACCAAGAAATAAGAGAATATCTGAGGATGATGAGTGTTTTATGAAGGGGATAAAGAGTGACTGCAGGGCTAGGGGGGAAGTGATTATTTTAAGTAGGGAAGGTCTTTTGTGAGAAGGTACTATTTAAATTGAGACTTTATAAGCTGTGCAACTTTGGATACATTATTTAGCCTCACTGAATCTCTCAAGAGTAAAATTAGGTTAAAAGTACTCAGCTCTTAGTTTATTGTAAACACAAAGAAGAGGAAAATGTATATAAAGTGGTTCAACAGCTAGTAGCTGTAGCTGTTGCCATTGACGAAATTCTGTGTCAGTTAGGATCTGAGCAAGAAACTGACAACACATGCAAATGAGGATAGCCTGAGTGAGTTTAATAGAGAATTTATAAAACTGTCAGTGGGGTGTAGGGAAACAAGAAGGGAAGTGCATTCTCTGGGATGCAGTAAGAGCAGAGAGTGATGACCAACTGCAGACCCCAGAGAGAAAGGAGAGTGAGGCTACTGGCACTTGGAGGCAGAGAAAGCCATGTGGAGAGGGAGGCAGGGAGGCCGGACTGAGCTAAAACCTTCAGTCCGCTGGCCTTGAGCTATTTGAGGGTCTGTTATGTGCAGGATTAGGCTTGGCACTATAGAGGATCACAAAAGTGTGTTAGGGAGTCTTCCAGCAATAGGCTTGCAGTCAAGAATGGGAAACAACACGTATGCACGTAATTTGACTGAAATGTAAGAAGTCTTAAGGATCATAGGAGGAGTTCAGATAAAGACTAAAAAGTTCTCAGGGGCCAGATTGCTTCCAGCCAACAGATCAAAGGAACTGCCATAGAGGAGGTGGCTGTGTGTGCCCTGGACCTCAAAGGAGAGAGAGGATATTCAAACATGTAGCAGTGATGGGCAGAAGCACATTTTAAGTGGAGAGAATGAAACGGGAGAAGCAAATGGCTGGTGATTGAAAAACCCTGATTGCATGTGCAGGAAAGAGAAATCTTAGTTTGACTGGAGCCTCTGGCACATGAAGGAGATTTAGAGTTTGCTGTTTCTGGGAATCTGTCCATCTTCACCCTCATGCTGTTCTCTTTTCCTCTTTTAACTTGTATCTTCTCTCTCCTTGTTTTGTTGACGTTCTCTTTTTTGTTTTCCGTCGTCCTTTTTTATGAGTGGAGCATTTCAGTGCAAGGGCAAATGGGAGTGGAGTGGGGTTCTGTGGAATGTCAGAAATGCATGCTCAACCTAGATTTCCCAAGCTCTCACTCAGTCTTATCCCAGGGATCACTTGATGTGATGGGAAATGATGGGAAAAAAATAAACAGTGTGATCCCAGAGCAATGCTTATTTACTTTATCCCTTTAACCCAGTTCTACTGCTTCTCTCTCCATTTCCCAAGAACCAGGGGCAGCAAACATGAGAAAGCAGAAGGCGGACAGATTTTAGAGAATATGAGTTTGTCCTTTGTCCTTCCAAGACCAGAGGCCATGTCTGCCACCACCGGTTTCAGGGAACAACTGGTTCATTTCACAGCCCCACCAATGTATACAACCTGGCTTGTTCTTGAGCCAGGTGCTTTCTCACTGGTGACAGAGCAGCGGTACTTTCCAGCACGCTATGCAATTACCCAGACCAGAGACCCTTCCTCTGCATGGATTGGCCCTGCTTAAGAAAAGATACATAAACTGTCCTGGCCTATTCTGTGTTTTTCATTTTTGTTTCTTTATTCATCATCAAAGCCCAGTTAAAGTGGAAAACTTAAGCTCAAGGCATTTCCACTGATTTCTTTGGGTGCTCTCATGAGGCTCAACAGTACACACTCAATAAATGTACATTACATACATGAATAGTTGCAAAAGGGTGTCTGGGTTAAAGAATAATCATCATACAAAATGTACTCGAGTTGCCATTCATTATTTTATCTTTGTCTTTCCAATAAGCCTTGACCCCATTGTGGAGAGAAATTATACTTTGATAATTTTTTAAATTTCCAGCTACTAGAAGACTATATATGGTCCATAACAGGCCCTCAATGCATACTTGTTTGAAGGAACGAATAACTAAATAACTGAATAAACAATCCTGTCTTCTAAGCTGATTTAGGGAAAGGATAGGAGATAGTAAGCCCCTTCCCAACATGGAAGTCATGTTGGGAAGGGCCTTGTATATAAGACTAAGGATGTTGCATTTTATTATTTATTCTTTTTGCCGTAGGGGATGACTGAAGCATTTTAAGTAATCTGTGAGTGATTTAGTGGTCAAGGCTGCTTTAGAAAGATTATTCTGATGGTTAAGTAGAAGATGGATTGCTCTGGTGATAAATCTGATGTATGTCTAAGCTTTTGTTGTTTTCAAAAAGTAACAGTGAAAACTTCAATGAACAAGGGGCTTTAAGTTCAAACATAGGTATGGTTGCCTTAATTCTATTGCTTACTGATGGAAACAAATATACTTTACCCAGCTTACATGGTCTAAAGGTGTTGTACAGTTTTAGAAGACAATGTGTCCTCATGAGATTAGTATAAGCTAAATGTGCTCAATTATTTGTCATTTCTGTAAAGTGCAAAGTCTCATACATCTTCCATGTTCTTAATCGCAAATAACAAGACTATCTTCAAACTAAGAAAGAGAAATGTTCCCATTCTCATTTGTTAAACATCCCTCTGAGAAAGAAACCGTGCTCTTTAAAGTGCTGGTCCTAAAATTGTAAGCTTTTTGTAGCCACTCTAAGGTTTGAAAAGTTAAACTTGTAGAAGCAGATTGTTTTGTTTGTTTTTGGCCATCTGAATAGCTGGCATCTAATGGTCACACCTTAACATGCTATTTTAGTTAACCACTTGGGATTTTCTCAGTCAGAACCAACTGAACTATGTTGGGCTATAGCTGAGAATAACTCAAATCCATCTACCCATGATTTTTTGCACCTCTAAAACCATTCAAACACCTCTTTGTTAATATATCATCATAAATATTGATTACTCACTGTGATATATACAGCTATACACTTTTTACAGCTCCTCTATCAAGCGGTGGAGTCCATTTCCCCTACTTTCTGATCTGGACTGGCTTTGTGACTTGCTTTGACCAAAAAGAGGTGGCAGATGTGATTTTGTGTGATTTCCAAGCCTCTTGTTAATGAGGCCTGGGAGCATCCTCTCTCATTCTCTTGGAACACTACATTTTGAAAGAAGTCTAGGTAGCCTCTTTGAGGTTAAGGGATCACAGGGAGACAGTGAAAGAGACCATTTGACAATAGAGATCCGTCTGTCCCAGATGTCCTAGCCAAGACCCAAGGTATATGAGGCCATCGGGGACAGCCAATCTCACAGACAAATCTACTAACAGGTTGACTGCAAATGCATAAGTAAGCCTAGTCGACACTCTGTGGAGGAGAGGTAAGCTCTCCCAAATGAGCCCTGCCAAATTGTTAACTTACATAACTATAAGGAAATAAATGGTTATTGTTGTCAGCCATCAAATTTGAGGGTATTGTGGTAGACAGAATCTTAAAGATTGCCCTTCTAAGATTCCCATTGCCTGGTTATTCAATTAAATACTAATCTAGGTACTGCTGTGAAGGGATTTTTCAAATATCATTAAAGCCCCAAGTCCGTTGACCTTCTAATAGGATCCTTATGTGATCTTATAAAATATTTAAGTGAGCACTTAAGAGCAACAAGTTTTCTCTGGCTGGTAGCAGAATAAAAGCTCATACAGATATGAAGAATAAGAGGGATTTGAGGCCGGGCATGGTGGCTCACACCTGTAATCCTAGCACTTTGGGAGGCCGAGATGGGTGGATCACTTGAGGTCAGGAGTTCAAGACCAGCCTGGCCAACATGGTGAAACCCAGTCTCTACTAAAATACAAAAAATTTGCTGGGTGAGATAGCACGTGCCTGTAATCCCAGCTACTGAACCCGGGGGATGGAGGTTGTAGTGAGCAGAGATCACGCCACTGCACTCTGGGCAACAGAGCAAGACTCCTTTAAAAAAAAAAAGAAAAGAAGGATTTGATATGGCCTTACTGTCTTTTTTTTTTTTTTTTTGAGACGGAGTCTCGCTCTGTCGCCCAGGCTGGAGTGCAGTGGCGCAATCTCGGCTCACTGCAAGCTCCGCCTCCCGGGTTCACGCCATTCTCCTACCTCAGCCTCCCCAGTAGCTGGGACTACAGGCGCCCGCCACTGCGCCCGGCTATTTTTTTTCTATTTTTTAGTAGAGACGGGGTTTCACCATGGTCTCGATCTCCTGACCTTGTGATCCGCCCACCTCGGCCTCCCAAAGTGCTGGGATTACAGGCGTGAGCCACCGCGCCCGGCCGGCCTTACTGTCTTAAAGATATAGAGGGCCACATGACAAGAAGTAAAACAGCCTCTAGATGGTAAGAGCAGCCCTTGCCGACTGCCAGCAAGAAAACTGGGACCTCAGTCCTACAATCAGAGGAAACTGAATTCTACCAACAGTCTGAGACAGTTGTGAGCAGATTCTTCTCCAGGGCCTCCAGATAAAAGCACAGTTCAGTTAACACCTTGATTATAGATTTGTGCAACCCTGAGTGGGGAACCCTGTCCAGCCAGCCCACATTTCTGACCTACAGAACTGTGAATTAATAAATGAGTGTTAAAAGTCTCCAAGTTGGTGCTAATGTGTTATGCAGCAATATGAAACTAATACAAGAGTTTGTTTCGTAGCGGTAGATGATACACACATGAGCATTTGTATAATACATAGAGAAGACATAACACGGAGCAAGGGATTTCAACTCTGTACATCAAAATCTTTTGGAGACCACTTTTAAAATACCAATGCCTGAGCCCACCCTAGAGATGCCAATTTAATTGATTAATTATTCTGGGATCTAGTCCAGGCTTTGGTGGTTTTAAAAACCTCGCCAGATGATTCTAATGTACAATGAGGCTTGAAAAGCACCAATGTAAATAAATTATACAGGACAGATAAATAGATAAGAGAGAGGTGGAGATTTTCACCCCATCTTCCCTCCTAATTCATCCACTATGAGATGACCATCTTGAACGTGTTGTTTACTCTATCTGATAGGGTGCTTTTGACTAGAAGAAGCAATACCTGACCAACAATGGGACAAGAAGAACATTCGCCAGGCGCGGTGGCTCACGCCTATGGTAATCCTGGCACTTTGGGAGGCTGAGGGGTGTGGATCCTCTGAGGTCAGGAATTCGAGACCAGACTGACCAACATGGCAAAACCCCGTCTCTACTAAAAATACAAACATTAATATGGTGGCTTGTGCCTGTAATCCCAGCTACTTGGGAGGCTGGGGCAGGAGAATCGCTTGAATCTTGGGGACGGCAGTTGCACTGAGCTGAGATTGCACCACTTCACTCCAGCCTGGGCAAAAGAGCGAGACTCGTTTCAAAACAAAACAAAACAAAAGCATTCATGTCTTCTGTAACAGGAAATCCAAACCGGAGAGTCTTCAAAGTTGGTTAGTTTAGCAGCTCTACATAACCATTAAGGACTTGAGGGCTCTCAATCTCTTTACTATGCCATTTTCAGCATGTGAACCTTTCCCCCAGCCTGCTTTCGTGGTACCAAGATGGCAGCTGCTGATCCATGCACCATCTGTTGCTTCCGCTACCGGAAAGCAGACTTGTCTTCATGTACTCCCTTTTTCTTAGAAAAGACAACCTCCCTTAAAGCCCTCCCACACTTTTGCTCTGATTCTACTGGCCAGAACTGATTCGCATGTCTAAGCTTTCACTGTAAGAGAGACTGGAAAAGGAAGTATTTTGCATTTTCAGGCTCTGTAGGTGGAGCTGACCACTCTCAGCAAATTAGAGTAGGGATAGGTGGGTGGGTGTTTAGTAGGTAGACAGCCAAATATGCTGATCCTCCACACATCTCTTTATCCTGATATAAAGACACAGTATTTGTGTGTCTATATAGATGTAGATATGGATATGTACTCAGGAATGGGGTGATATCATACACGCTCTTTACTGTGGTCATCCTCCCTGTCACATTCTGCTATTGTTATTACCATTTTGACTTCCTGCACTTTACTCAGTAACATACGTTAACACTTGGTGTTTATCCTTTAATAATTTCCTCAATGCTTATATAAATCATAGAATATACATATACTTATAGAATGGAAGTGTGTCATTATTTATTTACCAAAATAATATTATGTTGCATATTATGACAATCCTTTTAAGTGTGTAGACACACTCAGGTACCTAGCTTACTAGTGTTTAAATGTTATCATTGCTCCCCAGCTTCTCCCAGTTTTCCTTCCTATTCAACTTTCTTTTCTATCTCCTTCAACTTTTATCGAAGAGTCCAGCTAAGCATGAGTACAGAGCTTCCTAGCCTCCCTCATACTTTGTTGTTTGGGATGTCAGGGTAACGTAGTTATGAAGCAGAATGTTCTCTACGTGCCCTTCTGTCTTTCAACTAGTTGCTTGCTCTTAGAGAAGTTTTCAGGGTCTTCTGACATTCCTGTTTAGTTTCTAAGATCCTTCATTCTCTTTCTGCTTTCCCAATGAAAGCCTGTAATTAATCTGTCCCTCCTAAGTTTCTGGAAGCTACCTTCTCTCCTGAGGGAAATATAAGACCTCAGAGTGATATTTTACATTTCCAAACATGCCACGTCCCCATGCTTTTTGCCACTCACATGGTGGAAGGATCCTAATTATAGGGCTGAAGGGGAATTCATTCTTTCTAGACTCCCTGCCTTCCTTTTTCAGTGTTTATTCTGACACTGAAGGGAGTTTTTTCACAAAGCTCTAAAACTCAACCATTCTGCCAAGAATTTTTGTTGTGTTGTTTTTATGAACTGTGACTTTTCCTGTTATGTTTTAATCAGATGTGAACAAAACCAAATAGTTGTTAGACACGTTTATACAGGGATTATCTTATAGATTTCTGTCAAACATAGTTAACCTGAATCTTTCTTGTATGTCTTCTAAATAACTGCCTAAATATACTGGTGTTCAAATAAACAGGAGAGGAAAAGAAGCAAAAGATAATATCACTGGCAAAGGCATAAAAGATTCAAAGCGAAAAACTGCAAAATGTTGTAGCTCTTGGCCACCATCAATGCTGGCTCAGGGCAATAACTTTGTTAGGCTAGGGCCTGGCCTGATTCTCACCAAACGTATATAAGGCCCAGTGCAGCAGGGGTCTCAAAATGTGACCAATGTGTTTTCAGTGTTCCCGGGATACACATTGTAGATACTGGAGATTTAGAAATTGTTCAACTGGGGAGATTTCATATGTACAGTAGAAACATTCTAACTCCAGAGCTATCTCCCTGGCAGTGGGTGACTAATCTAGAACCAAGAGACACACGTCTGTTACAGGAAAAGGGTCCCGATCCAGACCCCAAGAGAGGGTTCTTGGATCTCTTGCAAGAAAGAATTCAGGGCGAGTTCACAGTGCAAAGCAAAGGAAAGTTTATTAAGAAGGTAAAGTTGTGAAAGGACAGCTACTCCATAGACAGAGTAGGGTGCTTCCAAAAGTAGGAGGAACACATCCACCCTAGGTCCAATGCTTGTGTGTATATATACACACACATATATATACACACACACATATATACATATATATACACACATATATCTACACACACACATATATATATGATGAAAAAAGATTATGGGGAGATGTGCTCTGCTACAAAGGTTTTTGATAAAGGTCTAATTTTCATAAGAACCAATATCTTTATCTTTCAAGCAAAATTAGGAATTCTTTTGTTCTCAAGATATCAGGCTATTAGGACAATCCCAAGTCTGGGTCTGTTTAGTAAACGTTATCAATCTGTTCCCTTAACTGTAAATATCTAGAGGCTAGGAATGCCTAACTTTCTGGGAATGCAGCTCAGCAAGTCCCAGCCTCGTTTTCCTAGCCCTCACTCAAAATGGAGTCGCTCTGGTTCGAATGCCTCTGACATGTCCAGTTATGCAATAACTTAATTTTTTTCAACAATGCAGGTAATTTTCTTTATGGTGGCTTTATGCCTTTTGATTCCTAGGCTCATTTTCAGGAAACAAGATCTTCCTATTGAGTGGTCTTGTATTGACATTCTTGATGTAAGTTGGAATTGTGGAAACCCTAATGAAATAGTATGACATACAACCAGGCCATTAAATGCCAATTCCATTTTGCCTGGCTAGACTGGTTGAGATTACCCCAAAACATCTCTCTCCTTAAGGCAGTCCATAGCTACAACAGAAGGGGGAGCAGAGTTGCTTCTCCTAAAAGAGAACTTGTTAAATTGAGAAAATTTACTTTTTAAAAAGTAGGGGGAGGGGAGGAATGGCAGGGAACTTTGCAAAGGGGTGTGGCTTTCCTGGCATTCTTGACTGGCATGCTGTCACAGAGGAGAGGAGTTTGCTCTGCTAATTATTTCATATTTTCCCAAGTTGTCATTACCATAATAATCTCATTGTCCTCAAAGCTACCTGCTCTCTTTTCATCTGCTTCCTTGCTTTCTGTTATTCTTGAATCTAGGAAAGAAAAGACAAAGGAGAAAATGGGGTTTTCCAGTTTTTTGTGTGGTTGCCCTTTGAGACCCAGAGAAGGCCCAGGCTGCCACAGTATCTCCATTCTGAGCTCCTGCTCTGGACGCTAGCCAGGTACCCACACCGTGCTCTGCCACTGCCTGGCTATTCTGCCTGGGTCCTAGTTCTGTCTCGAGTTCTGTCTTTCGGTTTTTTCTAATTTCCACATTTCATCGGTTTATTCCCAGTATCTCCAGCAAAAAAAAAAAAAAAAAAAAAAGAAACATTTTATTTAGACACTCTAGGAACCAAAGAACGTCAAGGTCGATCATAATCATTGATACCTTCCTTGTAGCAAAATCAAACTTTCGGGAGTTTGTTTTCAGTGGTAAATAAAGACTTCATCTTTTCTTGAGACTAGATAACTAAACAAAGTCGGGGGCTGTTTCCAGGATTTTTTTTTTCCCTTTTTAAAACAAAGTTAGAATAAAAATGTACAGATAATTTTCAAAAATGTGTTTGAATGAAGCATGTTTCAAAATATGTCAGTTTTAATGATTCTAAGCAGTTTTTAATATTTTTGTATGTTTTTTTCTAGACTCCTATATATGTACACATATTTAAAATAATTTGAACTCTATTGTTTTCTTCCATTTTAGTGTTTTGCTCTTTTCTCTCATTTATGATATTCATGTAAATTAAGCAAACCACATGATGTCAATCATTTCTACCTCTATGAAGTGTGAGTTCCATAGGTAGTTGGAAATAATAGTTTAGTAAGTCCTGAAAAACCGATGGAATTTTTCAGGGTGAAGCCTTAATTGGGCAGCCAGAAGAGGCTCTCATCAGGTCAGATTGAATCTTAAGAATTGATCTCAATTTTATGAGTCACTCCAGTAACATACAGACCAACAAAACTCCAAACTGCCTGACTCTATCTCTGAACCTGAGATGTCATTGAACTTTGGAGCCTAATTCATATCCCAAATGCTCCCCAAAACTCTCTAAACTTTCACATTTGCAAAAGTACTCCAAGGGTTCCATTTCTTTATTATACTTTCCAAAGTGGTCTCCCAAACCCATGGAATGCTCCTTTGAGAATGGTTAAAGAATGCTATAATCCTCTTATTTGAAAACCTGATTTGCAAATGCTAAGAAGGTCTATATGCTTTTACTATGCTTATTAGCATTAACAGTTGCAAATGTCTGGCAAGGCCCTGCCACCTGACTTAGGGTGAGACGCTGGGGCGATCACCAAATTTGTTTCTTCAACAGATGTTTTTTTTGTGTGCTTACTCTAATGCCTCACAAAAGGCTAAGCAGCTCAAATGATCAGAAAACATTCTTTAAGACAGTCCGACTCCTAAAGATCTCCCAACCATAGGGAGCAGTGGAAAAACTGTAACTGTGTTTAACTCCCAATATACAACCACAGCTCAATATGAAGAAATTGCAAAGTAAGAAATAAACAAATTCTCCCCAGAGACTCTCTGCCAGTCCGCAGGTGTAGATTTGGCAAGATGCCCAGAAACCTAGATGGGTACCATTTGGACACATCAAGTTAGTTTCTTGTAGCATCTCTGAATGCATCCTTTTGGTTGCTTTCAGCCTACACCTTGTCAATTCAGCCCATGGATTGTTTTTTCAAATAATTGATTTGGCATGTTCATTATGATGGCTCAGCATGCGACTGATGTCACTGAATGTTCTGTTTTTCATTAGAAGTTTGGCACGTATTCTTGGATACTGTAATTATTCTACCTTTTTTGTTTCTCCTCATTATACATGAAGTGCTGGAGAGAGGCCATCCTCACTGATTGAACACCGATACTCCCTTTTCGACCCTCTCGCAGAGGGTGTTAGCTTGTGCATCGGGCATGAGTGTGAGAATGTGAATTAGCCCTGATTTTTGAACTGACTGTCATTTATATGTCCACAGTTGTCACACTCACACTCATCTTAATTTCTGTACCTTGAAAATGGGAATGACAATCTTATCCCTTTCAAAAAGAAAAAAAAAAGGCATGTTGGGGATTAACTGAATAGGGCTCAAAAGCACCAGGAAAATGTAAGAGAAGTCTGTCCACATAAGCCAAGCGCTGATGCTTTTTAGCAGTCAATGGATGTGCTTATGATAGTTTCTAAATCAGAAAACAGACCTCAAACTAGATCTGTGATTGACTGGGTGATCAATTGTGAGTTCAACTCTCTGTGAAGCCCCAGGGTAGATACACAAAATGTACAAGGCATGTCTTATCTTTTAATCAGAGTTAAATACCTCATGGAATTGCTGTATTCAGAGCCACAGCCTGACCTCTTACAGTGGTGACAGCAGCAGGGGTGGCCTTGTAGGTGGCTTTGGCCAGTGTAGTAAGTCCTCACAAATACTGGCCACATTTCAAGTACTCAGTAACCACATATGCTAAGCTACTAGGTTGGACAGCACAGATTTAGAACCTCCATCAGCATGGAACATTCCACTGCACAGGGCTGCTTGACACTGACAAATTGTCCTTCTTACCACTGCTCTAACTGGTCGGAAGTCAATCTTTACAGTAGCATTGGGTAGGTCCATCTCACACTAACGAAGAATGCTCACAAGTAACAGCGCATATATAATGCTGTATTTTCATACTTTACTCAAACCCTGCATATGAGGCTAAGTGTACTCAAGTGCATGTTAAAATGAGATTTATCAACCAGTAATCAATACCTAATTTTTAAAAAGAATTATATTATAAGACAGGGGCTAAAAATATGCTATTTTTCTTTATATATGAATTCTAGTTGATTCACCATTTGAATGACGAAGACATTACCTCCCCCTCCAGCCTTGCACCCTCCATCCCCTCAAAATTAAAGATTGATTTTATTATAGTTCCATTCTTCTTTGTTTATGATATCACATCTATTTGATAAAAAATGCAACACTGGCAGAGATTTAAGTGTTTCACATGTGATATATGCAAAAAGTGTAAACGTCAAATATATTAAGAGATACAAGGTAAATGGCTTAAAGTGCACTGTTTGTCATAACTTATTGTTAATCTCACATATATCTTATATCTAACAGGAAGCAGGCCTCATGCATCCGTAAACATACTACCAACCAAGCTATTGAACTCGTAATAGTTAAGCATAGCATTCACAAAATAATAGAATTGCAGACTTGACAGAGACCATAGAACTGTCAGAGAAATGGATGTCAAATCATCTTTTTACCAACGTCAGGAGAGGTGGAGTGCCCTTAATCACTAGATGAGTGATGGGGTGAGGATTAGAACTCAGCTCCCTGGACCTGGACCTAGGGCTGCTTTGGACACTTTGTTCTTTTCCCTCCTCTGACAAGCAGATGAAGGAGACCAGCTGGGAGAAGATGAGAAAGTTGATCTCCCTCTGATGGCAGGAGGGTGAGTCCTCCTGGTGCCAGACCAGCACCTGGGTCATCATGACACTCCCTGGCAGAAGAAGAGATGCCCTTTCTTCTTAGCCTGTATCAGCATTTCAAGTGTTGCATCTGGCTTCAAAGTTGCCCCTTCCCAGGGTAACCAAGTGCTTAGTCGATGGAATTTCTGGAACCAGAGCACAGCGCCTTGTCCTGGTTAGTTTATTGTATTTGTCCCATTACTCTCTGGTTTTATGTGCTCCCTTTGAAAAAAGTCCCAAGTTCCCTTACCCTATGTCTCTAATGGGATCTGAGCATTTATCTTGAGGATTCACAGATGTGATTTTAGGGGACTGTAAATGTCCTGGAGAGGAAAGGGAAATGCGCCTTTCAGTCCATAGCATTCATTAAATTATCAAAACTGTCTATGATGGAATAAGGCTAAGAACTTCTATAAGGGAGAAAAGAAAGGTGCATTTTTTAGAAGAGAAAAAAGTCGCTGAACTCAGAAAAACTAGTAAACAGGCAGTAGGTATAATAAACACTAAGTTAATGGAAACAGGCAACGCAAATGAATGATAATGCAATGCTAAAGCAGCCTAGGAGGAGGCTGCATTTGATGGCTCATGCCTGTAATCCCAGCACTTTGGAAGGCTGAGGTGGGCAGATCACCTGAGGTTAGGAGTTCGAGACCAACCTGGCCAACATGGTGAAACCCCTTCTCTACTAAAAATACAAAAATTAACTGGGCATGGTGGTGGGCGCCTGTAATCCCAGCTATTCGGGAGGCTGAGGCAGAAGTATCACTCAAACTTGGGAGGCGGAGGTTGCAGTGAGCCGAGATCCTGCCACTGCACTCCAGCCTGGGTGACAGAGCAAGACAAGGTTGAAGATGCATTTCCCTTGTGTCTTCTTCCATCCATTTGTTCAAAATCTGAGTTACAAATTGACTTCGGCAAGTCAGTGAGATGGGAGACACCTTCCACCCTCTTCTCCAGCACTATAATGGTGTGCAGACTTACACAGACTTCCTGCCAATGATGGGGTCATTTGGAAGGCCAAGGTCAGGCTCTCTGGCTGGTGGCACCACCTGTGGTGCTGGGAGCTGTGAAATGGGGCAAATAGGTCATCCACTGGTCTTTCTCTCTCACAAAAGGATTCCTGCAAATTTTTCCTCATGTCTCTGGAGTATCGCATGCCATGATAGGAATAAACAAGGACTTCTGATACCACTAAATTACACTGAAACGCAGCACCCCTAATTAGATGACACTATCAGGGAGGGTAAGACTCGAGACAGGAATATGGCCATTCTGCTGTTCAGCAAAGATGCTGCTGAAGGTCCTTGAGAAAACATGACCACACGGGAGCTGCAGATGGGCTTTGGCCAGGAGTAGCAGCTAGAACCAAAAGGGCAGGGATTCCTACAAGCACCCCTGTTGTCTTTCTCAGAAGTGGCTTGCCACTGTCAATATCCATGAGAAGCAATGACAGCAGCCACCAACTCATTAGGTGCTAAGAAAGAGCCGGAGAATCATGTTGTTACCTTCCATTTCAATATTTAGATATTTAGATAGCTCCTAATTTATTCTATTTGTTTAAAACAAGGGAACTGAGAAACTCCTTAAACCAAATTGCAAGAAATGTTCCCGGGAACCCTGTTTGCCAGTTATAATTTTGAACTGAAATTACGTGAAATATTTCATGCAGGAAAACAAATCATGAATTTTAAAAATGTCTGTGGAACTAGATAGATCTATGGATAATGTGAACCACCTCTGTTTGCCTAAAGCGTCTGACTGTTGATGCAGTACAGTTCAGCTGGTTTTCTGAGCAGTTTCTCATTTTTCTCAGGGGCTCTGACCTTCAGTACCAGCATTCCAAGGAGAGAATGGTAGTGCAACCATGACTGGAGAGCAACTGTTCCAAGAATATTTTGGCAGATTTTAAAAGCAACTCTTACCAGTGTTGATTGACTTGAAAATATTTAAAAAATGTAATACGTTGTAAACCTCTTCAATATCAAGAGGCAGGATATAATGATTTGTATATTTTATTTTGACTTTACATGCGGTGTTAAAAACCCAAAGTACGTATTATTTACACATCCACAATACAAGTTTACAAGATATCTATACATGTTAAAGTACTCTATAAAACAGTATAGAGCCACTTCACTTGAGGGTTACTTTTTATGCCGTACCATTAAAAAAGATACAATCTGCGTTTACCTTTGCACAAATGGATAAAGCATTTAAAAATTAAATTAACAGGATAGAGACTAGATTTCATGTTAGAAATTTCAACATAAATACTGATTGAACTCACATTACAAACTACAAGGAAGTACAATGTTACAAAATGTTATCTGGGGTCACACAGAGTTACTGTTCCGTTTTACACACGCTGGGATTAATATTGGTAAGGTGAATTCAAACACGTTTGTTGTTGGTGGACTGAGTAGTGTTTATCATTGGTTGGTTTAATTTATTATTAATCTGTAATATTTTAGTTGCAAAGCTGAAGTGTTTCAAGAACAGAAATTTTAGCTTTAGCGCCTCCAGAGATCACTGGAAATCATGTTCTTTATAAAACAATGTTCTTTAAAAAAAAAGAATAGCTGTATCAGTATTTCACATTCGGTATAAAAATGATCTGGTCTTCTGCAACCTGTCCTCCCCAAAGTAATAGGTACCAACAGTATTGTCAAAAGAAATCCAGTTGAACTCATTTGCCTGACTACAGCAGGAGCATTCCTCTGCCTTGGTACTTTCTAGATTTGGTTCACTAAACAACTGTGTGGTCTGCAGCATATTAACTGAAACAGTCAGCAGGGTTGCGCATCATCAACTGTAAGTGGTTTCTGCCAAACTACGTATAAATGACGCTCTATAGTTTCTGCAGGTGTCACATTACCCAGGAAACCTCATTTGAGTTCACATTATCACTGTTTCATCCTTAGGAAAGCAGGAGTGGAATGTTTATCATGGCAAAGAATGTAATGCTGCTATGAGGTTGGATTATGTTAACAATTAATTGTTCTAGGTTGTTTCTGTGATTTTTTGAAAAGAGTCTTTTCAGGTGCTGGTTGAAAAACATTTACAACTGGCACTCAGTAAATAATGTGCTATACTGAAAACACTTGACAGATTTTAGTACTTCTATCATTCTCATGAATAAGGCACAAAATGCACAGATTCAGGTAAACTCACATGTGGTATTTACAGTATATTGTCATTACCTGCATGACTTAGGAGAAAATTCTCACATAACACAACACAGACAACATGATTGCACCACCGTTAGGTTTTCACAGACTGTTTCTGTTAAGCCAATTACAATTCCTTTCATATGTCTTTCTTTTGTCTTCTATTTTTTGTTTGTTTGTTTGTTTTTTGTTTTTTACCTTGGGGGGTAGGAGGAGTTAAAGGAGGAGAAATTTTACTATGTGGGAAAAAACCAAACACAATAAAAATAAAACCTTATTAATGTGTCTAAGGTTAAATAGAGTGACTCAGGCTTTGATTCACAGTGGACAGGAAAATTTTACTACTGAATACTGGAAAATAAATCAAGGATACCTCTTAATATCTTGATCTCCTTAAGCTGGCAAGACTGGAATAGAAGTTTTAATGAATAGCAGCACAAAATCACTTGCAACTCTTACATTCTGGCATTGGGTACCACATAAGTAAAGTTCATCATTTTGATGGTCAAAGGAGCCTCGATTCTATTCCTCTTTCAAAGCTGAACCCAATGGACTCCTGTGGGAAGTAGTATTGTCTCTCGTTCAGTCATGCTCAATGTAAACAACTCCATAGCACAAAAAGATGCAATGGGCACCTAAACAAATCCTAGTGGGTACAGAACACACACACACACACACACAGACACACACGCAACAAGTTTGTTGGTGGCATGAAAAAAATGCCACACATGAAAAAAAAAATGCTACAGCTTGGGTCAAAGATTGAATTTTTAGCAAACTGCTTGGTAATCTACAAGTTCATTTCTTTGAGACATTACCATCTTTTTTCGACATTTGTGCAAGAGGCAAGGTGAATGCATACATATTAAAACGTTCACATTTAATGGGAAGACCACACATAATGGCAGTCTACATTGAACCCATTTTCAAGTATTTGTTCACAGATTCTTCTGAGTACTGTTATCAGCTCTTTATACTGGTAAGGTAGCCCCTGGGAGCTACACATCTCTTTAGCTTCAAACAAAAGAAATGGAATGACCAGCACCTTCCTTTGTTTTCAGGCAAGTACACAGAAGCCTTGCTGCGGCAGCTACATGTGGCAAGCTCTGATGTTGCCAAAGTTAGAAAGAGTTTCTTTGGCCACTTGGTTCTCTTAAAATACAAGCAAGTCTCTTGTTTTAAGGTACCCTTACAACATCATCCTCTCAAAAACATGGACAGGATAAAGCCACATGGGAATAGCACACTTGAGGCCTAGTATGTGTATTTGTTCAGTGGTCTGACAGATGGGGTTTGAGGAACAAAGGAAGGCTTTGGTGGCACGTCAGGTTTTAAGGACGGCGTCCTCTTTAGTCCCGTCCTAGGAAGAGTGCCATTACTGGTGTAGCTGCTCTGTCTGGAGAGGGAAGGCTGCAGATGAACACTCACTGGTGTCCCCTGAATATAGTCCGCCTTCGCCCCAGTGGGGGTGGGCATATATCCTCCACGGTTCATACTAGGCTGTCTGGATAACAAAACGCCATTTGGTGAGTTTAAGTTTTTAGGCATAGCAGATATAGAGTGCCTCTGGGAGGAATTTTTGTGATAACCCCTTTGTCTTTCCAGAGAAGTCATTGGGACTCCAGGAGTGGTGGGGACATCCACTCGCTTGGTTGGGCTATTTCTGGGGAGAGTTGAAGGAGGGGAGTATAGCGATGCCTCCCGGTTAGGGACTTTAGGTGGGACCTCAGACATCGATCCCACGGGATCCAGCATTAAGTTCTGGTGTGCCATTTGGATGTCTCCCATGATGGCTTTGGGGTTACTATTTGGGTCATTCAGATGCTTCAGGAGGTCATTGAGGGTATTTCTGGAATCGACAGAACGCCGGTGATCTCTCTTACTGGATGACTTTGTAAGAGGGTGATCAATGTTTTGAAGCTTCTTTTCAGCTTTGTGAGCGTTGGAGTTTGAGAAAGATGTGTTGTAGTCATGGGTAGCATTTGGAAGAACAATGGCGCTGGGGATATGCCCATGACTTAATGGGGAATGAGGCGGCGGACTAGAGGGAAAAAACTGAGGGGTTTCTTTCCTTGAAGCCCCATGGCCATGGGCTTTTTCTGAGTGGCTCTTCATGGCCTGCAGGGTCTTCTGGTGAAGCACGGGTGTAGACTCAGGAGTGGGAAGAGCAGCCAGCTCTGGAGGTTGCCCTCGATGGTCCATTACCATGGATTTAGTGTCTCCATTGGGTGGGAGCTCTTTCCGACTGGTCAGCAGGTTACTATACAGTTTAGGAGAATCGATATTCTGTTGGTATTCCTTGACAGGGCTGTCAAAGAGACCATTCAGTTTGGCAAAACTTCCACTGGAGTCTGTGCACGACTGGGCGGACTCTGCATCTTTATGGATCTTTCTGTTTTTCCGAACAAACATGTCTCGATAGCAGTATACTGCCACACCTGCAATGAATGCCCCCAAAACAAAAGCAGCAAAGACACAGGTGATGAGGACATTCATGTGGACCATCTGGTTGGACTCTCCAGACTGCACTTCCCATCGTACACCTGCAATAGACACATGGGACGTGTGAATGAGGTGCTTTTTAAAAATAATAATAAACAGCAAATGGCTTTCAGCGAGCCAACACGACCTTCACATGGTTCGTATGCTTAGCTTGGAGGGTCAAGTAGACTCCAAAATTCCTTGTATATTTTGTCTTTAATCAAACTAGGATCCCCAGAGACATACAGGATTGCTGCAAATGCCAGGATAACTCTAATCTCCCACTGATCGGTATTCTTCTGTTCTTTTCCTCCAATCCCTCATAAATAGTTGTTATATGTTAGAAAGTTTAAGAGTTTCGATCTAAAAAATAGTTAGAAGTGCATAGTTTCTAAATAGCTAACCTTAAACTCATTATATGTTTTGTGGCATAATTTTCTCTTAATTCAGGATTAAAAGGTAGCTGTTAGGATATAGGAAACTGTAATAATTAGCATAAATATATATTATGCTAACATAATATCTCAATAAAATTATACTAACTTAAATAAGAACACATAATTTGTTCACAAACCAAAAATATCTGCTTGATCACTGTTAGCTATAAAAAGAGACTTTCATGTTTGCTTGAATTTTTTTTTCATTCCATCTTGGGGTGAAGCACTCTTGAATGACCGACTATGTAAGAAATCCAGACAGTCTAAGGAAACATACTACGTATTAGTTAAGTAAATTGTCAAATTATCTGAAGATATTTGAAAATATCTAAATTAGACCTAGAAAAAGAAGAGCAAATTAGTTTATAATTATTGAAATTAAACTTAACCTTTTAATGCAACCACAGACATCTAACAATTAATTTAAAAATGTTAGTTTAAGAGGTATTCAAGTCTGTTACATGCTATAAACACAGCTATCCCAGAGTAAGGTAAGTCAGAGTGATTTTGAAGATTCTGTTGCTTTAAGTTAGTGCTAAGGCCTTTGAACATTAGTTGTTTTTAATTAATGTTTAATTAATGTTATGGAATTCAGTGGCACTGTGAAAGACCAAGAAAGAAAAGGAGAAAAAAATGGAATTACTAAAGAAAGCAAAGCAGAAAGAAGAATGAAGAACGATTATAACATTGTTTACAACGAAAACATATAAACTGAAAATCAACCGATATAAATCATAAATGACAATGTGCTGCCATAAAAACTGATTGGAAACCTGATACCATAGTTTAGTAAGCACTAAAGAATAGATTTTTTTTCCTAGAGTAATATATCTAATAAGCTAACTCAACAGGCAGCTATTTTATAACTGCTCCTATTACGGGCTGAAAATGATAGTTATGGACAAGCATTCTGTTATGTTTTATTGCTTGTGGCATTCAAGCAACTTAGCATCTCACATATCCTTTTCATATTGCATTTTGAATGGAAGCTAAACAAGAGGCTGGGAAAGGTTCCTAGACAAAACATCTGATATCAGGATATTTGCAATTAATGAGTTTTGTTTTTTGCTGCGGTGACCCTTGAAATTCCCTGAAATCCAGCACGCTCTCTGCTTCTTCAGACAGAAATCAACACAGATTAGATTGTCTGAGTGGCTGCTTCACCAGCCTTTTCTCCAACAGCTTTCCACCTCTTTCATCTTTTAAGGAATGCACTCAGATATAACCACAGAAAGCCAGAGAGACCGTGGCTAGGGGCGGTGGAGGTACAACCGCAGAAGCTCCAGTGAGGCTCACCTCTGGAGAACTACATACTCCTCAGTGATATTAAGGATCAGGTTTCCATGCAGTTAGAGATGAGGTCCCTGCTGAGGCCTTACCCTTTGGGATACCCGATAAAGGATCAGTAAAATCAGAAGTGTTTGGATCATCTTGAACTACAAATTTCCGAGAGCTTGTCAGTTTAGGTCTCCAGGTATCAATCACTTTAGGTGTGATTTCTGGGATACTTGCCATTGTGGTAACAGAAGATGAAGATACCTCCATGTCTGTGGTGGCAAACAGATTTTATTAATATGGATAATGTCAAGATTTTTTTGATTGGTCAATTTCATGAGAACGTTTGCTCTAGGATTTTGTAAAAACACGCCTGAGGAAGCTACATCAAATTCTTTCCTTTCAAGGGAGGAATGAAAACTGAAAATTAACAGTAAAGACATATTAAGCAGATTTCAAAATTAAAGATACTTGAAAGGCTCTTAGGAAAGCCCCTGCGGTTACTAATGACACTCATGAAAAAGGTAATATAATTCCCAGGGCAGATTAGTTGCTGTTTCTTCCTTCTCTTGTGAGACATCATTTCATTTCTTTTTATGCATTCTAAAAAGCACTTTCACAGATGGTTAGAAAATCTATAGTCTTTATTGGGGAAGAAGCTATGATGGAATTTTGTCAGAAAATATCTGGTTAAGTCCATGAAAAGACTTGATTTTGGATGTGATAAACCAGCTCTGCCTAGAGGTTGTTACTAGTGGCCTCCTGTCCATATGTAGATTGTTTACTACACTGAGGCTCTGCCCCCGACAGTAAAACACCGAAGGAGGGACAGACTTTGCCTGTACTCTCCAAAACTGCTGGGGAGTTTCTTCCAAAGAGTTAGCAGAACCTAATGCAAAGGCAACGGCATTTACAAACTGAACGAGGATATTCTGATACATAAGATCTGCCATCTTTTTCTCCCCCTGAGGAAAGGAATTGCTGGTGAGTTTTAGAAGCAGCAATAGGACCGGGAGTAACTTAACCTTTTAGCATGTCTAGTACTGATTTCCTCCAAATAGATTTTCCCTCAAAATGTAAGCCTATGCTTTTAGGCTAAAACCTCAGAGACTGCAATTCTGACTGGTGCAACGATTACAGAAGAAGGTTCCAAAACAGGTACAGAGAGGCTTGGAGAGCCCACTGAACATCTTAATACATCAAAAATCAGCTTCATTCCACTGAAGCCTTTTTCACACGACCGAGACCACAACATTCAAAGATTCGCAGGATGAGCGCAAACCATTCAAAGATCTCTAAAACTTTTAAATACACATTTATGGGAAATGTGTATTTGTTTACTAGGTCATAGGAAAGGTGAGGAGAGATGGGGAAAAATAATGAAATTCCGCCATCCATTAAATACAGATGACCAGAAGAAACATTCACAATGCAAAGAGGTGAGAAAGAAGAAAGCTTGGGTGGGCGTGCGTGCAGCTGGAATGCAGTCTATGTTAGCCCATTTGAATTTTCTTAAAGGATGTGGCTTGGTCAATGATGAAGTGTTAACATGCTATACAAGGGTGAAGTGCTCAGTAAGAAAAGTCTTTTGGTACCATCAGTGGGATTATGAGTCAAAGCGGAAAAATGAAGGGCTGCCAAACTGCGCAAAAGGAGGGGAGAAGGGGCTGAAAATGCTGAACTGAAGGAAAGAAAAGGTTGTTAATTCAAAAAAATTAAAAAAAACTAACCAGATGTTGGACCGCCAAATATTTTGTAATCTGGTGTAGTTGAAGTAGGCAAAATTTCTAAAAGAATTAAAGGAACAAGTAATCAGTGAAAAGTAACCGAAAGAAAGCAAAAATTTATGAATTCCAATTAACTAAAAAAGTAAAAAAAAAAGACTATAAATTAAAAAGATTAACCTACTGGTTAGACTGTCTCTCTCTAGATTTCCTACAAAATTGTAAATGGTGAAGGAAAAAAAAGTAAGCCTCTTTTCTAATGGATCCCCACGATCAAACAGCTCAGCTTTTGCGAAGTTTAAGTTAAAATGCTAGGTGGTATGTGTCCTGAGTCATTAAAAAGACTGATTGTAAAATAATGTCCACGTGCAAAGGTGGTCAAAAAGAAGCTCCAAGTGGGAATGGAAGATTCTGTCTTACCATGGCAGTCCCCTAGATGAGCTGTGTTGCCGAATTCTGTGTCTTGCTCATATCCTTCAGCACTGTGGTTATGGAAAGCAAAGAAGTCTTCGGTTAACAGCCTTCATAGGAACACAAGTGACAACCAGAGCAGAACCAAGAACACAGACTGATTAGTAAGAATGTGCAGAGAGAAAAAAAAAATTAAACATTTTAACATAACTTGCTAAAATGGCTATTTCTGTTAAAAACTGGTAAACTAGAATGTTTAAGAGAACAGAAGAGAATTGGTTTTTTCCTCTCCATCCATTTCCCTTAAGTATTATTAGGTCTACCATTTCCCTTAAGTATTATTATACCCTTCCTTCTCACATCTCCTGGTTTTCATTTTCGTGTTTCTCTCGTAACAAAAATCAAAAAAACAAAAAAAGAAAGAAAGAAAGAAAGAAAGAAAGAAAGAAAGAAAGAAAGAAAGAAAGAAAAAGTAGTGTAATTGGAAGTTTTCCACAATTTCTAGCTTTAGAGACCCTGGAGAGGATAGTTCAGCCTAGCTCACGTGAGAAAGTGTACTTACAGCATCCCTGGGGTCACTCTACCACAGGATCCCTGGCTTAACCAGCCACAATACGGGTCACGAGATGCAATACAAGACCTGTATAACACCAAACAGAATGTAACTCGGATTTTCTCATCATCAAAGGTTTTGATGCTGCAAGACCTGGGGTAAGTAAAGAAACACGAGCTTACTTTTTACATGATCCGTAACGCTCACAGCGACTGAGGGGGATGCGGATAACGCAGCTAGAGAACGCCACATATAAAGCGTGGTGATCTTTATCCAACTGTAATGAGATGACCTTTTTGTCTTCCTCATTCTCAGCACTGCACCTATTTTGTGGGATACATTTTGAAGCCATATGTTTAGTCAGTCAAGTGTGGTTTGGTTTAGCAATTACTGAGAGCTGGGAAATCATAAGGAATATTCTTGGTAACAAACCAGGCAAGTACATAGTTTGGGAAATAATAATTACGTGATTCATCTTCTACTTCTCTGCACGGTTGGTTAAATTTCAGGCTGGACAAAGGGTTTTTAAAGATTGCTTTACTGTTATGATGATAGAAATGAACTGCATTTGCAAAGGCCACATTTGACTACAGAAATAAAAAGGATCGTGTTTTAATGCATTTAAATGTTCCTGTGTTAGATGGTTCTGGTTCTCTCCTTAGTCCCCTTTGCTCTATTTCTCTCTTTTATTTCTTGTTTTTTTAAAAATGGTCTAAATATTCTCTTACATATTAATGATAGGAAGGAAACGCTTAACTAGTATTACATTCTGTGTATGTATGTGCGTGTATATTTGTGTTTGTGTGTGTGTGTATGCAAGCTCACAACTGTCTGCTGCATGTAGCATCTTGGAATACATCTGCAAGATAAGAGAGGTGTTGTTAAAATGTTCTCATAGTCTACAGGTGAAAAACAAGGGCTGAATTATTCTTAAACTCATCAACTGTTCACCCTCCTTGCCCTAGTAGGCTCGGGAAAAAAACAAACCCAAGATTTATTTCAATGAGAAAAAAACACAAAACACTATTATGCCAAACCACGGCTAACTTAGAGGGCCAAAAGGACACGACTAGATGAAATACACGCCGGAAATTTTTGAGCAGTACTGAAGGGCATTCTCGTAACATACACCTACTTTGCATGGTTGTAGGCTTCAATCTCTTCCAGTAACACGCTGTCGTTCAAAGAGAAAGGACTGGTCTTTGCCAGAACTTTCAGTACCACGCCAGCTTCAGAGCCAACAAAGATGACTGTGTAGTTCTGGTAGGGTCCGGCAGAATGGTCCACTGCGATGGCTGACAGTCTGTACCTACGAGAGGCGGCAGCACAGATCAGAAGGGGAGGCCAACGGGCAGAGAAAACGTTGGATAGGAAGGAATGTTTCCCATACAATCTCACCTGACCCGAGTCTTTGTGAACCAGGGCTCATCGGCAATGGGTGGAACAGCAGAGTCCATCAGAGGATGAGACTTGATGAATGACAGGGTTTCATCCGGGAAATCGATGGAGGTTTTATAAGCTTCAGCGAGGCCGTGTTTTGCACAACAGCCAGGCCTGAAAGGAAAACAGCGTTCTTTTATGCTCTTGGCTGCCCCTGCCACACCATGTACTGTATCTAAGGAATAAGTGCATATTCTCAGAGGAGAGGTCAAGGGAGGAAGGAGAGTGAGTGAAACTAAAGGAGCAATGCTATGCCCCTGAACTCAACGGGCTCTCCATTCACACTCATGGCCTTGCACATCACAAGGCTATGTCTGCTGGCTCCGTCTGAGATACTGCAGAGACAGACCCCTTCCTGGTGTGGGAGGTTGGCCAAGCTGCTCCCTGAGGAGGGCTTCTACCAGTGACCGGAGGGTTTTGTTCAAGACAAAACCCTTTTCGACTTTTTTATTTACCTTGGCTTTGGGACTTTGTCTTCGGGAACTGCTGTCCAAACAGAATCTGGAGTTTTCTGTTCTTTAAACCGTCCTTTGAATACTTTTTCAATGTCATCCATGCTAAATGCACAGACAGCGGAACCAGGGATGCTGAAAAGGAAGAAAACCATCAGGAAGAGGCTGGCGACACGGAGCCTGTCTTGGTTCTGACGGGCATGTACAGAACATCTCTGCAGGGCCGGGATCCTGCGCTCACCTGTTGAGCTGTGTGGTAAACACCCCGACCACAGTGGGGATGCCATTGATTTGTATTATGTCTGTAATAGACTGCAGAACATCAAAGTAGAAAAACGAATCTCCAGGGACAGAACAGTTCAGCCGAGCCTTCAGAAACGAAGTCCAGTGTTTCTCCAGGACCCGCTGGGAGCCACCCATGTCGTTTTTACAGATGCGGGCCACGCGGGAATATACAGCCTGCCCAACAGACAGAAGCAAAGCCATGGGGTTGTGAGCATGGAAAGGAATGGAAACAAAATGATACTATTTAAGGGAGGGACAAAAAATGCTAAAGATACATCTGGTTCAAAAGAATCTAGCAGTCTTCTCTCTAGGGGTCTGTCCAGTAAGAAGGTAAACTGGATTCACCTATGGAAAAAAAAAAAGAGCCACTGTTTTGCTAAACATGCTCCCCAAGAAGTGAGCTGTCTATCTGCCTTGCTGAATGAAAATCATTCCTGCACTTGGTCTCCAACTCTGCTTCCTGTATTGTTAATGAAACGTGTCATCTTTCAACCTGGCATAGAAGGGGTTGCAATACTTTAAAATCACATGGGCCTTCACTGAAACACTAAAAATTGAATGGGGTCCCTACTTTCTATCCTGCCTTTTGACACTGAGAAAGAATAGACTATGAATGATTTTCTAAAGAGTAAAAAAAAAAAAGCATCCGTAGCTCAAGGGTACCTGTAGAACACTCTCTGTGGCTGCAGGAAAAAAAAGGAAATCTTCTCAAAACTCAAGGCTGGTGTTCCCACTCAGGTTATTGTTCAGATGTTTTCCAGCAATTATTCTCATGACAAGCAACCCACCTCTCTGCAGTTGGCCCTATGTACACTGAATTGAGAGCTGGAAAACATGCCAAGGGAGCATCCTTAACTCTATCACAGTGGTCTCAATTTCATGCAGTACAAGTCCACGATTCAAGCCAAATGCATACACTTGCCTTGCCTAAATTATTATGTTCGACAGCAATTTCTCGAAAGAAGAAATAGACATAGTTTCCGTATTCTATGGCATGAAGAAAGTGTGGCTCTGAAAGAAAAATTAAAAACAAACTGGTTCCTAAAGGATAATTCAATTAGCATAAGACCCCGACTGCAAGGCATGACTGACAGATGTTGCACAGTTACATTCAAGCCCACAAGAACTCCAATCTGCCAATGATTTTGAGGAGTCCCAATATGGGTGTGTTCAAGCTTCAGGGAACCCGTCGTCTCTAAAGTCAGCTAATGGACTGTAAAAAGACCTACAGGGAACTGAACTACAGCAAAGGTCTTTGTTTCAACAGATTTATTCATTAACCTATTTAACTAGGGAAGAAAACCTCTTACACTGAAAATAAAAAATCTTGATTTCTAGACTCTGAAGAACAAAATGGCTCTCATACGGACTAATCGATTCTCTCTGTTAACTTCCCAAGATGGGTAAATGGCAAATAGTATTATGCGCATTTAGAAGGTTAGACAAATTGGTACACACAGAGATGAAATCTCCCCCCGCTTTTTTTTGAGGTCACCTGGGATAAACACCTGGATGAACTTACTCTCCTGAGGTGGTTACTAGTCTCCTCATTCCCTGTCAATGCTCCTGTTCACAACCAAAGCAGTGTTTACGTGTTCTAAATAAACAATATAAAGTCGTGTGCTGAACCTCTCGATGGCTGTGGCTGCTGTCCCCACTTGGGCCATCCACTCTCCTGGTGACCCCATGACACTGCTCTTCAAAGGTACCTTTTATCCATTTGGAATCATATTTTATTGTGCGAAGGGCAGATCCATCACCCATGCTTCGATAAATAACGGCATCACTGGCCAAGAAGTCAGCCACTGTGGCAGAATACAGCTTCCCATCTGAAACCAAAGTTATAATTTTGGTAAGATAACCATAATTATCCTGCAGTGTGTTTGCTTCAGTAGCGTGTTATGCCCTTTGCAGTGCTCTCACCGGTATTACCATTATCTATACAAATAGGGCTGCACCTGATACTCACATCAATGTGTGACAGGTCAGCCATGGGATTATCTAATTTTACAGATGAAGGATCTAGGCATCAAAAAGTTAAGCAACTTATCTGGAGTCACTGGCCTAGTTAACAACAGGGTGTCATAATACTTATAGTGTGCACTGAAATATCCTTGTCCTTAATTTCTTCTTTTTTTTTGGAAATTTGTGCATAGATTTTAGCCTTTAGAACACTTAGATCAAGGTGGGTATCCAAGTTATTAACTTTTACTCTTCCATTACATTCCTTTTTTGCCTTCAATGTCATTAATCATTTATATTCATTAGGCTAGAGGATCTTACCAGCAAAGAGGGCAACATTGGTTTGTCTGGCATCAAATGGGCATCTTGCCAGGCCACTAATTTCTTCCCCATCATATTCTAAGGTACTCAACTACAAAAGAAAAATAAATAGCCAGTGTCATATCTATTCAATGTGCCTGTCTGAAGGCAATACTGTTTTATTTGTATTAAAATTCCATTTGAAGAATTCTGTCTTTATTCTTTCATAGCACTAGAGATAAAACAAATTACTGGAAAGTAGAAAGGTTTCAACTCTAACAGCATACCAGTGAAGGGAGAAAAGTTGATCAAAAGAAGCACATCGCATAAAGTATACTTACCCTGTAGTATCTACACATGGGATTGAATGCATTGGTACCACAAACAAAAACCATCTCATCATTTCTTGGAACAAATACTTTGATAAAGTTGTGGCATTCATCCTAAAGAAAGTAGTAGTAACATTAATATCAGACATTCAAATGTGCTGGCACTGTGGTATCAAGCCCACAGAAAGATTAAATCTAGCAAACATTTGTCTGTTTAACTCACTTTATGCTTGCCTTTCATAGCACAGTTTTCTCGATCCTGTTGTCTTGATCGCCATGTCAGTTTCTGTATTAATCAAGCAAAACCAAAGTTCAGTTTTTAAATGGGAACATTTTTGGGGGAGGGAGTGGAAAAATTAATCAGGTTCAGAGGGAATGTAAATAAATTTGCCAACTACAGTTGCTCACCTTGCTTGGTATTACTTCTGTTTTGGGCATTTCATTTAAGTTTACTGTATAAACTTGATCCCTATTGGAAATAAGGCAATAAAACATATCATGTGAATACATAAAAATGTTAAGCTGCTTCTTATTTTATTTTTACAGATCTGCCTTTATTGTGTTTTAGAGATCATCTGGATTTTCTCTGTCTCAAAAAAGTCAACAAAGAGTACTTTTTCATTAGTGAGATGCCTTTATACATCACCGTAGTCAGAGAGCAAAGAAAGCTCTTCTCTCCAGGCATGGGTCAAACTGCTACTTGGTATTAGCATAGACATATTTCTGATATTTGCTTGAATAATTCTAAGTTAAAAACGCATAAAGAAAGGTTTTTTTTTTTTTCCCCCTGCTGCTTTAGGAAAAAAGAATGGTGTATGATTTCTTGATGGCAGTAATAAAATAGCACCGCTGAAGGCTTGAGCTTTGTATTTTGTTCCTGGTACACAACACTGACTCTTCTCAGTGAATATTTCTGGCTACTTGCAATTTTTGATCACAATCACATATTAGTTTTTCATGAACTAGACACATTAATGCAAGCCCCACTAGAGAAAAGAATTTTAATCTAATAAACCAATGAGAGGAAAATTACCTGCCAGCAATATAAAGTGTGTCTCGAATTTTCAACATCAGCTGAAAGTCCAGCCTGTGCTGCGATTCATTGCCTGAAGGGCGTCCTCTAAAAACCGGATATTGCCTTGAATCTGCAAGTAAAAATGGGCTAAACCATCATTCAGGATTATGGAGCTGAGGAATCAATAAACAGCATTGATTAGCCGTATATACTTGTTGTAGAAAGGTTTTAACTAAATTCCTCTCTTAAGGTCTTGAATATAAATGAATAAAAGGCAGTGAATGTCAGAAAATGGTCTTTTTCTTTTAACCCAACATATATAATCTATATACGGGTTGCTGTAGAAAAGCACCCAACAAAACTGTCCCGTTTTCTCCAAACACTAGGACATGATTACTGATAAATTCAGATGCAAATTCATGTTTAAGGCATAAAAAATCTCTGCCTCTTTCTGAAAATGAACATGCTTAGAAAATGAAAAACAGAGAAGCTTCTTTCTCAGAATAGAAGACTGTTCTTGAGACGACTTACAGTGATAATCGACAGTATTAAGGGGTTCATCATCTTCAGGAAAGCTGACTGCCCTCAACTGGGAAACCATCAGCAGCAGTATGTAGGCACAAAGCAGGAAGACCCTCATGGTGGGCCAAGGTGAAGTCAGGGTAGCCCCTGCTCAGAAATGCCACTGAGCTACCTGGAAAACAGAAGCAATTTGGAAAGATCTCTATGCTGCAATGAAATAGGTTTCTTGTTTGTCATCAGCTCAGTTTTCACCATCAGCTCCCTCCAAATCCCCTCTCCCACCAGGAATGCTGGCAATGGTAGATCAGGTATCGCCAAAAACACAGGCAAAAGATGGCAGCATGCCAGTCCTGATTAAAGCATCTGGTTGAGCATATTGAAGTTTTCAGCAAATTCACAAGAATTTTGGAGGTAATCGTATGTCATCACAGCAGAGTCACCAGAACCATGAACAGAAATGCTAGCTGCTGACTTGGCAAGAAGATGGGCAAAGTTGGGATCAGAATTTTTATTAAATTCCAATCCTCTTCCCTTCCCCCAGTCCTGAAATATATCTAATACAGCTTGTCTCTGCCCCCCATAACATGCTCAAGCTGCCTCAAAAATAGCCAGCGGGCTGATGATCCTGTCATAATCTCTCCTCAGTTCTTTGCTTATGGTGTTGCCAAATTCCCAGCATTACCCAAGCATTAGCCCTAAATTCTTAAGTCGAGTATTTCCCTATGCTTAGCAAGACCAACATGGAGACAATGACATGAATGACCCTGAATCAGGGTGAAAGGGAATTAAAAGAAATACAATGATTCCATGATAACCAATCAAGCAAAGCAAGGCAGGGATGAAGTGGCACAGCTGACACCAGGCCACTACGGAAGTCCACGTTTTTACATAAAACCATTTGGACACAAACCAATACCCTAAGTACACCAGTCCTTTTAGCTTTATTGAACTTCAGAGCTGTAGGGGTCCTTAGGGACTATCTAGTCCAACCCCCTCATTTTTCAGATGAAAATCCAAGGGCCAAAAAAATTAAAGGGCTCACTGAATTGTGTGGAGCTAGTTAAGGCAAGATTGGAGTCCAGAATCACATAATCTGGGTCCCTGTCCAGGCTCCTTTTCACCAAATGGAAAGGGGAAGATAAATGACTGATTTTTTTTTTTCCTTCAAAAATACAGCATTACAAAAACCTGTTTGGGAAAATGGATATATTCATCCATTTTATTCGTTCATTTTTATTGAAGTGATGTTTCATAGGTGTTAAATTTAATCAAATTGCACATTAAATACATGCAATTTGTTATATATCAATACCTCAATAAAGCCATCAAAACACAGCATTAATTGCATTATAATAACAGTAAAAAATTTAAAAGATCTTTAAATGTTATTAGCTTATTAAAAAGATAAATTAGGGCCCTAGTGGGTCAATGAGATGGGTATTTTTGTGAAGCTGTAAGTGTTCTACTTTGCAACAATAACACCCCTCCCTCAACCAAAACTGTCACTTCCAGCTACTGTTCTGAACAACAAAACATTTACTTTATCATCAGTCTTACGTATTTAAGAACTTTAGGAGAGATGATGAGAGTCACTGCAAATTCCAGGGGAGACCAACCACTAAACCAGGTACTTACTGTGCCTTTTTTATGGACTTCAGGTGAAGCACACAGATATACATGCTATCCAATGCTCTAAATATTTCTCTAACTAAAGTACAACTCAAGTATATGTGAGCTTTAGAGTCCCAGTTTATCAAAAAGAGAATAATATATTGCAACAGTTTTTTTTCGTGGATGATCAATCCAGCAGTACGTTAACACATTTAAACTGCCTTACAAAAAGCAGGTGGAATGGAAACTGTGGTGGCATCATTTTGTACTAAAGTTAAAAGAGTGTGGACTTTGGAGTCAGTGTGACTTGGGCATGGATGAAATTATACCACATACTAAAAACTGGCCTGGGAACGTTCCTTCAATCTCTTTGAGCATTAGTTTCTTGATCTGTAAAATATGGATAATAGCACCTTCTCAGAGTGAAAAGGAAGCTAATGCCTGGCACATAGGAAATTCTGAGAAAAGTTAGACCTCTCTACCCATTTCCTACTAGAAAATCCTGGGTATGACTAGATTGACTTTAAGAGTCTCATCAGGGCTTGGGGAAAAGATATCCTAAAATATTAAAGTTATTTGGCCAGTTATTTTTCACAACTAGTTATTTTAAAACACTAAAGGACTACTTATAGAATAAATTTTACAACATGTGCCTATGTATTGGACCTGGAAAATAAAGTAATAAAACAAAACAAAAAAGCAATCACCGATAATCCTACTATCCTACCCCAACAACCACAATGACTTGGTTCTAGTTTTTTACTACCTCTACATGGTTTCCATTGTCCTGACAAGATGGTTTTCCCTTGTTTACTCCTTTTTCTGAAGGAGTGTCTTCCTGTCTTGCTTTTCCATACTGTTTTGATCATTTATAAATACCTTCTAAAGTTGAAGTAGTATGAAAGTATAAAATGTTGCCCTAAGAACTAGCTTCTGCTTTGACACCAGTCCCAAACACCATCATCCTCTAGATAGAAAGTCACTGAATCTTTCTGCTGGATATCAGGAAAAGGAATTAGAAATACCAATTAATCCCAAAGACGTGTAGAAACATCTGCATTGAAACAAAAAGATTGTTCTGTGTCTCCTTCTCCTCCGTGACAGGTAACTGAATGGCTCACATCAGGTAAGCAGAGCCTCCATGTCCCAGACAGTGGGCGGGGAGGAGCCCTCAACAGGAAGAGTGTCTCTCAGCTGTGATCACAGCACTGGGGCTGAGGATGGAATCACTGCTGACTCACTAGCAAGCTCCAAGCTGCTGGCTGAGCTATCATTTCCTATAACTCATTCATCTGACACTGCAGAAAGCAATTTCTCCCCATGCCCCACCCCCTACCACTCTAATCCTCCCAAAATAAAGCCCTACCACTAACTGCTTCCTGTCTCTGCATAAAGCTGTATTTTTGAAAAAAAAAAAAAATACATTCAGACTTGCTATAGTAGTTATAAATGGAGGCATTTAATGTGATACATATTTCAAAGGCTGGGTTGGGGAGGGAAGAATCTGGAAATACCTGAAAGCAATGTACCAGAAAGGGGATGTCTTTGCATGTAAATCCCTCAGACTACTTAGCTCTGACTTTATATAAGAAGACATATCAGGAGTCCAGGGGTCAGTGAAATCATGATACTAGTTATGTTGAAAAAGGGCAGGCCAAGTAGCAGGATGAAATGTTGGAAAAAAAACATGGATCTTGAAGATTAGAAAAATTTGAGTTCAAACTTGTTTGTGCCATTTACTTCCTGGCTCTTGGGCCCTGTTTACATGAACTTCATCTCTTTAAGCCCCAGTTTCATCAGATATGAAATGGGAATAACTATCTTTATTACCTCATAGGCTCTGTTTAGGATTAAATGAGATAATCAGTACGAAGCATCTAACACAGAGCCTGTTCCACAGTAAGTCTTTAGTAAATTTTAGTGAATATCGTCATGTCTATTCTGGTTACGTCCTGTCTCACAAAAAGGTGGAAAACAAAAGCAACGTTCATTCCTTCATCTTGTACAGATATTTGCCAAACTGTTTATGTATACCGTCCTAACAACGACAGGAGCATTCTTAGAGGATAAGGCACAGCTTCACAGAGGGACAGGCCTCCTAAAAAGAGGAAACCGTCTTCCTCACATGCAAGCTTAGGGTAAAGAACATTCCTCCATGAAGTCATTCCTGTTTGTGACACAGTCAGAGAGCAAGGATGCCTGACTAGGTATGTTTATTCAGTTTTTGGTATTTTATATGAACTTCTCCCATACACTGTTAATGTTAAATACTAAATATGAGGAGGAAAGCTCTTAATGGGAGTTCAGAGCTGCCAGAATAACCAGGGCGTGAGTGACAGGATACTTGGGAAAAGGGAGGTACATGGAGCTTAGCCCCAAACTCAGCATTTGATTTTACCTTACGGAGATTTGATGATTTTATATAATATTTATGTTTATATTATTATACATAATATATTATATTTATATTATAATATATTGTTACATTTTTATAATTTTATATTTGCTAATTTCATAGAGCTTAAGGCTCTATAAAAATGAGAGCATAGCTATAAAGAAAAGTCAAATTTCTGGAAGTCACAAGTTTTGGACCCACCAAGAAGGGGGTACCACTAAATAACCAAAGGCTCTCATCTTGCCCCCTGACAAGCTACACTCTAGAAGAGGAGAAAAATGTGAGGTAAACCATGATTTACAAAAATTCCAATCCAATCCAATAAGCTAAGTCCCAGACTGAATGGATATAATTTCCCACTCCAGCTGCTTGCCAGAAAAGATAACACTTCTTTAGAAAAAATAACATCATCCAGAGACTACAATTATTTACATACATTGCTAAACATTCAAGTAGAAATTATCAGAAATTCCAAAAACTGCAACTGAGAGAGAGAAAAAAAACACAATAGAAATAGGCCCACAGGTAACCCAGATATTAGAGTTACCAAATATATGTTTTGAAAATAACTGTGCTTTTATTGTCCAAGAAAAAAAGATGACAAGATGGAGAATTTGACCAGAGAACTGTAATCTATAAAAAAGAATTAAATAAAAATTCAACAACAAGGCTGGGCATGGTGGCTCATGCCTATAATCCCAGCACTTTGGGAGGCCAAGGCGGGTGGATCACGAGGTCAGGAGTTCAAGACCAGCCTGACCAACATGGTGAAACCCTGTCTCTACTAAAAATACAAAAATTAGGCAGGCATGGTGGTACATGCCTGTAATCCTAGCTACTCAGGAGGCTGAGGCAGGAGAATCACTTGAACTGGGGAGGCAGAGGTTGCAGTGAGCTGAGATTGCACCACTGAACTCCAGCCTAGGTGACAAAGAAAGACTCCGTCTCAAAAAAAAAAAAAAAAAAGGCACAATAAATAACACATCTTCTTAATAGATGTGTTTAGCAACATATTTGCCAGAGGTGAAGAGAAGATTAGTGAGTAAGAAGACAAACAAATAGAAATTATCAGACAGAAATATGGAGAGCAAAAAGTTTGAAAAAAACAGACAAGAGAGTAAGAGACATAGGATTTTGTGAAAGAATTAACATACTGGAGTCCCTGAGACTGCAGAGAGAGAAATGGACAGAAGCAATATTTGACAAGATAATGGCTGCACACATTTTCAAAACTGATATAAGATTATAAGCCACACACTCAAGAAATTCTAAGAAGTTCTAAATATAAGGAAATAACAGTTAAGACACATCATACTCAAAATGTTGAAACAAGGAAAAATTTTTAAAATATTAAACACTAAGATATATTACCTTCCAAAAAGCAAGAATAATACAGACAGCTGACTTATCAGTAGAAACAATGGAAGCCAGCAGGCTATAGAATGACATTTTTAAGTTGCTGAAGGAAAATAAATTTCCAGCCTAGAATTCTACAACCTGTAAAAATAGTCTTCTAAAATGAAGGCAAAATAAAGATGTTTTACACAAATAAAAACTCAAAGATTTGTTGTTACCAGATACAAACTAAAAGAAATATTGAAGGCGAGTTCTTTGGGCAGGGGAATTTATGGGGAAGGTTAATGCAAATTTTTAAACTTAAAAAAAATTTATTTTGTATTTTTAGTAGAGATGAGGTCTCACTACGTTGCCTAGGCTGGTCTTGAACTTCTGGCCTCAAGTGATTCTCTCACCTGGGCCTCCCAAAATGCTGGGATTATAAGGCATGAGCCACCATATCTGGCCACAAGTTCTTTTTATGTTTACAGCATAGTAGCTAAATTTGAAATTAACAAATCCCAGATAGAGAAAGTGGTACACAGTCTTTGTCTCCCTGAAAACTAGATAGCTCAAAGGAAATGAGAATGTAGAAATGGGGTAGACCTACTTTATCACTAGCCCAAAGAACCCAGAGAGAAACCATGTTGATTTGAAAGCTATCCCCTAGCTCTCTTCCCAAGATGTCACTATGCAAAGAGTATCTGCTTAGACTCTCTTCCTCCTCCTGCCTCAGGATCTAAATGTGGAGTTGCTTCCTTTTAGTTTCCTGATGAGTCTTCCAGACCCTGGGCATCCACGATCTTACAAAAAGTCTTTGGTATAAGTCCTGCCCCTCCTCTTCTCTTTTACCTGATAGTTTCCCAGTCATGTTCTCTAGCTTTACAAAGACTTTACTAGCCTCAACCCATGGTTCCATATGGGGATTTCCGCCTCAGAATCATAAAGTAAAGCATTGTGTGCTCTGATGCTAACCTCTTGTTCTTCCAGCTTGCTCATACTGCTCTACTTTCTTCTCATCAGGACCTTCAGCCCACTAACTGTTCTCTTCTCTGTTGGTCATTAGTCTTCTCTGATCTTGACATACCTCTTTATCCATCTTAGGTATAATAGTCAATAGTCGATCATGTCCATTATTCTGCCTGTGCTGCTAACTTCTCCATCCTCTGTGTCCTTGTCAGCTTTTCTTGCAACGTCTTAACCTCGAATGAACTCTGCCACTCACCTTCTGCACCTTCCCCAGAGCAGCTGAGCACTAGTTCAGACAACCACACTCTGAGACAACTCGCTAGTAATATAACAGAATTCTTTGTCATCAACTACAAATAGCATCAAAAACTCCATGGAGATCCTATGTTTCTCAATTATATTAGACCACTCCCCAAATCCATAAATGTAAACTTCCCACTTTCTTTAAGGCCCTGATCTGCTGTCTCCACACTCTGCTACTTACATTCCTTCCTCCTGACCCACAGCTTACTTCACATAGAATATGAAAGCTGCAACATGGGAGCTTCCTCCGTTTTCTCCTTTCCCATTGCCAAAGACATCAACTCTTTTTCATGTGCTTTTTTTTTTTTTTTTTTTTTTTTTTTTTTTTTTTTTGACAGTGTCTTGCTCTGTCACCCAGGGTGGAGTGCAGTGGTGCAACCTCAGCTCACAGCAACCTCCGCCTCCTGGGTTCAAGAATTCTCCTGCCTCAGCCTCCCAAGTAGCTGGGATTACAGGTGTGCACCACCACGTTCAGCTAATTTTTATATTTTTAGTAGAGGTGTGGTTTCATCATGTTGACCAGGCTGGTCTCAAACTCCTGATCTCAAGTGATCTGCCCACCTCGGCCTCCCTAAATGCTGGGATTACAGGCGTGAGCCACCGTGCCCAGCCTCCCATACACTTTAAATCCAATCTCTTCACTCTTATCTGGAATAAAAAGACATTGATTATATTTCACTCTTTTTGGTGTTTTCTGTAACTCTTAACCAATTAAATACTGTCCATCAGCATTGAAATTTGTCCATGTCTCCCTCATCACACACACAAAAGGAAAATACCTTCTGTAGCCCTGAGCCCACTCAAGCTATCACTGGGGTCTTCACTGCTCTTTACTGGCACTGAAGCAAATTTTGCTCTTCTGCTATAATTTCCTCACCTCCTGCTCATTCTTCTACTTTCTGTGTTCTAGCTCCTCTCTCAGTAGAGACTGATGACCTACAGGTACCTAAAGGCAATGGACATTTTCCAGTCCTATTTCATTTGACTGCTCAGTAGCTTTAGATGCAGTTGACAGTTCACAGCTTTTCCAAACACCGCCTTTCCTTGCTTTTCCTCATACCACATTCTTCTGATGGTTTACCCGCCTCTCTGTCTGCCTGTTTATCTCCCATTCGTTTTCTAGATACAAGAAGAATGATCTTTTTAGAATATAAACCTAATCACGGCATCTCATAATCCTCCAGTAACCTTCTATTACTCCTAGGATGGAGCCCAAATCTTTTAAACGTGGCCTTCAAGGCTTTTCAGGTTCTCAGTCCTGCCCCCTCTTACAAAGAGCCCTGTCTCACCTTGGGCCTCTATCCCTCTTTTTCCTGTGCTTCTACCACCCTGCCTCTGTTTTGAGCCCTGGAATATGTCATGCCACCTACCAAGCCTTGCTCCTGCTTTCCCTCTAGATGGCCCTTTCTGCTTCCCATCCTTGGCCTACTTAAGTCCCTCTAACTTTTCAGAAACTAGGGAAGATTTTTTTCAGTCCCTTGGGTCAAGTATATCTCACAGTTGTCAATTCCCAAGACAACTGTGAATCAACTGTGAATAAAGGAATAAACAGAAGAATGAACCACGTGTCCTGAATCACCACATCCCCGCTGAATCTCTTAGTGCAAGGTTAGCATTTTGGACTCCAGTCTAATTTAGATTGATTTAATACTGCTAAACAAACAACAGAGGGCAGCAGACCCAGTGGGGATGGGCCCCCAGTGCTTCCACTTCCCAAGAGCGTGGACTTTTTTAGCTGAGAATGCTGTAACTAAAGGAAGAAGAGGGGGTAGAACTAGATCTGTGGCACAAAGAGCACCATTCACTCTGTAGTCTAGGACATTTCAGGGGGCACTGCTCACACTGTAGTCAATGAGAATGATGGCACCTGGCATTACAGGAATTATCCATTTACCAACTATGGATCATGAGAGCCCCCTGAGACTAAACAAAAAAGGAGCAATGGGTTTAGGTAAGTTGAGAGAGAGCAAAGAGAAGCAAGTTGTTTGCTATACCTTGGAGCCTACCAAGACAAGGAGGGTTGTAATTGAAGATCAACTATAAAAGGGAGGTTTAGGTTTATATAGCATTCGTGTGCCTAGATTCTAAGCAGTGTGTTCTGGGCAGGGCTTTAGATCTTAATGATCACTGTCAGTATTTAATCAGAATGGTATAACAGCTTGGCTGACACCACAAGCTTTGGAATAGAAGAAGGTAATATCCACTGAATTGCAGGCCTTCTTTCACTTTCCATGCGTGGTAAGAAGACTAGATTATTAATCATCACTATACATAAACAGATTCCAGGAGACCCCTAAGTAGAGCTGGGGCAGGCTACCCTGGGCCGTTCTGAAAAGCATGGGTGCTCCTTGCCTCCAGGCTCACCAAGTAACTCTTGGCTGATGTGGTGTTTTAAAGGAGCAGAGGCTTTTCCATTTAAGAAATCACCACTGCTACTCCCCCACTCCCACCCCTACCTCATGCACACAGGTTCTGTGTGCAGGTGCCACGTCTGAACAAATACATACATCCTCTCTCACTGTGGGCCATAAGGAGATTCCTGAAAGGCCCTTGACTCTGAGACCCTTCCTCCTTCTAGGAATGTGAGTTCCCAGGTTAGAGGAAGAGGCTTCTAGCACTGTTATGTTACTGACACTTTATAATTAACCACCTAAAACTCTGCCCCATGGCATGTGGAGGAAATGACGAAGCAGCTCTGTGACTCACCTTCCACACAGCTGAAGGCCTGCTGACACATCAGAATCTGTGAAGATGTGCATTCTGATGGGAGCAGTGGAGACTCACACCATGAGGAACAAATCAGGGATGATTCTTCTCCCACCAACACTGGCAGCGAGAGAGGAAAGAGGCCAGGAACTAGGAGATCTGGGGTCACAGACTGGCTAGGTGGCCAGAGACAAGTCACTTCACCAATCTGGACTGATTTTATGCAATACAAGCGGGCTGCTAAATTACAACTGTAGAAACCTGTTTTTTCTCTAAGAATCCATGTTCTCCTGACAGCTAGAGGAATTCCTACTTCCCCTATCTAGTGGGATACACATCCTGGTGTAATTCGCACTGCTCCAGGGTTCTTTCTCCTCAACATCCAAGCATTTTGAGTCACTATCATCATAAACAAACAGCCATTCCCCTGACCTTGAGGCTGCCTCTGCTTTCTCTCTCTCCCACTTCCTTTCTCAGCCAGGCTTCTTTGAAGAGAAGCCTGAGTCCATAGTCTCCATTTTCTCACTTTTCATTATATTTGTAGCCTACTCTAGCCTAACTTTAATGCCTATGCATCAACCACCTAATTGCCAAATCCAAGGCAATCCTCATTTTAAATCTTCCTTCATCTCCTTGAGGCATTTAATCTCACTGGCCATTCCATCCGATCTTCAAACTCCACCTCTGACTCCCCTAGTTCTCCCCACCTCTCTAGCTACTCCTTTTCATCGTCTTCCCAAATTTGTCTTAACATGCTTGCCCGTTGGATGTCGTTCTTCCCAGTTCCATCCTGGGTCTCTAGAGATGTGCTCACATGACACCTACCTTCTTCACTACCACCGGTTCCCTAATCTCAGATCACACGTCCAGCACACATCACTCCTCACTTCCAATCCAGCTGTCCAACTCCCTGCTAGATATTTTGACCTTGGTAAAATATAGGCAATTTAAATTCATTAGTCTAAAACTGAACTTAAGATACTTTGCCTTGATGTCTCCTCCTGCTGAATTTCCTGCAGAGCATAGGTTTAGAGCTCGGAGTACCTGGCTTCAACTGTAAGCACTACCATTTACCAGGCATGTGACTTGGGGCCTGTTACTTCACTTTCAAACTTTCTTGTTTTCCTGCCTGCAATGAGGATAATAGCACTAATATTATTACAATGATTGAATGAGATAATCTCTATAAAGCATGTAGTCAAACCCCTTGTGTCTGATAAGAATCCAATAATCAGCTTGGGTGCGGTGGTGCACCTCTGTAATCCCAGCAATCTGGAAGGCCGAGGTGGGCAGATCACTTGAGGTCAGGAGTTCGAGACTAGCCCGGCCAACATGGTGAAACCACATCTCTACTAAAAATACAAAAATTATCCAGGCATGGTGGTGTGTGCCTGTAATCCCAGCTACTCGAGGGGCTGAGGCAGGAGAATTGCTTGAACCCGGGAGGCGGAGGTTGCAGTGAGCTGAGATCGTGCCACTGCACTCCAGACTGGGGGACAAGAATGAAACTCTATCTCCAAAAAAAGAAAAAGAAAAAAAAAGATTTACAACTATTATTATTGTTATTGCTATTTTTCATATCCTTCTCAGGCACTTGTGTTTTAAGCCTGGGAGTCTTCCTAGACGGCCCCACTCCATCATCCTCTCCTTTGAAACTGTCAGTATGTCCCATTGCTTCTATCTCTTCATTGGTCTAGAATTGACTCTTCATTGGTTTCTGTTCTCCTAGACTTCTAGTGCATTCTCCACAATGCCACCAGAATGATCTTTCTAAAACACAAATGCTATCATGTTACATCCCTGTCTAAAAGCACTTTAATGGTTCCCGAAGGCCTATGTGTAAAGTCTAAATTCATTTCCAAGATTTACAAGATCCGTCACAATTCTATTCTTGCCAGCTTCTCCATTTCACCTACTGATACGTCCCCACCTGGATCCCAAAGCAGTGTCTTCGGCACACGCTATTCTTTCTAAAATGTCCTTCTTGAAAACTGTCTGTTCACCAGCTCAAAACTTACCTGGCCCTCTCCCCTTTCTCATTCTTCCCTCTTCAGCCACACTGCTCCGTTCAGGACAGCTAGTCATACTATGATATTGTATAAATACTTCTATTGCAGAACTTATCACTCCACAGCAATGTTACTGATTTTCACATTTTCTCTATTGGGCTGTGCTACTCAACGGATCATTTTCCTCTTTACTGCCAGGATCAGACGCAGGGCCTGGCACCTGGCAGGTCCTCAGTAAATACTTAATGAATGGAGGAATAAAGAAAGAAGGCAGAACACTGACAGGACTCCGCTGTGGCCCAGAGGCCACATCAAAATGAACAGCTCTCCACCATCAACCCAACAGCGAGCGAATCTTGAGTCTACCATCATTCTCCTGCAGCACTGCCATGGCATCCTCATTAGCCTCCAGTTCATGAGCTTCAGGTGCTGCAAAACCAAGAGGTTCTCTATAAAAGGCAACAGATGCCTCTTTTCACACCTACCCATCATTAACAAACTGCCCACCAGAAATGGGCAACAAAGGCCAAATAACTAAATGATTTCTGTCAACCTCCCCACCTCCACTACTGAAATTCCTGCTTACTTTGCAGCTTTCCCAGAGCAAAGGGAAGGAAAGCAGGGCTATTCCTGAGATTAAAGAGTGGGTATATGGGACTGGCAGAGAAGGATCCTATGTGACTCTTCACTACCTAACAAACAAATATAAAACGAAAATCAGCTTGATTAATGGCTGGGTTATGCCTGAAATTCTGCAATGGGAAATTCTTTTCTTTGGCCAATGGCCTTTTTTCCAGTTATAAATTAAGTAACGATAGAACATACCATAAGCCAGAAACCAGTATGAAGACATTTATAAGATCTGATCTTACCCAGCGAATCAGAACATGCTGGATTCTGACAGAAGAGGAAAAAACGCAGGTGGCAGTAGATATCATGGGAGAGAAGAAAGGGGAGGCTGAGGCTATGGAAGTCTGGGTGATCCTTATTAATGCCTTGCTCTTAAAATCAGTGTCTTACTCAAAGTTGGGTCAATTTTATTTGAGTTATATTTTATGTACATGATAAAGCTGTCGACTTAAGTTTTCTGAAAATTAAAAACCTCTTAGGCAAGGTTTTCACTTTAAGTCTGGATTTTCTTAAAGCAAAGCACACGAATATCTGAATCAGTAATACTTTGGTCACATATTAATAATTCAAAAAGGAATTGAACTTAACAAGAGTTGGGCAGAAAGGGACAGAAAACAGGATCTAACTTGTCTTTGCCAATTCTAAGCAAACCTGGACAAGAATCCCAGGATCTGACCTCTGATCAGAACCATTGCTCTGGGGACCACAATTCTAGCAACAATTTGCCTACAAGTTTTTGCCTGTCTGCCCTAATTTAAACTGAATAACATTCATTTTAAAGCAAAATTGTCCTAGAAACAATCCTCATTAAAAGTGAAAATAATACTAGAAACTAATGAGAATATGAGCCTGATACATAAGCAGAAAATCTGCTATCCAGGAAGATGACAAAATATATCAGCCTCTTAAGACATCAAAATAAAAACTTGCTTTGTGAAAATATAATGCATAAAGAACCTTCTACAATATGTATATATTGAATGCGATAACCTATGTAAAGCATGTAGCCAAACCCCTTGTACCTGATAAGAATCCAATAATTAGGTTGGGCGCGGTGGCTCACGTCTGTAATCCCAGCAATCTGGGAGGCTGAGGTGGGCAGATCACTTGAGGTCAGGAGTTCGAGACCAGCCCGGCCAACATGGTGAAACCACATCTCTACTAACAATACAAAACTATTTTGTATTTGTGTATGGTATGTCGTTTACACCATTTGTAATGTGTGTGTATATATGTACACACACACACACACACACACACACACAGCAGGAGACTGTTGTGGCAGAAATGAACAATGGTGTCTCCTTTTTTCAGGGGAACGGAAGGGTTTTCAAGGCTAACTGACAAGAGAAACCAAAAGCCTTCTTTTATGGTTATCTCCTCCATACGCATATCCCAGCCAGGCCGGGCTCCTCCCCTTCAGCCTCCAGGAAAAGGAGCCATTCTAGACAAAGGAAGGGCTCAAGGTTCCAAGGGATGACCCAGATGCCAAAGGACTCAGCCTGGCTGTGGAACATTGGCTTATTCTACCAGATGACCTGCTGAGGCTGCCATATGGCCTGCATGTGACAGTCTGCTCAGGATAATAGGGCCTGGGTCTATGCCTGGTTCTGCCCTTTGGGCTAGGATGACAGAAGTAGAATATGTTTGTTCTGATGCTAGTGACTTGTCTGATGCAACCACCGTGTAGCCATAGCTTTCAATGTACTCCACGGAGCTTTTTCAGGCTTTCAAAGAAATGAATACCCTGGCAAAGAAGGACTGAGGATGGGCTGCTGCTCCTATTCCTGTCTGACAAAGGACAAGCAGATAAATTAAGGGACTCACGATCCAGGAGTGGTGAAGCCAGTGTAGAACCCAGATGTCACAACAGAGTTCAATGATCTATGTTAGCCTCACTGCCAACAACGAGATTTCGTTCTATTTTAAAAGGCTCATGTCTTCAGGCTTGATATTCTGCAAAGTGCCTCATCAGAGGTTCTCAGGTGATGTCATGCTTTAAAACAGTTGGTGATGAGTTTTCAGAAGGGTTAAAACTCTAACGACCCAGAGGAAGAGAAGTGAAATTTTAAAAGCCAAGAATTTTTAGTCCCAAGTCCTTTGGTTTTCGGTCACCAAAAATAAGGCCTTTGTATTAATATTTGCCTTCTGTATTTGAAAGTACAGTAACAGTTACCTGTCTCTAACAAATGCAGAGAAAGATTACTGATTGCTCAGAAGGATCTACAGCATTAACCTTATCAGGATTCTGTAAGTCAATCCTAACTTTCAAAATGTACTTCTCGGGTGACGGGGACACGTAACTCTCTGTACTATTATTACAACTTCGGGTGAGTTCATAATTATTACAAAATAATTATTTTTTAATATATTTTGTCCTACTGATGGAAATGTGGCCCATGATCATTTAGGTTCCATTTGATAGTTCTGGACTAAAAATGGAGCTGTGACCAAGAATGAGAATAATAAATAGCCCAGGTGAATTTTATGTCCTGCGAAGCTCAGGGAAGGCCCAGGCTAAGCCTGAGTCAGTGCACCTGTGCTTACCTGCAGCCTTTTGTCTAGGCTCCGTATCTGATGGACTATGAACTTCTGAAACCTCTGGGTCCACAGAGGCAAAATGGGAGTTTAGGTCAATCCATGCAAGTTCTTAAAATCTCAGTTCCTAATTTTTACTAAATCGATGCAAGACCAAGAGGGTATTAAGCAAACTCAGCCCTTGCTGCTGCCAGGGATGGAGCCTGACAAGCGTTGGGCAGTGGAGTATGGGGCAGAGAATGTGGCTCTGGAGCCAGGCTACCCAGGTAGGTACCCCAGTTTTGCTGCATAACCAGTGATCTGACCTTGGGTGAGCGAGTTCACCACTTGGTACCTCCATTATCCTGTACACTGGGGACGGGATCACACTACTAGCAGCTGCTTCATAGAGTTGCTGAGGACTGAAGGAGCTCTTGAAAGAGTTTACTAGAGATCCTGGCACATGGTAAGCACCACAAAAATCACTATTAGACGAGGTGAGTACCAGGAAGCCTGTTCAAGGCAAAAGGTACAACCTTGAGGAAGGGTGTGTGGTTCTAATGCCAGAGATAATGACGCTTCAAACACTATTATATTACCCTTATCTACATTTATTCTCATCTTCCTTATGAATCACCTTGGAGGATGTTAGTCTTATCCCAGACATTAAACATACCTGGAGATAATAGGGAGGTAAAAAATCTGGGTTCTACTCTTAACTCAGCCTCTAAGGATCCGACAGACCATGAGAAATCCAACTTGCCTCTTCCAGCCTCGGTTTCCCAATCTATACAATGAGAACACAGGTGATCTCCAAGGCCCCTTCCAAGTTATGACATTTTATGATTCTGAGTTTGGTGCCTGGGTTGAAAACGATTCTTTACTCAAAGTAAAATTCCTCCCAATTCACATGTCTAAGTTTTTTGCTGTAGCATTGCTGTTGCCTAGGATACAAAGTACATGTGCTCCCTCTACCCTGAGACAGGAGAGCGCTGCCATCGCTGCCTCTGATCTGTGACGCCGAACCACAAATGGGCTTTGTACTACAAACTGACTGATGCCTTGAACAGCGACCGAGCCTCCGCTGGCACTTACGAATGTGGACTTGGCATTCTGATGGCATCCCAGATGAAATGGCAGAGGGTGCACTTTTCCCTCACAACCATGTGGCCTTGGGAAATACAGCCTTTAAGTGTCTCCTCGAGCTTTCTTGGACCGAGGGGTGAGGTGCTCCCACAGGCCAGCAGATCATGTCCAGTTTCTTTTTCAAATTGTACGACGTGCTGTGGGAAGCTCAGTTCACATACACTCAGGACCTCTGAATGGTTTCTTAGCCCCTCTCTGCATTCCCAGTGTACTTTGCAGCTGAGATTTAATAAACTTCTGTGTGTGAGTGGGGACTGGGGTGCCTAGCTCTCATCGATATTCAGCCTAGACCAGGGTTTGGGGGAAGAGCTTTTCACTTACAGTGTTTTATGCTCTTCAAAGCCAATATGTTTTATCTATTCTAGTCCTTAAAGCTGCCCTTAAGAGGCTTAGGGCAGAAGTTATTTTCTCCACTGAACTTCGTGTCAGCTTCAGGAGAACAGAAGTTGTGTCTGTCTGTTCTATACTTTATCTTTATTACCCACCATAGCATCTGGAACTCACTATCTACTTGGCAAATATTTGCTGAATTAGTAAATAGATGCTTTTCAGACACGGAGTTAAAGAACTGCTGGAGGTCATACTGCTGAGAAGAGGCTTCTGGGTTATGTGTCTCCAGGCCCATTGCTCTATGACCTCCACGCCTAATCTCAGAGAGGCTCAAAATGGATTTGCATTGGCAAAAATCAAAACTAGGTTCCACAGTGACATTCAGCATTGGTCTTACAACTATGAGGCCAAGAGGGACCAGAGGACAGCGTTTGCATGCCACTTCTCTGAACACCCTATATTTCGGGCATGGTAAAGCACCCCCTCATTCCAGTGCAAACTCAGCTCCTCCTACCTTTCTGCCTTTGGATGTGCTGTCCCCATCACTACCTGGAGTACTCTTCTTGTCCCTTCCTCTTCATGACTGATTCCTCATGAGAAATCACTTCCCACCAGGATTTTCCTTCTTTTCCTTCTTCGGCCATGAAAATCTGGGCTCACTTTCATCACAGCACATATCGCATGATAGTATGTTTCCTTCTTTTCATAACTTACTCCCCCGCAATGTAGGTTTCTTTGAGTTCAGGAACTGTCTTTTATGTCCATAAATAAACTCCCAAAAAAGTGGTTAGTCCACAGGGTTTTAATAGTTCTTGTTGAATGAATTTCTGTGTGAGACCCTGTGCCTTCTCAAGGAAAAAAAAAGTTGAAAAATCTCCACAGAGCCCTTTACCCACTGATGGTGAACTGCTAATGACAGGTCATCCACAATCACCAGTAATGAACATACACACACACCAACATATTAAATTATGCATTAAATTATTAAATTAAGCATTAAATTATGCAGCAGTATTTCTGGTAGGCATTTGCCCTTGCAGCTGCAGATGTGACCACAGTGAGATTTGGGCTTCCCTTGATTTTGGGAAGGACATATAGGACTTAGCAGTGAGCCAGTGATATTGTCTGGCCCATTTCCTAAATCGACCAATGCCTTGGACCTAGAGACCCAAATTCTATTCTAATCACAGGAGGCATCCTGGGGAGGTATAGAGAAAAAAGAATGTTGCTTTCTTTAGACATGCAAACAGGCTAAACATTGGTGAAAAGATTGAGAGAAATTAGCCTCATTATCTTTGGAGGGAAAAGTGTGACTGGTTTGCCTTTTCCCCACCTACTCTCACTATAGAGACTTGCAGCTCTTTGACAAAAAAGAAAGGATTACAAAACCAGGAAACACAAAGGGTGTGGGGTCCTTTGTATGAAGGATACAGGGACAAGGTAGGATTACAACCAGAGTAAGAAAGGCGCTCTAGCCGGACTGGGGGAAAGAACTGGAGGGACCTGTGGGTTTCTTCCCGAAGGGCTGCATCTATTCCAAGCTGGGGAGAGAGGTAGAGCCGCCTCTTTCATGTCATGTGTGCTGACAGTCCCAGACAGCCTTCAGATCAGTGGACATTCAAGAAGTAGACGCAGCCTGGCCTGGTTTATGAGGTGCTCTAATCACCAGTCCCCAGGCCCTAGGCTCTATCTCAAGTGGGTCGGTTATACCTTCTGCTTACTGTCTTTCAGCAGCATCCAAGCTGCCCAAGGGAGAAGAGGGAATGGAGGCCAGTGTGAAGGACAGGAGGGATCCCTCCAGTGCAGCAAGGCACTGCTGGCTGCTCCCACCTCCCTCCTTACCTCACCTCTTCTGAGATGAGGTAAGGATGCATCTGCTGACTCCCTCTTTCACCATGGTGTTTTTTTTAAAGGGACAAGTGAGAAAAAGTGAGTAAAAATACTTTATAAATTGTAAAGGTGCTATACAAGTGCGAAGAAGTTATATTATTATCACTGCTTTATTTAGTCGCAGTTTGCATCACCCTGCTATACTGACATCGCTTACACTTTTGCTCAAATCAGTATTCACAAGCTTATTTCTACTGCTGCAGTTCCTCTGTGAGTGGCCAGCTCAGCTGAGGCCTCCTGCCCTTAGCTCCTGTTGTTCTCTGCACCTGGAACACCTTCTGCAGCTCCTCTGGCTGGCAAATTCCTAGTCATCCTTAGGACCCAGGGCCACTCTGAGACCTTCTCCATCCCTCTCTCTGCTCTCCTCGCAGGACGCTCTATCCATTTCTACTGTGGATTTGCCACAGTGGGTAGAATTGCTCCTCTACCTCCTATCTTCCTCTTTAGACTGTGAACTCCTAGAAGGCAGGATCTACGGTTTGTCAGCAGGAATAACTTCCCAGGCCCAAATAGAAAATATTTCACATGCCTGCTCTACTAAGAGAGTTTGCTTGCTACCCTTCTTATTTTGTTTTTGTTTGTTTGTTTGTTTGTTTGTTAGGCAGAGTTTCGCTCTTGTTGCCCAGTCTGGAGTGCAATGGCACGATCTCGGCTCACTGCAACCTTCACTTACCGGGTTCAAGCAATTCTCCTGCCTCAGTCTTGAGTAGCTGGGATTACAGGCATGTGCCACCATGCCCGGCTAATTTTGTATTTTTAGTAGAGATGGGATTTCTCCATGTTGGTCAGGCTGGTCTCGAACTGCCGACCTCAGGTGATCTGCCCGCCTCGGCCTCCCAAAGTGTTGGGATTACAGGCGTGAGCCACCATGCCCGGCCTTCTTATTTTGTTTTCATGGGACACACCTGGAATTAGGTGTAATACGTAGATGTCACAGACTGGAAAATTAGAGCTGATTATAACAAGCCAGGGTTGCATGCTAACAAAGCACCAGGCATTATGCTAAGCAACCCCTAGGAGGTTGGTGCTATTTTGCAGATGAGGAAATAAAGAAGTAATCTGCCTTTGGTCACAAAACTAAATAATGGGGCTTAAATCAGTTTGACTCCAATGTCTGTAGTCTTAATCCCTGCAGCAGAAAAAGGTAACACAGAGGAAAAGAAACAGAGAGGAGAAAGAGGAACTTAAGAATTTATTAAGATAAGAATATTGTCATAGTTTTTAAGCTTGATTTTATGATAGTTATTTTAAGACATGAACAGCACTATTTCCCCCTTCTAGACTAATAGTCTAGCAGGTAACTGTGTCAGAAAAATAAATAAGTAAAAGTTTCTATGAAAAAGTCAAATACAAGAGAAGATTCATGCAGGGAGCTAGCGAGGATCCTGTCTCCCTAAGTCTTCGGTATTGGTTTCCACCTCTTCCTCCTACCTTTCTATCTTTGAAGTTAAGGGTCCTCAGTGGTCAGAGGCCTCTTCATTGTCATCCTAGACCTAACATGAAGCCTTTGTTTCCAGGCATGACAGGGCAGTGGTGCAGCAGGGACCTACCCCAACGTCAGGGAAAAGAGTATATTGGGTACCTCCCTGCTCAGGTGCTCTAGATAGGAAATAAACTGAGGGGCCACGGCTCGCTCCTCTGGCTCCTGGACCCTTCCAAGTTAAAGAGAGGCTCCCTTTGAAACCCTTCGTTTAAGTATCTGGCTGACCAGGGAGAGTGGATATGAGGGAGAAGTACATCAGAAGGCAAGTCTCTATCTCTGGAAGGCTTGTCTACATTTGTTTGTTTGTTTTGTTTTTTGAGACAGAGTCTTGCTGTGTCACCAGACTGGAGTGCAATGGTGCAATCTCGGCTCACTGCAACCTCCACCTCCTGGGTTCAAGTGATCCTCCTACCTCAGCCTCCCGAGTAGCTGGGACTACAGGTGCATGCCACCACGCCCAGTTAACTTTTTGTATTTTTAGTAGAGACAGGGTTTCACCATGTTGGTCAGGATGGTCTTGATCTCTTGACCTGGTGATTCACCTGCCTCGGCTTCCCAAAGTGCTGGGATTACAGGCATGAGCCACCATGCCTGGCCATGTTTTTTACTTTCTATTTTCAACTATCAACAAAAATACTGTAACCCAACCCCACAAAATGGCTGAAAAAGGAGTGGCAATGCATGAAATCCTTGGGAGTTCCTGGATGATGGTCATCCTCTCACCACACTGGAGGATAAGCACCCTCATATAAACCAATGGGAAAGCAGGCTCTACTTTATGAATATTTTGGCTTCACCACCCGCTAGCTGTTTGATCTTGGAAAAGCTACTTCACTTCACATCCATTAAAAGTAGATAATAACTGAACCTATCTAAAATGGTTATTTCCAGGGTTGCAGACTTCATATACGGAAAACTTAAACATATGCAAATAAGTACAATTAGTATTAGCTATTATTATGGTTATTGTGTTGACATTATTATTAGCCGCATTATGCTTCCTCTCTGCTGTGTCCCCTGCCCTGTCATATTCTAACCTTTTCTGAAGACCACTCTGATGATTTCAACATCTTCTTCTATGTTCCAAATTGTCTCTTGGAATATTCTTTGGAAGACTGGACCAAGAAACTACAGTTCAAATAATTTCCCTTTTCCTAGTAATAGAGACACCTAAATCAACCACTCAGCAATCAGGCGGGATTCTCATACATATGGCTGTCAACACATTAGAAGTTAAGCATCTTGCCAGTGTACATGGACCAAATATGCCTCATGTCATTATTCTTCTTGAGATGTATCACACGCTCAGACCCACCTCTAAAATCTATCTTAATAGGAAAGAGAAACTACATAGATGATTAAAAGCCCTGAGACCTGATTGCTTGTGTGGGCAGGTGGTGGTGGAATACTGCAGATTCCCCATAGTGCAAAAGTCAGTCCAAGAGACAGTGGGCCGAATTCTTTGTTGTGGAAAAGGTAGACTAGGTTAATGGAGAACCTATCCCTGGACTCTGGAAAGCAGAGGCGGAGGTTGGTGCAATAGTATCTACTAGTCCACTGTGCTCCAACTATCTAGTTTTTCAGCTTCTCAAAGGGCTGAAAATTCTGTATGGCAGTTTATAAACACAACACAGTCTCTAAGTGTTTTTTATATTGTTTCCATTCAGAGGTGGATGTACATATCCTCCCTGTGATTCTGGGCTACAACTGTTTGAATAATAGAACGTGGTGGTGTGATGCTATGCCAGTTTGGGGCCCAGGACTTAATACATGGGCAGCTTCCACTTCCTATTTTTTTGGACACTTGTTGGAACCCAGCTACTGAAGTATGAAAAAGTCAAAGTGCTTGTGAAGATGTCCTCATGAAGTGGCCCATAGGGAGAGGAACTAAGGCTATGGCTGTCAGCCCTAGCTGAGCCCTGAGCTGACAGGCAGCACCCACTGGCCTTCCATGAGAATGACCACCTTAGAATTGAACCCCCCCCTCACCTACTAGAGCCACCCCAGTTGATACTACACAGAGTAGTGATGAGTCTCTGCTGAGCTCCGCCCACATTGTAGATTCAGGGCTAAACAAATGATCGTGGTAGTTTTAAGCACTAGGTTGTGGAATGGTTTCTTAGGTGGCTGGGTAAATGAATCCTTCCCTGGATCCCCTCAGCACTCTCTTAATCCTGAAATCCTGCTTCCTTTGCTCTTTCCTCTCAGTCCAGCTGAAGATTGAAATTAGCTGTCAGAGCTGGAAATGTTGCAGGGAAACAGAGAGTCTTTGGTCAGAATACAGATGTTATGACAATTCCCTAGTAATAGTCTTCAGATTGCTTTTCTATGTGTCAAACAGTAGAAACTTGTCCCTAAAATGTCTTGTCCCAGTCTTAAAAAATCAGGCTTCTTAGCACTATTTACAATAGCAAAGACATGGAACGAACCCAAATACCCATCAATGATAGACAGGATAAAGAAAATGTGGTACATATACACCATGGAATACTATCTATGCAGCCATAAAAAGGAATGAGATCATGTCCTTTGCAGGGACATGGATGAAGTTGGAGCCATCATCCTTAGCAAACTAACACAGGAACAGAAAACCAAACACTGCATGTTCTCACTCATTAGTGGGAGTTGAACATTGAGAACACATGGACACAGACAGGGGAACAACACACACCAGGGCCTCTTGCGGGGTGGGAGCTGAGGGGAGGGAACTTAGAGGATGGGTCAATAGGTGCGGCAAACCACCATGGCACACAAATACCTATGTAACAAACCTGCACATTCTGCACATGTATCCCCCCACTTTATTTAGAAGAAATAAATAAAAAAAAAATCAGCCTTCTTGATAGCAATACCAGAAATGCAAATTGTCACAAAGGAGGTACAATTTTACACTGGTGAAATTAGCTTCTTTTTTTAAAAGATAATACTTAATACAGGTAAAGTTGGGATGAAATCAATACATTGCACATGGCAGGGTAAATTAGTACAATCATTTTAGAAAATAATTTGGCAATGTGTAACACACATGCTCCCATACACACAACACACACTTTCAAAACCAACCTTTGACTCAGTAATTTTACTTCTGGTTATTTACCCTTAGCAAATAATCTAAAGTAGGAAGGAAATAAATGAAACTTATTTTATAATGGTGAACAAAATGGAAACAGCTTAAAATTGTAAACACAGAGAAGTAGTTAAAAGTATATTACACTAGCCTCATGAAATATGATGCAATCATTCAGATAATAATAATGAAAACCAGTAATCTTCAGCTTATGATGCAATACTAGGAACGAAAAAAAATCAAAATATAAGGTTGTATGTTCACTGATCACAACTTCATAAAACTGGAGATACATATAGACAAATACTAGAAGGAAATAGATTTTTAAAAATTTAAGTTATTTTAGATTTTTTCCCCTTTAAAAGTAATACTTTATAATTTTTTTAACATTTAAAAAAGGGAGCATGAGAAGATGCTCCACTAAAAAACCTTGTTACCTTCCATCCAAATAAACAGCTCCTTTTCTTGGTGAAGACAATTATTGTCTGTCTGTTGAATCAAATCAAGAACTAGTACTGGGGTTCTATGGGATATGATTTTTGGAATATGTAATTTATTCTAGAGGATAACTTCCTAGAGAACAAGTCCTTGATTATATTTTGTTTAATTTGTACTGTGGGTGTACGCTAAGAAAACACGAAGGTAATTAAGAGATTTCAGCTAAATTAGCATATTATAATTTCTGCTCCCTCTTTCCTTCTTACCTCCTACTTTTTCCTTTCTACCTCCTACTTTTTCCTTCCTAAGCTTCTGAAATATAAAGTGCTAAAGTAAAATTAGCAATAGCAATTGCTATTTTTAGCGTGAACTTTAATCTGATTTTCACAAAGATCCATGCCAATTCCAAATCACTGCTGTTCACTGCTGTTCTCTTGGTGCTGGTATTACAGGGATTGTCTTTTGTATTAAAAGTTAAAATTACAGTCACACAGGAGGAAGAAAACCTGGCTTAAACTTCTCAGTGGTCAAATCTACACCAGTAAAAGCAAACAAAAAACTGATTGCAATTGTGTACTTGAATATTTAAAGCCAAAAACATTTATATCCCAGTTGTTCAAATACTGGCATTTAAGATCTTCCTCAACTCTAAAACATGCACAGAGAAATGGAGAATGAAGACCTGGCTTATTTAAATTCTAAAATCCCGCTTAAAGTCCTGTGTGTATGACAGCAGGAAGTAAGGACATTTTCTGTGCCAGCCTTCTTGCTCTTTGCTGTAGTCATCACCCTACATCACCACCATCCAAATAAGCGACAAACTAAGCATTAAGTAAATTCCTATCTGAATATGTAGCAAAACAGTAAATCTGTGTTTTCACAAACAAATTTCTACATATGACTTGTTTATATTTTACTTTGAAGATAAATAGCTGCTTGGAACACTGAATCTATTTCAAAATTTGGTCACATTGAGCATTTTTCTCAGTCATAAGATAATCATAGCAGATAAGGGTGATTCTGCAATTCTGCCTTGGCTAGGGCAACAAGGAGTCAGACTTCTCTTATCTCTGTGGCTCTTTTCAAATCAGCCCACTCAATGCTAATACAAACGTAAACACATTAGTTAGCCAACCATTAGGGGCTGGGGAGCTAAAATGTAAACTCCCTCATTTCTTAGCAGGCTTCTAAGCTAAACAGCCTACTGCTACACAATAAAACAGACCAACAGACTCAAGTCAGAATGTTCTCCACCAAAATAAAATAAAAATAAATTAAATACAATTAAATTAAACTAAGTCAATAAATAAACAAACCCCACAAACTGGATAACGAATTTTAAGAGGCCCAAAGATAGCTCTGGAAAGTACAAAAGACAATCATTCCCTTTCTCTCCTTCTGTCTCTTACACACACCCTAAATCACTTGAGTTGTTTAAAAGAATCTGCATTAACACCTCTTGATTAGTGTCAAAGTAAAAATTGCTTAATAGTTAAGTGATGAAATGTGTAGAACTAAGCGTCACAGGTTTGATCTTAATTGGCTTGATACTGTGACTTACACTGGAGTTGTTTGTGGACTTTTACCATTATGGAAAAGCTCCCCATCTCTTCCATCTCTTCAGGCCGACAGCAGGCTTGTAAAGTGGAGAGACTAACTTAATGATGCAAATGTTTAGGCGGGTGATTAGAGACACTCTGAGCATTGCATTCTCTTGTGATCTCAAATTTGCTCAAGGAAATGATGGCTTCAAGCAGAACTGAAGGTGTATCTAAAAATGATTGAGGAATCTCAGTTAATTTGAAGTTGTTTGTTTTCTTTGAAATGTCTTTTATCATTTCCATTTGTCAATGACCTTAAGTTGATGAAAAACAAGTGTATCTGAAGTCTGCGTCTGCCACTGAAGAGCTATAACTTTTAACACACACTTTGCAGCAATGCTTGCAGAGGTGCAAGCTGACTCAACTAGGAGAGATCTTGGTTCCCACACTGAATCAATACAGACTCACTGTGTTTAGTGGTACCTCTTTCTTGTATCTTGGAGAGTCTGGGTCACTGGAGAACAGATATCTGGGCCATGATGACTATACTGTAGTGCCTTCTCTAAAAGTTACCGTTGACACGTAAGACTGTAGGGCTGCCAATCACTTGGTACCACATTGTGGGGTCTGTTTTGATTGGCTAGCACCCATGCCAGAGGGCTGGCAACATATTTTTTATTATAATCTCCCAACACACAAAACTTCTTGGGCTGAAAATCAGAAGATCCTCAGGGATGTCAATATTTGTATATTAGAGTTTTAAGGTCTTGGCTATAGATTTTTTTTAAGTGTGGCAGAAGTACAGGAGTGAGTTAAGTCTCCCCTGGGAAATTAGCATAAAATCTATAGAAAAGAAAGGACAGATCCAAATGAAATGAGCAGAATAATACCAGTGCTCAATCAATTTGATTTTATACTTTAAAAACCACCAAACTGCATGTAGGCCTAGGCTAGAAGTCAAAGATTTCAACTACACAGCTCAATTTTCTCAAGAAGAGAGCTAATTTCCATTTTCATTTTGGCCCCGTAATTTCCATAATCCCCGTAATTTCTAGTTTTGAAAGTAGAGTCACCACACTTACAATTCACACCCAGGCCTGGCATTATTTTACCTGTGTCTTATTCTCCTGAGGTATCAAGATTACCAGCCACATTCTTGGAGACCATGTGTAGTCTGCCTTCGTTTACAGCTGAGAAAACCAAGGGCCAGAAATTAGGTAGCTTCCTCAGTATGAGACACTGTGGAAACTCAAGACCCAAAGTCTGTGGTTCTTTTCAACTCATGTCTGCTTACTCAGCTCAATACAGAGTAAATGTCATTGGTGAAAAGGAGAAGTCAGGCCCAGCTACGTGATTCACCGGGCCTGGTGTAAATAAAAATGGGATTCTCCTTGTTTGAAAAAAATTAAGGATTTCAAGATGGCGACAGCAGAACATTCCAAGCATGGGACCAAGTGCAGCTGCAGGTCACATACCCAGGAAACTGATGCTGCATGTACTTGTTCCATGATTTACTGGCCTTTGATGCTTTGAAGGCAAAGTGGAAGAAAAGCTCTGTGAACACTGAAGATGCTCTAAAATTATCTGTTGCATGGATAAATGAATGAATGTATAAGTGAGTAAGATGATTCTATACCTAGAAGCATCTTAAAAATTACTACTAAGACTGAGGGTCAGGTTGAGCTAATCCAGAAAGTTACTATGAGTACTTAGTCCATCCTTTAAGTTCCAAAATTCATCATCTGAAAATACTTCACAACATGATAAACCTTCCCACCCCACCACAAACAAGTCTCCAGAATCAGCTTCAATAATGACTGGCCGTGTGTATATGTTGTGCTGCTTCTGTGCTCTGATGGGCTCAAGAAATGCCACTTGCAGAACTGTTCTTGCATTTTCTCTGTCTCTTTATGCTTTTAGAAGTAGCCATGCAAATACATTTTCTGGGGGAGGAACCAATCCATGTATAAAATCCATAAGCCTTTCATAAAGAATATTTCGTATATTGCCAAACATCCTTGATTTGAAAACAGTAAATATGAAAACCAAAACTACTATAACTTACTGAGTTTATGTCAGATACCATGCTAAGTGCCTTGCATATATGTCCTCCTGAAGACCTAATAATATCCCTATTTGGTAGAAATACTATCCTAATTTTCCAGTGAGGAAAACCAGGCTCTGTGAGGTTAAGTGGCAGACTCAGAATTTGAACTCCAGACTCTCTGGACTCACAAGGATGCACAGTTGGGAAGGAAAATTGTGCAGGCTGAATATAGAGAGAGTAGCGAAGCAAGGTTTATTGCTTTCCCTTAAGGAACAAGACTTGTATTCAATAAAGCCTGAGTGAAGTTTTACCTTGGTGAACAAAAATGCAACTACAAAACACTGAAAGTAGAAATTTCAAATATTGAAAATCTAGGTGATTAATTTTTACAGCTTCTTGCAAAGAAATCTCAGCTGTACAAAGAGAGGTAAAGGAGGAGCCTCCTCACCCGTATTTTATGATGTCTTAGGACTGATTTATTGTATTATTGTACCAGGAAAAGAGGTTAAACAGGACAGGGTGAAGGAGGACTCGGAGCCAGGCCAGGAGTTCCACTCAGGTAGTCTGCAGTGTATTTCATTAAGTGATAAGAAGGATTTAAAAAAAGTGAGTGGGTACCTGTCCTCAGTAGATACAGAATTTATCACATGTAACAGAAACACTACAAAACTTTAACTTTAGAGCTTTAAGGGTTAATGAGCTTTTTGAAGTAGGAACCATGAGAAAATGTGAATTTATAATCATGAAATGTCTTACAGAGTTGAGGAGAATCGAGTTAGCGTTTGTGTCTCCACCTCTCAAGAGATAAAAGTGCCTTCATAATTACGGCTCGTGTTTACTATGATGTTTCAAAGTGTTAATCTGGCAGGGGGATCTTATTTCTCATTTAAAAGAAGCTACAGCAAAAAAAAAAATATGGAAGTATAGTGAAAGCAAAGTCGTTTTATGAATCCTGCCTACATTTTTGTAGCATTTTCTTACAACGTCGTATCTTTTATTTTTTAAATTGCCTAATCAAATGCAAATTCTGTTCCAAGTATGCAAAATTTTCAAATCATGCAGAAAAATATTGCTGGCCAAACACCAAACTTTGAATAGTTTGAGCACATTCACAAATGTGTTTAATGTACACTGTGTGTAGGTAATATTTATAAATAACAATGGTATAAATAACAATGTATAATTCTCTGTAACAAAATGGTGATTTTGTTTATGTATCTACTGGTAAGCCAATCTCTCCCGTTTGGGTCAACTGAGGTGGTCCCATTCCCCTGCCCAAGACTGCTTTAGGCTTCACACATGAGCAGGTGACATGACGTTATCCAATGAGAGCCCGGGGAAATCTGTTACTAGGAAAGGTTTTCTCGGAGAGTTTGTCTCTTGATCTGTTGGATCCTCACCTGGAGTGTACCCAGTCTTACTAGGAACATGAAAGGAGCTAGCAAAGGAGAAAGTTAACAGGCTGAGAATGGCAGAGAAGAAACATGGAAAACACCTGAGTCTTTGATGACTTTGTTTAGCCAAAGAATTAACCAACTTTGGAGCAACCACATTTCAGGACTTCTTATTATGTGACTTAATAAGACCCTAATTGTTTAAGCAATTTTAAATTAGGTTTCCTCTTACTTGTAGTCCAAAGCATACTAACAATGGAAAACCCTACATGACTGAGCACCTTATTGTGTTCTAGGAACTGTGACGGTCAATTTCCATGCATTATCTTTAACTGACATCACATCTCTTTAAGAATATTTTCTCCATTTTACAGAAAAGGAAACTAGACTCAGAGGTCTAGTGATATACCCAATTTCTCAAATCTGTTAAGCAAACAGGATGGGTTTCCAACCTACGTCTGTCTGACGTTGAAGGCTATCATTTAAAATCTCTGTAGGAGCACTATGTGTGGTGTATTATATTTTTATATATGTCTATATTTACATACACCTATGTATAGCATGGACAAATGTACATACTTACATATACATATATGTGTAGCGAAGGCGATATCTATGGTAGCACAATCATTTTTTGAATCTTTGACGGTTAAAGATAGCAGGAATAATTGAGGAAAAAGGCAACAAAATAAATCAAATGGCAAGAACTGGGTAAAGTAATAATTGCCAAGATTTTTTATGCATTGGAAGTTACTTATCTGCCTTCCCATGGATCAGATAATTGAAGCTGTGTTCTTGCAGCTAGCTGGGACATCACTTCAGATGACATCTGCATTAAACACTTATCAACCTATACAAAGACCATGCTCACCAAGGGCTACCATACACTCTCCCTTTTTCATAGAACACTTTGCCAATCTATGAAGGCATTCTCTTTCTCTTTGACCTTGGATGCAGGCTTACAGATTTCTGTAGCACAAGCTGCAACAGCCACTACCAGTAAGTCAGGTTTGAGGGCTCTCTACTCTGAAACTTATTTGCCCTCTCAGTTCTATGTGTTCAACGGCAGGGAGGGGCAGGGTGGCTCTTTGGGGATATAACTGAAAATTACTGGGAAATTGTGCAATGGTAACGCATCAACCCCAGAGAGCTGAAAGAGGTGCAATTACTGCTAACTGAAAATATTATCTATGTATTTCTGAAAATTGAGTCTAAAAACTATATTAGCAGCAATGAAGTTTAAGTGATCCCAAAAGAAAAGGGCAAAGTGTTATAAAATGTAAATGGCAATCATAAATTTGAGAAGTTGGACTATCTGTGTGTCTGTCTCTTTTTGCAGGTAGCTACATGCAGGTTCATGAAGTAGATTCATATTTTCTAAAATCAGCATGGTATTTGATTGTACTGCCTAGGGGATTAAAATAGAAAGATAAACATAGCATGAAGGGATCCTACTACTAGAAAGAACTCTGGAGGTCATATAGACTCTCTCCCGCCCATCACCACCTCTCTTTGTTCTAAGGAGAAAACTAAGGCTAGCACGGCCAGTCCTTGTCCACAGGTAATCTGGTTGTCTAACAGTTCAGCTAGGCTGTGTTTTTCCAGACTCTCAGCTCTGTGTTCCTACTCCTTTTTCAAGTTGCTCTGACAGCCTTTTCAGTAATGAGCACAGATTTTGAACTTTAAAATTACATTAAACCTCAGAGATTAGCTAAGTATGTGGTGAAGAGAAGAGCAGGGGAGATGGGTAAGAGAGTGAGGGAGGGATCTCTGATAACTTTCTACAGTTCTTTGGAAACCTAGCAGAATACAGGCTCCTGATTGTCTGATTGGTCTCTGTGGGTATCAGTCCTCACAGGCTGGAAATGGTCTTGGCTATCAGTGGATGGAGTGGGCTGGTCTTACCTGACAAACCCCATCCAATCTGCCAAGGGGCAGTGCCAGAGTCAGAAAATGATGGCCCAACTGCCCCTGCCATCCTTTTTCAACTACCCTTTGCTGAAATAGTAGTTCCATCAAAACACATTCCTATAGACCTCCAAAGTGGTCCCTTGGCCCTCAAAATGCTCCTTGTTCCTTCAGTTATACAGTGAAAGACACATGTATTAAGGGATCCCTGTAAATCTGGTTAATTGGATAAACAATATACAAGCTGAGAAGAAATAAATGAATGACTCCACGTAGTATGCTTAGTACAAAGCAGGACTTGAAGATCAGGTCAATGTTTGTGTTGTTAATACTATGATGATTATATTTAAAAGTCCCGAATGGATTATTCTCAAAGCAACAGGGCTTTCCTCACCACTCACATTCTATAATTTTATTGTTTCCTTCACTGATTAAATTGAAGGGTTTATAGTGAGTAGTTGAGATGGTGGACTTTGAACTGACAGCCTTGGGTGTGAATTCTGACTCTGGCAGCACGCTCCTAGCAAGGTACTTCACTGTGGGAGGAATAACGTCCACACCCCTAAAAACAAAGATGTCCATGCCCTAATCCCTGGAATGGGTGAATATGCTGGCTTACATGGCCAGAGGGACTCTGCATCTATAATTAAGTAATGGATATTAAAATAGGGAGATTCCTGGATTATCTGAACGGTCCCAAGCTAACCACAAGAGTCCTTTGGAGATGGAAGAGAGAGGCAGAAGGGTCGGAGAGGGAGAAGTGACTATGGAAGAAGTCTCAGTCATAGGATTGCTGGCTTTGAAGATGGAGGAAAGGGGTCACGTGTGAAGAAATGAAGACAGCTTGAGAAGCTGGAAAAGGCAAGGACACATTCTGTCCTGGAGCCGCTATCTGGATTTTAGCTCAGGGAAACCCATTTCGGACTTCTGACCTCCAGAACTAAAATTCTACATCTGTGTGGCTTTAGGCCAGTGCGTTTGTAGAAATTCGTTACAACAGCGACCAGAAGCTAAGTGATGCTCCTTGAGTATCTGTGTCCTCATCTATAATATGGGAGGTAAAAGTATGTGCCCCATAAGGCTGACATGAGCATTAGATGAGAGAATGTAAATAAAACTTCAGTGCTTGGCACAGATTAAGAACTCAACAAATGTTTGCTGTCATTAGGTTTATGACGTCACCACACAGAGTATGAATTTATATATGGCTGATTATAATAAAGTGATTCCACAAAGTATATTTCATTGTATCGTAATAATACTTTTCACTAGAGCAACAACTATCTGGTTTTTATGACGCACTTTTATCCATATTGTCTTATTTAATGCTCATTATAATTGTGCAGGGTCAGTAAGGCATCCGCAGGTAAGGAAACTGAGTCTCCACGTGGGGAGTGCTTTCCCTAGGTAACTCAGAAGCTCATTCTGTTGGCCAGGGCTAGAGTACAGGGCATCTGCTTCCAAATACAGTATGCTCCCAGCTTCATTGTGTGGCTTATAGAAATACACATATACAGTACACAGAATCTTAATATGACACAAAAATGCTAAAGCCAAATGATGACGGGGGTTGTTCATCGCAACCCAAACCATTTCCCATAAGATCTCAGCCAGCGGAGCTTTCTGCTGGGCCTCCAGCTCTTCCAAGCACGGCTTGCGCACTCTCTCTAATGCATCTAGTCAATTGTGCAAAGCACAAGGGAAAAAATTCCATCCTGACCGCAGCAGGCAATCACCTTATGCCCTGAAGCATGAAGTTTGATTACCCTTATCTCAGTTTATCATTAAATCAAAAACTGTTGCTATGAATACTGGCCCAGGACTTCATTTATGAAATGATATAGGCCAGTCAGCAGAAATAAGTGAGTGCCCTTTTTCTTTCAAAATTTCTCTTCGCTATAAAGATCTTTTGCAAACTGGGAGGGTGGGAGTGGGGGAAGCCACTTTAGCTCTAAGCAGATTTTATTACTTTCTTTAGTCTTTCATGAGCTAGCTGGGATGTCTTTGGCTCACAATCATTCTCCTCGCACCATAGGCAAGAGGTCTTAGATCTACTACGGAGTGGCCTGCCAACAGTAACCCTGAGGTCTAGCACTTTGCTTGGATGGGAATCTGCATTTCAGCAAGATGCCAGGCAATCTGTAGGCACACTGATGTTTGAGGAGCTCTGACTAAACTCAAGCACCATTTCTCAAAATGTGGTGAAGGGACAATGGGCACAAGTTACCTGAAGTGTTCCTTAAAAATGCAGACTACTGGGCTTCATTCCAGATGCAGTAAAACAGACCCACTGATGCTGGGGCTCTGGGAATCTGCATTTTAACCCTATATGATTGTGATGAAATTTAAAGTTTGAAGACCACTGGTAGAGATCGAACATGTGGGTGATGACAGAGATGGTCAGGAGTGTGCTTAAATTTTTATGACATTATTCACATTTTTAACAGCCCTGGGGCCACCAGCATAGAACATGTGCTAATTATCGATGTTTTGTCCTTCAACAGAACCGATAGCGGAAGCCAGGCTTTTGTCACCACAATTGTGAAACAGCTAACCTCGGGGTTAGGGATCTTCAAAAAGGTGCCAAGGTCTAGAGTAAAATCTCCAGTCCACTGAACCTCTCCTTCCAAATTCCCCTTTCCAGTTTGGCTGAATGTGTGGCAAGTATACCGAGTGGGAGTGCAGGGTAGCTGTTGTGGAACTGGCCTCAAGGTATGTATATTAGTTAAAGAGATAGGATAAAATCACATGTGAAAAGATAGCACAGTACAAGGGCTAAAAGCATAGGCTCTGAAGCCAGCCTGCATTTATTTTTATTTAACAGACACTGATATATTTATAGCACTCACTACATGCCAAGCACTATTATAAGTGCTGTTCAAATATTAATTCATCTGTGTCTCACAATGCCCCTAGGAGGTGGGTACTACCATCATCATCCACCTTTTATAAGGTGAAAATGGGTCTCAGAGAGGTGATATAATTTGTTCAAGATCACACAGCATATGAGTCACATGCCAAGACTCACAACCCACAACAAGCAGACTCCAAGAGCTCATGTTCTTACTCACACTGCCTATCATGGGTCCAAGTTCCCTGGTTCCACTAGTCACTAGCTGTTTGACCCTAGGAAAATGACTTCATCATCCATGACTCAGTTTCCTCCTCTACAAAATGAGAATATTCGTAATAATATTACTCATGTCAAAGAATGCTGATCAAATAATTTAATACATGTTCTTAAAAGTGTATCAGGCACATAACAAGCACTCAATATATGTTGGCTCTTGGTTAGCTATTAGTCCTATACTCCCAGAGGTAGAGTGAGGATTAAATTAGATAACATATTTGAAGTGCTAGGCACTGTGCCATGGCACATGGTAAGCACACAGTAAGTGCTAGCTGTTATTATTAGTCTAGTTGAACCAGGCCAGTTTATTTTAGATCCTGTCTGTAGGCAAGTGTGCTCTGCGCAGGGGGAGGCAGCCTGCCCTTCACTTCGACAAGCAACTGGGTGGGAGCCAGACCAATTACTAAACTAAACAGGTTCTCTGCTTTATGTCACTCGAATATTCCTGAGAAGTTCCCAATATTGAATTTGTATATGCTTAATCCTTTTTCCCTACTGACCTATTTTATAATTTCTGATTGATCTTTAATTGGCAGTGATTCTTCAGACTTAAGATTTGTCTCTAAGACTGTCTGTCACGTAACGATTAACTTGTAACAGACTTAAATATACCATGGAAAATTGAACCACTGGAGCAATTCTTGGCAAAGCAATTGACTTGATCATTCCCTAATGTAACTGTTTTCATTCTATCTTTCCTTTATTATGTGTTTTAATAAGCATACTTACACTACACAGAACTTCTGGTCTTTCCTCTCATGAAGCTTATTACCTCCACTATTAAACTTAACCACGGATTGATTATACTTTATGTTAACCAAAGGGTTAATGATGGCTTGGAAACTCTAATGTCCAAACAGGTTATCTTGGGTGAGGGGGTTGAGTATGGCAGGACAAAGGGAGGTGAGGGAGGTGGGAAAGTGGGGGATTGGGGACCATTAGTAGCAGATGAGTTTATCTGGAAGACTCAGGCCCTGAAAGAGGTATGATTTCCCCCTGGGAACCCTAAAATGAAATTTTCCAAAAGGAAGTATTAAAAACGTTCCAAGTCATTTCCCCTTTCTCTATTAGGAAAAGGCTGTCATAGCTCCAACCTCATTCCTTTCAGTTTACCAGCCATGATAAGCTATATCTGCAATGTAATGAAAAGTTAAACTCAATTAGTGCATTTATTAAAACAACTTGCTGCATATCTACTACGTGTCACTCCCTCTGCTAACTTACAGTGATGAGCGTGCAATATAGCCTCAAAGAACCTGCAGTCTAAGCAGCAACTAGAGTCCAACTCATACGAGCATGGTTTCAATATGTGTCTGTCCTCTCTTCCACTTCCTATCTTCACATTCCCTTATCTCCCCTCCAAAAACCCTCATATACATATGCAACATATTCTTTATTATAGAATCTATGTCTAGAACCTTTTCAAGTTTAAGAAAAAAGATGAAGCCAATGAAGCCACAGCCTTCCAGTTTGGTTCTGCTAAACAACTCTATGAGAGGAACTCGATGCTGGTTAATTTGAGGCAAATCATCCTATTCCTTGCAACGTTCATGTGTATCACTGAACCAGTTGGCAGCTGATGTGCGGGTTTTAGTCCTGATCACAGAGCAATCTAGTGAATTGCCACAAGATTGATCCTATTCATTCTGATGGCTTAAGCCGTAGGGCCATCTGCTGAATGGCTAAGTATAGTAGACCAGAGATGCTCAATAAATATTTGTGGATTGCATGGCAAACTGCCTCTTCACACCTGAATCACAAGTCTGTTGTAGGTAAGGGCGTAAATACGGACAACTGATCTAGACCCTCACCCCCACCCCACCCCTGGGCTTTTGCCTAAGCTGTTCTGTATGCCTGGAATTCCCTCCCTCTCAACACCTCCCCCACCACCCCTCACTGTCCACCTGTCCAAATCCTACCTAGCTCAAGAACCAGCTCAAATATCAGTGACTCCACAGAGCCTCCCCTGACCACCCTCACCAGAAATAACCTCTCACTCTTCTCAATTTCCCTAAGTCTGTGTATATCTTTTCTGGCACTTAAAACACACAGCATTTCAGCTATTTGTACACCTTGTTTTTCCTACAGTACTCAGTGAGATCCCTGACCTCGGGAACTGTGTGATGCTCCTCTTTGAGCCCTCTCCTGCTCTGTACCCACTTGTACAGAGTAGACCCAGGGTAAAAGTTAGCCGAATGAACAAATGTTACTGCCAGCAATGGCAAGAACAACTGCAACATTCTTTATTCCTTCTTCTGTCTCCTCTTCTCCCTCTGTAGCTTTTAAAAACATCTTTATTTTATCCACCAATTACCCAGAGGAGGCTTGAGGACCTACTGATAAATAAAGACAACTCTGTAGACCAAAAAAAAGCTTGCAAAGACCCTTATAATAACAAGTGAGGCGTAGGCCAATGGAGAGGGGAATCTCAGTCCCTGCTTTCCTGACAGCCTGCTCCTGGGGAGTGGAAGTGTTATTTTCTCAAAGAGCTTCGTCTGCTCTGGTTCTTATGTGCCAGTTCCTCAGCTGAGTAGAATCTCCTGACGTTATTTTTAAGTACAGACTCCAATAATAGGCTAAGTAATTGCAGATCTTCCTGAGGCCTTATTATATATGTATCAACATATTGGGCTTTAAAAACCCATATTCCTTCCTGTAAATATATGTTGAGAACCTTACATTTCAGTATTATGTGTAGTGGTCATGCATATTTCCCTTTGTTTCCTCTCATAGAGATCCTGAATTAAAAAGAACAAAAAATAATGCTGATGCATGAGAGAGAATTTCTCAACAATGTATGTGATTACTCACATAGATTGAAAGATTTTCCCTCCATCATAACTAAGAAAAATGTATGGTACAATCTAATAGAGACTTTAACTTCAGTAATACACTTTCCATACTGGTGTCACTAATGCTTGAACAGCTGCAGCTCTCACTGTCTTTGCTGATGGGGCCCATAAATACTCCTGGGAAATGGGACAAAGATACGTAATGGATCTTCACCTGCCAAGATCAGGGAAATGAATGTCAATCGCACCCGGACGCAGAAGCACTTTTTGGTGGAGAGTGATGAATATTGCCATTTGTCCTATGCCACTGTAATCTTGGACAGGAAAGCCTAACATGGAGAAAAATGGTGGGAGAAGATACCGTTCTAGGATGCTTGAAAAGAAGGGTATGTAATAATTATATGGCCAATCGGAATAAAAAATTAAAAAGTATAACAATAGGATTTAGATTAGAAAAAAGATGGTGCTTCAAGAGCATATCCACAGTGTACGTATCATTTCACTCAGTATGCAATCTTCCCCCAAATCATGACTTTTTCATTGAAAAACAAATGTCAGAAATATTAGGAAGTCAGAAAATTGCAGGATGGTCTGTGTTCTTGGAAGCAATCCGGCGCAGTGGTGAAAAAGTGGGCAGAGATGTCGGGAAGCCTGAGTTCAAATCCTGCCCCTACCACCTTTCCATTGTGTAACCTCAGGAAAATGACAGCTTCTCAGTACCTTACTTTGTTTCCCAATAAAGCAGTGAAAATAACATAATTCACCTTACAGAGCTGTCTGAGGGTTATATGATATAATCAATATAAAGATCTTAGGATGGTGCCTAGAATTTAGTAAGCTAACATCAAGTGTTTAGTATTGTGGTTGCTGCTTTCTCCTCTTCTTCCTCAGCCTCCATCATCATCCCCATCATCCTTCAGATGTTTTGTGGCTGATTTCACTAGTAAATGTTATGGAGAGAAGACTACATGCTAACTCACACCCAATATGAGGCAGTCTCCCCTTGACACATCAATCTCCAAAAACTAGATTCCTAATTATGAAAGTTTAAACATCCAAACAAAAAAGTTTGGCAACAGAACCTACAGATGTAGCCAGCTAATTCATGTTATTCTTGCTTTAACAAGCAATGGCCACTATAACAGATAACTTATTGAGTAAAAAGAAGAAAACAAAACAAAAAAAAAGGCGACAGAAAGTATTGGGCACTAGTAGACACGGGCCCCATATTTAGGTACATTGCATGTTCTTTGTGAAAAGGGATATAGCAATAACATGCTCAGTTCACCAAGAAACTAGGTAGGTCTTTTTCTGTCTTCAGTCATTTGGGATCACAGGCTGAAGGCTACTCCATTCCTTTCTTCCCCTTTTCAAGTAGACTTAAGTTCTGAAGGTGTAAGATGAGTGGTGGCTGAATGACTCCTTCTAATTCTGTGATTCTGGTGGTTTGATCTTACAAGCCTCAAGAATCTTTCTGTGGTGGTATAAGGTTGGGGCAAGCCTCCTTTTAAATGGAACACGCGATTGCAAGGTGGCAGGGCCTTTCAGCAGGTGTGACCCCAGAAATGGATGAGGGGCCTGGGACAGGTTGCTAAACAATGGAAACTTCCCGTTCTGGGTGTTAACTTTAGTTACCACAGTCAGACAATACTGCCAGTGGTGTGGAAGAAAAAATGGCTGTAGCCAGCTGTGCTGTTCACAGTCGGATGGATTCCGTGTAGCTCCAAATGGTGATGGAGCCAGCAGCCTGTTGTAGCCAAGGACAGGATGATGGATGATCTACATACTGTGTCCAAGTAGAGAGAATGGCAGAAGTTCACTTCAGGGTTGTTAAAATGCTAATCTGGGTGAGTTAACAAAAGCTTAATAGAAAAGGAAAGTTTGAGAAATAAGTACACCTCATGTGGTATCTGTGTGGACCACTGATTTGATCGCCCTTGGTTACATAAATGGTTGTTTTTCAAAGTAAGAACGTCTAGTAGTTTTCCTGTTGGGAGAAATGCAAGCAGCTTCAATTGTCAGTGGCACTGCCAGTGTTGTCAGGGTGTGAGGAGGAAAGCTCCGCCCGACAATAGCCACCTCAACTAGAAAGTGTTATGGTATGTTTAAAATAGTTATGTGATTTTTATTCTCTCCGTGTGTCATGGGAATAAATCAGAACACTTTTTTTTTTCCCAATTGGAAGTTGGCAGCTGTTCACAGAATCAGCGGCAACCTAAGACACTAGCTTTGGTAGATATTAACACTAAGTCTCCATTCACATGAGCCACAGAAAGTGAGATCTCTCACTCTAAGGACAGATTCAATGCATGAATTACACTAACAGTACATTGAATCATTCACTAGTGTTAAAGGCAGGTAGGCTGCACCACTGCAAGTATCTGATATGGGTAATCTTGCTTTAAAATCTCTAGGATAAAATACTACACTTCTAAAGAAAGGAGCATATCTACATGTCTTGTCAAAAGGTCTGTTTTCCCATCCTTTATTTCTTTTTATTTTTGCTCAATTGAAAATACAAGAGAAACATATCTGGCTCACCTGGTGTTGGAACACTGGCTAGCACAGCTCCTTGCAAGTGATAAATATTCAATAAATACTGCCTGGTTGGCACACCCCAACTGCTTCTTGCTTCCTCTAGAAAGGCATCTAGAATATGCAGGCTTGAAGTCTATTAATTAAAATAAAAGACAATATTTTATCTCGCAATATGCCAAGGAAAGAGTTCACCTCCTATGGTTACACTACTAATGGTTAGGCATTCAGCCAGGCTCTTAACTCTGCATAAAACGCATCAAAAGGGTGAAAAATGACCCTATTTCAGATGCATTTTTCACTCTTTGTATCTTAGTGAAACTCACATGCAAGAACAATGACTAAGCTAATTACCAAGGTTTATTATGATGGAGCAGCAAGAAGTGAAGAACTTCTCCAGTTTCAGTAAGTCTTTAGCAATTATGGCCATCTTTGTGAATCAAGGCTCTGATTCCTGTTTACTTGCTTGTGGCCTTTCAAGCAATAGAAACCCCGACATTGATGTAGGGGCCTGCTTACCCCAATCACAGTTACTGGACAGAGCCTTTCTGTGCATGCAGCAAGCAAGAGAACTGAAGTCTTCTGGATTTCTAAGCTGCCCTCACTCTAAGGACTAAGGGATTTACATCACAGCCATCTTTCAAATCCATCAACCCATCAAACCAGGGGAGACATGACCAGATGGTGCTATTAAAGGGCACCAAAAGAAAAAAAGAGAGAAAGAAGAGGAAGAGGGCAGAATGCCCACAAATCTAAATCAAACTCAAGTTAACCAGCTGTCTGTGATGAAGAAGTCACAATATTTCTGGCATACTCTCCTGAATCACAGAAACGTTCCAAAAAAAAAAAAAAAAAGGTTATCGATATAGCATCCCTACTAGAAATAAGGCCAGGTAGGAATATTCTGTAGGATGCAGTAAGAAATAGTTGCTGGTTGTTAATCTAACAAAATGTGCCAATGGAAGAAAACAGGCTGCTCAACAACACATTGTGGAAGCCTTGGGGTTATCTATTTAACTGTCTTTCTGGAAGTACATTCTAGAGACCTAAACCAAACAAAGCACAGACAGTAACTATAAAAAACAAAACTCAGCTATGACTGAGCTATGGTTTATTTATCTCTAGATGTTTAGGTTCATGGTAATATAGACCCAAATCTCAGGGCTTATCTGGCAATTTCTATTTATCTAAACCAGAGTAAATGTTTGTGTAATATCTGCCAGCTTGACAGAATATGCCTGTCACTCACTACATTAAACATGACTACACACAACTTAATTTCCTGAGTTAGACACCTAAGAGAGTAAGGGGATTTATTTTTTAACAGCATGAGTAAACCAGTATCAAAACCTATTGTTTTTAAGCCACCAAAGGATAGTAAAATCCTTTCCTCGAGCGGTCTGAGATGAGATTTCTTAATACTACAAGGAAGAAACCTTGAAAATTTTCTTCAAACAAGTATTTTTCCTATTCTAAGGGACAGAGATCAAACCAGCTTAGAAAAATGTTAGACCTTTCCCTGGGACTTCAGCTTTGGAATAAACAAAAGAATCCACTTCATAGCCCCAAATATCAAGTAGGGGGAAGGGCAACCTTAAAAAGCACCCATAATTTTTACTACAGACTTAAAATTCTTAATGGCCAGAAGTTTTGGGGAAAAATCGTCCTACTCATTGCCCTTTCACCCCAAGTAACAGGAAACGCCACAGTTATTTTTAAAGGAAAGCCCCCCTGTAGTGGCAGACAGAAGGTCCAATGGCTGTTGACGAAGTCTATATATCTATAGTAACGATGTGCTGCGCCTTCTGTGTGAGATCACCCAGCTGACGGCGCTGAGGGCTCGGGATGCTGGAACATCAGTTACCGACTGGTCACCCCAGAACACGGAGTACTGCCCTAAGTTCCTCAAACGCTGCGATTTATACCGGGACTTCAGTACCCCTCCACACCCCCAGACCCGCCAGCTCCCTGGTTCAGGATTTAAACAATCACCTGACAGCAGTGGTCCCAAGAGTGGATGGAACACAAATTTTTGAAACCCAATTCTCGTCCACACTTTCAAGTCCTTTATGACCTTTCATTTCAATCCAAGAATTACACATGACAGAGAAAGCTTCAAGCCTTCCTAAATTACCCAAGGAAGGCGGCTGCTGTGTCAGTTTCTGCAGACCAGGGAAAAACAACACCGCTGTCAAGACGGGAAATAAAAGTTTCCCTACCTTCCTCCTCACCAAGCCCCTGCCAGCGGCTGCCGGCGCGAGCGGCGGCTCCCTCCCGGCTGCGGGACGCCTCTTGCAGCCGGAGAAGGGGCTCATGCAAAATTGACTCTTCCTTATTTGTTTCCATCCATAATTGATGGGGAGATGAGAACGTAACACATCTCAGAACCGAGCTCTTGCCGCCTGGCGGAGACCCTGTCCAAGACGCTTCCGTAAAGCATTTCCAGCCGGGGAACAAAGCACGGAAAGTTGCTGGGGAGAGCGGCCGGGAGGAGACACTGGGCGCCGGGTGGGAGGTGGGGTGGGCGGTGGGCAGCTCCGGGCCCCGGGAGTCCGCCCGCAGCGCGCTCTGCCAGCAGGGGGAGAGGGACGGTGGGAAGTGGCCGCCCTCCGGGCCGGAGCCGGTGCCCGGGCCCGGGGGGCCGGGGATGGGGGTGGCCAAGTCACCCAAGTCCCTGCCCCTCGCCGGCAAGCACTACCCGGGGGCCGTGCAATCCCGGGGCTCACTGACAGGTACCCTGCGCCCGCGAGGGGCTGCTCCGGCCTCAGCTGCAGCGCTGCGCCCCTTCTCCAGGACGCAGGCGAATAATGCTCGCCCGCCCGCCCGCTCCTAGCCGGGCCGGAGCTGCCAGACCCCGGCTGTCCCAGCGTCCGCTCCGGGGCCAACGGGCGGGAGGGGCGGCTAAGCCTGCGGCAGCTCCTTCGGCCTTGGCTCAGCTCTCTCCGGCTGGCTCGAGACGCCGTGCCCGGCACCGAAGCAACCCCTGCTCCCCCCAACTATGTGTAGGGGACGCCGAGCTGGCTCTGCCTGGCAAGAAACTTTTACTTGGTGCCCCCTCCGCTTTTTTTTCCAAGGGGGTGCACAGTGGAGGAGGGCCTCCAAGTCCACTTGCCCCTCCCCCTAAGCCGCCAGCTTTGCCAGTTTTGACGCGTCCGCCAAACCTCTGTAGCCTTTCGCGCGTCCCTTACACGGCAGGCAGAGAGCAGCTTGGAAAAGAAATCAGCCGTCCACTGGCCACACACACACACACACACGCCCCCGATACGCGATCTCAGGTTCCGACCCCTACCGGGCGCCACAAGAGCATTAGCAAATTGTTCAAAACGGTCTTACCTCATTGGGGGGAGGCTGGTAAGAAAAAAGAAAAAAAAAAAAGCTTGCCACGCGCAAGGAAGAAAGAAAATAAAGAAAAATATTGTAAAAATAGATATCCCTCTGTCTCCTTAGGTCTTGCCTTTCTTGATAGAATCCTGAAACTCGCCACCACCCCTTACAGCAGCAGCAGCAGCAGCCACCGCCGCCGCCGCCGCCGCCGGACAGAGCAGGAGCAAAACAAACCGATGCACGGCAAATGGTGTAATTCGATCCATCTCCAAGTCAATCCATGGGGCGAGCCGGAGCCTGGCTCCCTTCACGCACTAGGCAGCTCGCGGCGCGGGTCCCACCCCCGGGTACGGACGGCAGGAGGCGCGGCCGGCCGGGCGCGCTCGCCCTCGCGGGTGAGCCGTGGCCAGCGCCGCCTGGAGGCCCCCACTCTGGCGCCGCGGCTCTGCTGACCCCTCGGTGGCCTCCGCGTCCCTCCTCTCCGGCGCTCTGCTGCGCACCCTCCCTCTCCCCACCTCTGAGGAGCTGCTCCTTCCAGCAACTCCCAGTGTCTCAGTCATCCAGCTCGCGGTGGGTGCTGCAGCCTGCGAAGCAACCTTTTCGATTCCCTCCCTCTTTCCCTCTTTTTCCCTCTCGCTCACTTCTTTCAGAGCTTTCCTCCAGACACCCAGAGGACAAATCACTGCAGCCCAGGAGAGCTGGGGACGCAGTTGTTCCGTGAAGTTCTGCCTTAGTTTTCCAGTGTAGGATTTATTTTTTAAGCACATCTTTACAAACCCGCCCCCACATTACCTCCCCCCACTCCATTTCTCTTTATAACCACTAAGCAAAACAGCTGGGAAGAAGCAATCAAACATTGCTTTATCTTTATAAAATACAGAAATTGCCTACTAAAAATCCCATTTCTACTTTGAATGAAAGCCATTCTGTACAGTATAATTTTGCAGGCTAATGAGCCGGTTTTACAGGCAAGTGTTTCGTGTAATATGTTGTGGGAGAAATGAAAATGTCCTTGAAGTGGCATCATTTAAAATTGACTGTCACAAATGAAAGGGGAAAAAAAGTCACATATTCCAAAACAAGAGGATTTTAATTCAAACTTCATTTCCAAGAACGGGCTGTGTTTTATTAATTTCCAGTTGAATTATGGATCACTGAGGGCTCTAAATGGTTAGAATGAACCATGATGCCCCTGTTTAAAGAAAAAGAAAGAAGAGAGCTTTTTCCGCCAAACTTTTAATTTTCATTTGAGTATGGTTAATTACCGTGAAACAGAGAAGAGAGGGACGCAGAAAGGACTTCCTTTCCTCAATGGTTCCTGCTTTCTCCCAAACACAGTTACATGTTTACATTTAGGAAAAATACCCTGGTCCTCGTTGTTTCTGAAACTTCCAAGGACAGCCTTGAAAAGGAACTCAAAAAAGACACCCCCAGCAACTGCTGCGGGATTCATCCGGAGAACTGTTTCCTCCCTAGTTAACACTGTGTAAGCCAAGGAAAGAAGGGGAGAGAAGGATGAGGAGTCTTTTAAAATATAGACTCTTTCCTGCTGTTCTTCCAATTAGAAGAAAAGAGTAGGGGGCGGAAAGAACAGCTTTGGCAACACAGCTCTGTGATTTTTTTCCTGTTATTAGGTCTTTTGTTGGCTGGCTAGTTGGTGTTTTCTGGTTGTGCTGGGCTCTGACATCATTGCAAGTTACTTGGCAGTCAGGGCCCTTCCCCAGCCAACTTCTGACCCAGAAAGCTGTGCCTGTTTCCTGGCGTCCAGTTATTCTGTATTTTCTCCATCAAGGGAGCAAGCCTCTCTGCAGGCAGAGGATACTGTGCATTGCATAAAGATTGCAAGGGGGTGGCCATTGACTTGATGAGGAATCAAATCGCCACCCACCTGGAGACAGAAAGCTCTTGAGTTGTCCTGCGTCTGCTGTAGCAGCAAAGATGAAAAAAAAAAAAAAAATCAATTCTGGAGATTCCTAAATTCCTTGCTAAAATTCCACAATGACCAGCTTTCCAGGGTGCCACCCGAAGAGTGCAATTTGCCCTAGACTGAGTTCCTAAATCCAGGAAAAAGAAACTTTTAGATTGCAGATATGCTGGTAGGTCATTTCAAGTCATGGATTAGATATGTTTTCAGTCTACATATCAGTGAAGACCTCAGAGTCAATCCCTATATTTGGCCTGCTGGGGATGAGAGGTAGGGAAGTAGGCTCTTCACTGTGGCATGGTAAGAATGGTCAAGACCAAAATATTACTTTTAAGCATTTATCATTTCCCTGTTTCCAAGAATCTTGATAGGAAAACAGCGCTCCTTTTATTTGGGTTTTAGTGGAAAGAAGTCTAAGAAGTCTCTTTATGCAGCTACCATTATTGTGGTTTATTAGCATTTGGGCTCATCAGTTGATTTTACACACTTTTAACCTTTTAGCTTTGCCTGCTTCTCCAGCCTGACTTCCCCCCCTCCCTACCTTACGCTTTAGATGCTAGCATTACCCAGAAACTTGCAGTTGACCACTGTGCCACACTGGTTCATGGTGTCTCTGCTTTCTGGGTACTCCATCCCCATATTGGTATGTAGTTTAATTTCTGCTTTTCTTGACTTCTAGCCAACAATTTGTTTAAATGTCAAAACTTGCCTCATCCCACTAGCCCCTGCAATGGGCATAAGTGCTTCTCCTCCGTGTTCCCCTAACCAGTTCACTTATGTAATTAAGTAAATTGAAGGGGAATTACCGATTTAGCATGTCTTCCCCACTCGGCGTTCCTTAACAACAGAAATCTTTATTTACCTAGACAGTCCCAGTGCCTACCACAGTGCCTGGCATGTAATGGACGCCCAATAAATACTTGTTAAACAGATCTAATAATGGAACCTATGACTTTCTCACACTCCCTTATGTGCTAAACCAGAGAATATTGTCAGCTCTAGATTGGATGCTTCTCCGTTTATTCACCCTGTGTCCCCAGGGCTCAGCAAAGTACTGGCACGAGAATGTTTGTTAAATGAGTAAAAGAAGGAAGGTATGGATGAATGGAGATAATTGACCGTTTTCACCGGAAGAAATTGTAAAGGGCTCAACGCTTTACGTGGTTAGTGATTATGCTTAAACATTATCTACATACATTTCCCATCAGTGGAAAGTAGTCATTTTGTTTACAGTCTAGTTTGAAGCATAACAGTCATCTGAAAATTACAGAAAATCTGTGTATGTAATTGTTAATAAAAGTTCATCAGTCATCAGAAAGTACAACTTCTTAACTGTTAGTTATTAAACAAAACATTGGTACTTAATATGCACCCAAACTCTGTTCTAAGCATTTTACAAATATTAACTTGCAACAATGCCACAAGGTAAGTACTATTATTATTATTATCATTATCATTTTTACAGATGAGAAAACTGAAGCTTAGAGAGTTTAAATGAATTGCCTAATATCACAGAAGTAGTAAGCAAGTAGGAGTTGAATTCTATCCCTTACTTAGTTGTAATGGTAGTTAATAGCAATAGATGATAATGAAGTCTTCGGAATATTAGTCTGGATTGAAATCCAGGCTCCTCCTCTCACTAGACTTGTGACTTGGGATAATTTATATAGTCACGCATGCTTCAGTCTTCTCATCTGGAAAACAGGGATGATGATAATAATATTCAAATGGATTTTATAAAAACGGAATGTGGTAACGCATGTAAAGTGTTTAGCATCTGACCTGGAACAAAGCAAGCACTGAATAAATATTAAACAATGCTTTTATAGATTCTCTGAAGGCAGCAGCATCTTGGAATCCTGCAGAATTGAATTCGAAACTTAATCCAACCTCACATTAAATGTGAGATTAAGGGCAAAAGTCTGTGCTACACAATAGGTTTGCAATAAATTTTTGTTCCATTCCATCTCCTTCATTTTCTTATCTATGTGTATATGTCTATTAATTCTGATACACATACCACTCACTATCCAGTTGATATGAAATAACATTTTGTATGAATTTTAATGAATAATAAAATTTAGGATGTAGAATTTCATGTTTCCAAATAAAAAGAGGTATTGAAATTTCAAAGGTTGCTACAGCTTCTGTGATTACTTTAATTTGGAATGCACATATAGTATTCCTTGCGTTTGCACATTATAGAAAGTGCTTTTGTGGCAAGGGATTGCTTTCAAAACTAATCTAAGCTCTCCATGACATGATAAATCATTAATAACATAGACCCAAATCTCGGCATCTGCATAGGCACAGCTGGCCTCCTTGTGTCAATAGTCTGCATATGAAAGTGACTCTGCCAAGATATTTCACTTTAATGAAAAATATTTATCATGGTAAATCTTAAGCCTCAAGATTTTACTGACATAATTCATTTCTATTATTATGTACTATGATAGTATACCACCATAGCAATGCTTATGTTTAGAATGATAAAAATGTGCTTTTTAAAACCATTTTGATTATTCTACCTCAGCATGAATAATTTTTGCTCTACACTCAGAGTAAAGGGAATACACTGTGCATTTATGGAACTAATAAATCAGTTACTTATCTAATTTTGCTAATGACTCTGTAGGTGTCACTGTGTGGAAGGACACTGAGTGCCCAAGTCAAATAAGAATCAGGCTTTAAAAAAGTATTGTTATTTCCATAAGAAAGATGAACAGCAAACAGCCTTTAATAACACTAGCTCTTTTGCAAACAGACAAGCGATATGAAGACTATCATCATTTTATCAAAGATCTTTTGAGCAAACAGAAGCAAAACCAACTTTTTGAAGGGTGGGTCATACAAAAAGCTGGCAACTCGGTCAGTCACTTCATTGTGCTTATCTGTACTTTGAAAAGGAATACTTAGGATACTGGAATGCCAGCTTACGTCCCAACAAAAAGGAACTGAGACTCCAAATTCCTGACAGACTTCTCTCTACAAATGTACAGTAACCAAGCGTCTGACCTTGAAGGATTGGAGCTGAATAATACCTGTTACATATTAGAATGTCTTAACCAAGGAGAAAGATAATGAAACTAATTAAAAGTGGTAGAGAATTAAAATAGTTTATTTACTTTTAAAATTATATACTTAAAACTTGGTTTTTAAAAACAAACCTCCCCACCTATTATTATTATTATTATTATTATTTGCTTCTGCCAACCTTAAAATTCAAACCAACAAAGGGAGAAGGAACTGACTGGATACCTGTTTCATCCCAGATCCTGGCCAGATACAATAGTATTAATTCTCACCACAGCTCTTTGAGACAGACATCATTTTATGAACAAAGAAACCTAGGCTTGATTAAAATAACTATCTTATTAGGGTTTTCTGCCCTAGTAGGTGGTAACCTAGATTCTAATCCAGGTTTCCTTGCCCCTCAATCCTTATTTTTTTTCTAGTATACCACTCTATGAAAAATGGTATAAGCACAAGTTTTAAAAACTATATATTGGATACCACAGGAAATAAATGTAAAAGCCCACAGATATTCAAAGCTAGACTACAAGTAAATGTGTGCTTCAATGTCAAAATTTTAAATAATTTTTGCTTGTCACATAAAATCCAGTGTAAGGACATCTGCAATAGGATTCATAGCATAGTTTAAACCTCTGTATATTATATACATTCTATTATTCATATAACTGTTCTTAATCACTTGTAAATAATAATAAGACCTATTTCATACCATGCAAATTTATATTAAAATAAACCTCTTTGGTTAAGCTATAAATGTTTCAATTACTGTTTAGGGCCATATGTTCACAACCACCTCATCTTCCCCCCAAATCTTAATCATTGAATGTTTTACACACAAAAACCCCTACATTACAGGTACAGAGAGCTGATTCATTGCCAGAAACCACTAGTGCCACCTACTGGTTAAGGAAAAGAGAACAGAATTCTGGGTAATTTCCATCTTTCCAAGTAAAAGGCACTAAATGAAAACAATCTTTTCTTTCCTGTTTGCCTTCTCAGATAGGATGTTCACCATTATGGACATTTTATTAACGTTTAACATATTGAAGTTATTAAAATTACACTGCTAATATGTAAGGGAGTAAAGGGTGGTGTGTGTTTTGGGGACAGGAAGAAGCTGATGTTCTGGGATAAAAATCAAAAGCAAACACTATTAAGAGTTCAGCTTTAATAATAGGGGTTGTCTAAAGTCCAAAATGCCCTCTTAAGCTGTGGTGAAGTGGCAAGAAGTGCTCCTTCCACCAGTCCCAGTTACTGGGCGGGGAGGGGGGGTTCATTTATGTCCTAGAAGGAGGCTTAAGAGAAACTTAGTGTGTTTAACTTTTGTTTGGTTCCACAAAATGTACTGCCCAAGTTCTGGTTCCCAAACCCTTCTGGCCTTCAAACCTAATCAATTGCCAGGCAGCGAGTAAAAATAATTCAGGCCTATACATTTTTACAACAAACTTTCTTAGTAGGTTGGCCCCGGCAACCAAGTTAGAGTTAAACATTATCTGATTCATTTGACAATTGCTAGGGTGTATGTTCCTTGGTGGCTGTCTTCTAGAAGTTTGAATTGTGATATATGCTGAAAAGATCACTTCAAATTTATATTTTTAAGGAAAGCTTAAAACAGGAGCCTCGCAGAATTTGCCATCGTCTGCCTTTGTGTTTCACTTACAGTACAGCTAAAATGAAAACCTGTTTGGCTGAGAGCTTTTCTGGAAAATCCAAAAAGGTGTAGAAGGACTGGTTAGAGGTTTTTAACAATATCACGCACCCATTAAATTTGAATATTTGGTTATAGTTGTATTGGATGGCTGGCTTTTCAAATCTTATTGCCACTATATCATTGCACACGTTGTGTGTGTGTGTGTGTGTGTGCGCGCGTGTGTGTGTATTTTTACTCCAAGAGTTTCTGTTTAAGGCTTTATGAATTATTTTGCTATAATAAAATCTTTGGAATTATGTTCATAAACTAGCACAATACGTTCTGAATTTCTGGGTCATAATTATAAAGTAAACAGATTCATTTCTCGTCACAAATTTTAATTAAGAATTCCAGTTATGCAATTATTTGCTAATGAATAATACCTACTCAGTTCCAAGGCATACTATTAAATATGTTTACTCAAAAATTTGTTTTCTGAAGACAATTTCCAGGGGTCGGTTTCTCATTTGTAAGCCATCAACCCTAGTAACTGTCATATTAAAAGAAGAAGAAACGCTTGTCTCCTATATCATTGAGATAGGTGGGCATTCAGGAGACAAGGATAATTTATAATTGATGGAAATAAATTAATTTAATATAAAAAGCTAATCCATTAGCCACTATTTCAGTTCCTCATAAATATCAAGCTACTGGATTCTGTGATTTATTTTGTTTAGATATTTTGGTTAGGCTATCCAATTGCCCAGTCATTGGCTAGGCTTTTGCTTGTAAAAGGGGGCAGCAGAGGAAGTTATTTGCCTGATGTTTATTTATTGTGCTTTGAGAAAACTACCCCAGTCTGGACTACTGACTCCTTAAATATGATCTCGGTTCTCACGTAGTAAAGGAACAATCAATTTGCTTGCTTTTGACTTTGTTTTGGCCAGTTTTTATGTTGAAGAAGAAAAAATATGAATAAACAAATAAGTGACCTATTTTTGATATCAAGTAAATGTGCAGCCTATAGAAGGGGGATATTTCTAGAAATTGGAAACAAAGTTGGCCCTTTCAAGTTAAACCACTAGAAATATACAAGGGCTGACATTTCTGCAGATAGTCTAAGAGACAGTGAGTTCCAAGGGAAAAGGGGACCTCCCAAATCAAATCAGGGCATTACAAAATCTAATCAAGGTGACAAGGATATATCCCCAGCATAAGACTGTAACTAAAGTGGAAGGGGGCAGGATCCTTCACTCATTCATTCTTGCATATATTCATTTCACCATTTGTTATTAATAGCAGCAATCTGCTTTGTGTAAAGTGCTACACAGAGATAAATGAGAAATACCTTGCATTTAGACAGCAACTTAAAATTTCAAAAGCAGTTTTATCATTTGGAGTCGTGGCAGGGAACAGATGGCACACTTGACTTTGGTAATTTAAGAAACCTTTAATAAAGGGACTGTTTATTAAGGTGTGGGTAGAGTACAGGGAGACCATAAGGGCCAGTTACTCTGGGGCCTTTACTACCTCTAGGTCCTAAGGAGCCAGATGAGGGAGGTAATTGCTCCAGCAGAACCTGGAGATATGAAGACTGTAGACAGGACCCACTTGCAGCAGCTGTGTCTTTCAGTCAAAGGACTCTCTCATCCTGGGGTGACATGCAGGAAGGGGATGGGGAAATAAATATCACCACCCATTCTCTTCCCTCTTTCTGATCCCCTGCAGGTGCTCTTCATTTGTTCAACCTCACTTGAAGACAAAGGGCAAGGAGGCCCATTGATGTAGCCCTTAATGGTCAACCTCTAGGGAGTAGGGAAAAAAGGATTAAGAGTAGATCTGGTAGCACAAATGGAAATTTACTATTTAATTTTGATCCTTATAGAGCACTATGTGGTAGGGGTGCTCCTTTTGCAAATGAGAAAGCTGAAACCGGGAAATGTGCTTATTATAAAGATAACCCAGTTATATAGCAGAGCCAGACCTTGAACCTGGGTCTTCTGAATCTAAGTCTGGTGCTTATCACACTGTCTCCCTATTCTTTGCCCTTTGGACTTCCTTATTACACTTATCTCACCATGTAACTTTATTAACATGTTTTATTACTTACTTGACAGAGCTCCCTAAGAAAGGGAACTAGGTCTTTGTATCATTACTGTCTAGAATTAGAGGCTGAGATAGTAACCCAGGAGACTTCTGATGGATGGAATAATAAGTGAGAGAACATGCAACCTGACTGAAGAGACAGATGTGCAAAGAGTTAACATCACATGTAGCAGAATATTGTAAATACCAAACCCAGAGGTAGAGAAAATGTACTTTGGATGTATAGGACAAGGGGAAATGCGTAATACTGCAAGTTGTAAAAGCTTCATGACCTGGGGGCCTATAAGCTGAGTCACATGGGAAGATAAATGTCTACAGGTAGAAACTCTAACAGAGGTACTTTGGGCAGAGAGGGCAGCAGAATCAGGGGAGGATAATAGGGCATGGTATACTGGGGCCATGATTGGTGTTCTTGGAGGCAAGTAACAGGAAATGTGATGGAAAAGACAGGAGGAGATCATTGTATCGAGTTCCTTAATTGGCATGTGTTAGAGTTTGAATGTTCTCGTCATGTGTTTAGAAGACAGATTTTTTAGGAAAAGATGGTTGTAATGCTGTGGAGTGAGAGACAGCTCTCAAGCTGTCTCAAGCCAGAGGAGGTACAGCTTGGAGAAGCAAGAGGTTTCAGATGTAAGAATGCTAGTGTAGGAATCAGGACAGAAGATAACTTTAATGGAAGTAAAATCAATAGAAAAGTGGGAACATACAGCAGAAGACACAACAGAGTTGGTAGATGGTTGAGTGTCAGGGAAGGGGATGTGGGAGATTTTTCCAAGTTTCTTAGTCTGGCCAAATTTAAGAAAAGTTGAATTTTGATAAAAGAAACATGAGGGGGAAAATGTTAATGGGAGATAATTGAGTATGGTTTTGGGTAAATGGAGTTTAAAGGGCTGGCATGGTGTCCATGAAGTGAAGCCCAGCAGAAAACTGGAAATTATTACACAGTTATCTCAGTAGACAAGGGGAACATATTTTTCAGAAAAATACCAAAATCTACCTGAGCCACAAACATATGAAAAAGTAAGAGGAAATCTAGTTTTTATCCAGTGATGCGGGTTAGCCTATCTACCTTCTGAAGGCGCACGTGCTCAGGAGAAATTGCACAAGAAACCCTTCATCCTTCACATTCCTAGACTCTGTCCTCCAACTTGGAAATCATGCAGTCTTACTGGTGGCTTGCAAACATAGGAAACGCAGACTTGGCAATTCATCATATTTTATCTACTATCTTTTTTGAGCTGACTGTTTAGTGATATCTTTTCAGCCTGACACTTTTACAGAAAATGCTGATAGATACTTTTAAAACTTTTAATGAAACTATATAAAAATCATTATTTCAGAAATTTTAAGAGAACTTTGGTCTTAGTGTGGTGTAGATGAGGTTGAAAAATTACCCAAATCAATTTGCTTAACCATTACCACTCCATGTAAACTTAGGCATCCTTAGGCTCTGATCATCAAGATTTGCTGCTAAAGTGTAAATGAACTTGGGGAAATACAATTCAGTATCTTCTCTCAATTTTCTTGGACAACGTAAACATGTCATTTTACTTAATTTGAAATGCTAACATGAAACATAAAAGACAGTGGATCATTTCAGAGGAAAAAGAATCACATCTTGACAGCCAGATGATAAAATACTATAACAATAAAAGATTAGATCACCTCCAATTCTCTTTACAAAAAAAAAAAAAAAAAAAAAGAAACCCTGAAATATATAGGATATAATTTAATTATTTAAGCAGAGTTTTCCATTTTATTTAGAAAGGGAAAACTTACAAAAAGTGACTATAGATATCGTAAGCATCATGATATTACTTAATGGTTAGGGTGCTTTGACGTAGCAGAATGTTCAAGACAATTTATCATGTAATAGTTATAGGATTACAAAATGGGCACTTTTTTTCTTATGGTGATTTGTTTCTTCATTCATATTATGCGGGTCATTTTAAAACAACTTATATAGTGTTCTCCTAATATCTAGAGGAGAGAGAGAAAAAAAAATATATATATATAGAGAGAGAGGTCGAGAGAGACAGAGTGAAAAGGAAAGCAAATGAGAAATCTAATTAAATTTAATGGAACATTTCCAAGAAAAAGATAAAGTCTTTAGCAGCATCTGCAGTTTCAATTTGCAAACTGTAGGTACTTACATTGCCAGGAACTTACTTCTCTTTTCTTTTTGTTTTATGATTTGCCATTAATGCAGAGAGAAGTAAAATAGATATAAGTATTTGTTAATTTCATGCAAACCATTTCAACTTACATAGAATGTCGTAGAATGTATGCTTAATTACATAAGCAACCTTTGTATTAAAAATATGACTTTATTACTCTCCATAAACATTTTATGAATCTCTTTAGTTTATGATTAAATTAAGAGAAAATGAAAGGCAGGAGTAAACTACAAAGGGTTTTTTCCTCATCTTTTAAACTGACTTCATTAAAACTGTAATTTAGTGCTATGTATAACTGACCAATCCAAGAGTAGAGATGGGACAAATTTATACTTTTATTCAGTCAAATGTTGAAAAAATAGGGTTTGGCTTTTGATGAATATTTAATATGCCAGAGAGCTCTCAAGATCCCACTTTAGCAGTGAGATCTGGGGCAGTTTTCAGTAGAGACTGAATTTCTGATCTGGCCTCCTGAGTTCCCTCTACCACTTTCCTTCCTCTCATATTCCTTAAGTTGCAAAGAGACAGAAAAATACAACATCCTTTACCCAAACAGTCTCTCACGTGTGCTCTATAACTGAAGTAGATTAGGACCCGGGCTCTGGGACTGAAGCAGTCTTCATTCTGGAGAAGGAGCAGGCTGCCCTTGATTGGAAGCCATAGGAGTGTGGCTATCCACTGAAGGTGTTTGCTTCCTGGTAATGACCGTAAGCCTTGAGGGCTTGATAGAAAGCCAAAATTCTTCGTACTGCAGCACAGAGTTTGGCCTTGATTTGAGCACTTCCTCTCTTACCTCTTGATAGCACAAGTCAGTGTGCGTCAAGAACCTGGGGAATTTCCTGGGGGACTGGTCTTGGATATCCCTGTACTTCAGAAGAATTGGGAAAAACACTGGTTAGAAAGGTCTGTTGTGATTAAGAGGTGATTCTCTGGTTGAAGGAGGAAATGAGAGAGATTGGGTAAAAAATCAGGGAAGAATGAATTCTAGATCCCACTGCCAAAAATTATGAATATTATTAAGCCATGTATTACATTTATTTAATTATTTTACAAGGGTAAGTACAAAGAGCACAAGTTTTGATTTTTGGCTTAGCTTTGAGCTCTGAACATTCCAACTTTCAGTTTCCTCTTCGGTAATGTTGAGATAATGTTTAACGTGAAGTTTATTGTTAGGGGTAAAGTAAATGATGTTGGTAAAAACATCATGTAAGCTTTATAAAGTGAAACTATAAAACCCTAAATTAAAGTTAGATATTACCAAAGTCCAGTGTCCAATTTGGTGGCCTTATCAGAATCACTTGGGAGTGCTTTGTTAAACGATGTCTGCCATATCTGCCACTCTTCCTTCTCCATTACAATAAGCCCCGCTAGTGTCCTCCTGTCTCCGTTTGGTACCATTGCTCTCCTGACCCACTGTTGTGCTGTCTCCCATAGGTGCTTCAGAGTAAAAGTAATTGCCTTCAACTGTGCTAGAAAGCGTGGGCCTTATATTTATCCTGAGTGCATAGGACAATGCTCAGCTAAATATGCATTTATTGAATGGATGGCTTGAGTGGTAACACGAAGATGCTCACCAGAAAAGTGAATGTATTTTTACTATTATAGAACCTTTCTAAAAAAACTTTAAGTACATCTTGATTATAGCTCTTATACAAAACTAGAATAGGATAATTTTTTGCCATGTTCAAAATGTAAACCTCTCATTTCAAAATCCAACAGTTCTTACTGGTAAAATACAAGAATCCTTTTTTTTTTTTTTTTAAAAAAAAAAAAAAAGAAAATAAGAGCCATGGATATAAATCATCAATTGCTACTGTTATTTACCATTATTTTGAAGGTGTTAACCAATGCAGGAAGACAAGATTTTTTTTTTTTTTTTTTTTTTGAGACAGGGTCTGACTCTGTTGTCTAGATTGGAGTGCAGTGGCATGATCATGGCTTCATGGCTTACTGCAGCACTGAGCTCCTGGGCTCAACCAGTCCTCCCACATAAGCCTCCTGGATAGCTGGGACAACAGGCACATGCCACCACATCCAGCTAATTTTTTGTAGAGATGGGGTTTGGTCATGTTGCCCAGGCTGGTCTCAAACTCCTGGGCTCAAGTGATCTGCCTATTTGGATCTCCCAAAGTGCTGGGATTATAGGCGTGAGCTGCTGTTCCTGGCCCCAAAATATGAATTATCATGTATATTCTGAGATTGGCAGCAAAAACGCACTATTTAAAGTGATGGTATACATTAAAACTATACAAAATATTTTAAAAATATAAAGTGATGGTATATATTAACATTTAATGTATAGAAAGATATCCACTGTAGGCCGGGCATGGTGGCTCATGACCGTAATCTCAGTAATTTGGGAGGCTGAGGAAGGAGGGTTGCTTGAGTTCAAGAGTTTGAGACTAGCCCGGACAACTTACTAAGACCTTGTCTCTACAAAAAGTTTAAAAAAGAAAGACAGACAGACATCCACTATATACTGAGAGATAAAAATATGCTATAGAAGGGCTTATTTCATGTGCTTCCATTTTTGAAAAACGAAAGCAAAATGAGGACTGTGTATACGAGCGCATATGTATGTATGTCTGTGTAAAGCTATATATCAAAACATTAAAAATCCCTGGGTTTTTGCAACAGATAATTTTCTTTCTTTTACACACCCCCATGTACTGTGAAAGGTTTTTCTTTCATTAAGAGTAATTAATTTTATGAGCAGACAATTTAATCTTTATTAAGAAAATCTGAAACCTTGTAAGACTTTTCAAAATATTTCAACATCAGATGGTAAATACACACACAGCTAAACCTCCCCATCTCCCCTTTCCCTGAAAAAGAGAGAGAACTGGGCCATTGCTTAGTATTGGACCTAACCATACTTTTTATCTCCATTATTGATTTAGATATTGCAGGGGTTTTTTGTGGTTTCTTTTGCTAGAATTATCTATATAATCATATTAATTTTCTACTTTCCTTTATGCAAATGCAAATTCAAAGAACCGGAACTGTTTTTCACAGTCATCATTTTTCTCTGCAGGAGTTTCTGGAAATTGTCACAAACTGGGTTGCTGTGTAGTGCATTCCTTTCATTTTTTTTTCCACAGGAATAGTGATGCACATGAAAATTTGCATATTGGACCAAAATACGTTGTTATTGATACTGTGGCATAAATCACAGTTACAGCCTATGTCATACATTTAACTATGCAAATGTGCACCTTTATATTTAAATAGCAAGCTTGTAATTCATGTCTTAGAAAAAAGCATGAAAATGTTTTTTATTGATTTTACAAAAGGCCCCAAAGTACAATAAAATGAATGTATAGCCTATAAAAATATAATTTCACCCATGCCATATACTGCAGTGGTCTAAAATTAATGGGCTAGCTCGAGTAAACATTAAGCACTTGATGAACAACATGTGCACCTGCTATAGATTACAGAAATTCTTTTGGAGGGTTATTTCAATGGACCGTGTCTTTTTGAAAAAGGTGTACATGGAAATTTGAAATAAGCATATTTTTGCTCTTAATAAATAAATTCATTTTCACATACAGCTACGTACAAAATCTTTCCATCTATCTTTTTGTATAAACACTTACACACTGCATCTACATTACAGTTCACTATTTGTGCTGTACATTCAAGGAGTTTGGATGAATGCATAATGATATGTATCGACTGTTACAGTATTATACAGAGCAGTTTCACTGCCCTAAAAATATCTCCTATGTTCTGATTACTCATCCCTCCTTTTTTCCCTCTCAACCCCTGATCTTTTCACTGTGTCCCTAGTTTTGCCTTTTCCAGAATGTCATAGTTGGAATCCTACAGTACATAGCTTGTTTATATTGTCTTCTTTCACTTAATAATATACATTTAAATTTCCCACATGTCTTTTCATAGATTGATAGCTCATTTCAGTCTAATATTGAATAATATTCCATGGTCTGAATGCATTATAGTTTATCCATTTACCTACTGAAGGACATTCTGGTTGCTTCCAGGTTTTGGCCATTATGAACAAAGATGTATAAATATCCACGTGCAAGTTTTTGCGTGGACGTAAGTTTTCTGCTCCTCTGGGTAAATACTAAGATGTGCGATTGTTGGATTGTATGTTAAGTTGGATTGTATGGTAAGTGTATGTTTAGTTTTGTAAGAAAACACCAAACTTTTCCAAAGTGGCTGTACCATTTTGCATTCCCATCAGCAATGCATGAAAGTTCCTGTTGCTCCGTGTCCTTTCCAGCATTTCTTGTTGTCAGTGTTCTGAATTTTGGTCATTCTCTTAGGTGTGTGGCAGTATCCTGCTGCTTAATTTGCATTTCTTCGATGACATATGATGTAGAGCATCTTTTCATATGTTTATTTGCCATCTGTATATCTTCTTTGGTGAGGTGTTTGTTAAGGGTTTGGCCATTTTTTTTGAGGGGCAAGGAACGGGAAAGAGACATTAACGCTGTGTCAGAGACATCCATCAGCCAAGTATGACTATCAGTGTCTGGTTGTAGGTAAAAATCATTGGGAAAATGTCTTCCTATAAGCAAGAAAACTTAAAGCTAGTATAAATTTCTGAATAAAAATTTGGCTACAAAGAAGAAGAAAAATGTTGAGTATAGGAAATACCTTTGACTAGCTTTGACCCCAGTGGGGCACTTTTTCTGTCTGCTGTCAAACCAGCAAACTAGCAGCACAGAAGATGTGCTCACAATAAGGATGGGTGAGAGGGCACAGCTTTCCTTGGTTTCCCGCATTCCTCGGGGAGGTGTGTCTGAACTTCACTGTTAAAAGCAGTAGTGAGCCTGAAGAACCAGGTGAGTGGATGCCAGAGCACGACTTCCTGCATTTCATACCATTAGCCACGGAAGGGGATATATCATCACTAAAGCAGCTTCTCTAATACCATATGAGGAAATTTTTGCTATGCTACATTACATATTTCTACTTTCACCTTCTTTCTGGACCAAAAATCTTTTTAATTTTAACTTTATTTATTTATTTAAGTGGATGAATACAAATCGTGAATATTTATTCTGCACAACATGTTTTAAAGTCTGTATACATTGCAGATGGCTAAATTGAGCTAATTAATATGTGGGTCATCTCATGTAATTACCGTTTTTTGGTGGTGAGAAAACTTAAAATCTACTTTTTTAGCAATTTGCAAGAATAGAATGCATTGTTATTAACTATAGTCACCATGTTCTACAATAAATATCTTGAACTTATTCCTCCTATCTAACTGAAATTTTGTATCCTTTGGTCAACATCTCCACAACCCTTCTCCTCACAGCTCCTGGTAACCACCATTCTACTCTCTACTTCTATGAGTTTCTCATTTTTAGATTTCACATATAGATGAAATATTTGGTCCTTTTTTTTTTTTTTTTTTTTTTTTGAGACGGAGTCTCAGTCGCCCTGGCTGGAGCGCAGTGGCGCGATCTCGGCTCACTGCAAGCTCCGACTCCCGGGTTCACGCCATTCTCCTGCCTCAGCGTCCCGAGTAGCGGGGACTACAGGCGCCCGCCACCATGGCCGACTAATGTTTTTGTATTTTTAGTAGAGACAAGGTTTCACCATGTTAGCCAGGATGGTCTTGATCTCCTGACCTTGTGATTCGACCGCCTCGGCCTCCCAAAGTGCTGGGATTACAGGCGTGAGCCGCTGCGCCCCGCCTGGCCTACTTTTTAATTGGGTTGTTTGTTTTCTTATTATTGAGTTTTAAGAGTTCTTTATATATTTTGGACAACAGTACTTTACCAGATATGTCATTTGGAAATATATTTTCCCAATCCTTTATCTTTTCATTCCCTTGACTGTGCTGTTCACAGAGCAAAAAAATTTGATTTTAATGAATTCCAGCTTATGACTTCCTTCTTTCATAAATTGTGCCTTTGGTGTTGTATCTAAAATGTCACTGCCACACCCAAGGTTATCTAGAATTTTTCCTGTATTATCTGATAGAAATTTTATAGTTTTACATTTAGGTCTGTGATTTTTTGTGAAAGGTATAAGGTCTCTGTCTAGATTAATGTTTTTCCCATGTGGGTATCCAGTTGTTCCAGTAAAATTTGTTGAAATAGCTGTCTTTTCTCCACTGTATTACATTTGCTTCTTTGTCAAACATCTGGGGTCTCCATTCCATTACACTGACCTATTTGTCTGTTCTTTTGCCAAAATTATACTTAAAAAAATGATATATGAGCTTGCTATGTTGCCCAGGCTGGCCTCGAACCCCTAGGCTCAAGTGATCCTCCTGTCTCAGCCTCTCGAATAACAGGGACTACAGGTGCATACCACTGCACCTAGCCTATACTTTCTCCTTCAATAGGCTATTCTGAGTCTTTTGCCATTCAATATAAACTTTGGAATCAATTTTTAAAAATTATTTATTTACCTATTGTTTATTTATTTACTAGAGAAAAGATCTTGCTTTGTCACCCAGGCTGGAGTGCAGTGGTTTCATCATAGGTCACTGTAACCGATTGCTTGAACTCCTAGGCTCAAGTGATCTTCCTACTTCAACCTCCTGAGTAACTAGGACTACAGGTGTGTGCCATCATGCCTGGCTAATTTTTGTTTTTTAAAAAATATTTTGTAGAGACAAGGTCTCCCTACACTGCCTAGGTTGGTCTCAAACTCCTAGCCTCAAGTGATCCTCCCACCTTAGCCTCCCAAGAATCAGTTTGTTGGTGTTTACAAAATAGCTTGGTAGGATTTTGATTGGGATTGCATTGAAACTATAGATCGATTTGGCAAGAACTGACATGCTAACAATATTGTCTTCCTATCCATGAACATTGAATATCCTTTCATTTATTTAGTTCCTTTTTGATTTATTTCATTAAAGTTGTGTAGTTTTCCTCAAATAAATCTTGTACCTATGTTGTACATATTTATATCTAAGTATTTCATTTTGTGGAATGCTAATGTAAATTATATTGTGTTTTAAATTTCAAATTCCACTTGCTTATTGCTGATATATAGGAAGGCAATTGATTTTTGCATATTAACCTTGCATCCTGCAACCTTGTTATAATTGCTTATTAGTTATAGGAGGTGTTTTTCATCAATTCTTTCAGATTTTCTGCATAAATGATCATGTCATCTGCAAAGGCAGTTTTATTTCATATTATTGTTTTTATTGCATTAGCTAATATTTCCAGTATGTGTCAAAAAGCAGTAGTGAGAAGCAACATCCTTGTCTTGTCTTGGTCTTCATGGGGAAAGTGAAATGTCTCGAATTTGCTTGCTTTACTTTTGTGTTCTTTTCTCCCACAAATATTCCCCTTCCTTTGCAATGTAATTGATGTGAAATTTAGCAAGGCAGTTAAGGTATATGCCTAGGCATGACATGGAGGGACAGCCACTATCCTCTGTCTGTTGCTGGTAGCTTATGTTTTCAAGATTTGCTTTGCTGATCTGTTAATTAAACAGAACAACAGATGTCTAAGGTCTTTCTTAGAGGTGATTTACTGTGGTGAAAACGCACTGCATAGAGACAAATAAAGCCAAACTTCATTCCTTAATAGCTGTTTGACCTCAGAAAAGTCACTTTAATTTGATGAGTTTTAATTTCCTCATGTATAAAATATGGATAATATCAATCTTCATAGGATTGTAAAAGACAAACGAAATAGGAAAGGCAAAGTACTTTGCACAGTGCTTGGCACACAGTAGGCTTGTAATAAATTAGTTGTCTTGCTCTTTGACCTAAATCCTATGATTGTGTGAAGGTTAATTTGAGGTAAAATATAGGTTCCCATTGAATAGTATTGAATAAAAGGATAAGTAAAATAAAGGCCTTTAAAAAGCTGGCATAGGCTCACCCTTCTTGTCTTTACTAGACTGGGTATAGAGTAGGCGCTCAATAAATTGTATAGATAATTAAGATAAAAACGCAACTTAGCGATTATTATTCTTTCATATCCCCCTTCTTTTAAAATCAGTCACTTCCCTTTGCCAGCCCCTGCTCTCACAGCCATTTAAAATTTCAGTTTATTGAATCATACAATGGAGAATGTTATAGCTACTCCTTGGGGTGGTGGTGGTAGGTTATGACAGTGCCTGGAAAATCATACTGTCTAGGGATCTAGTTTATCTCCAGTTCATGGGAGGCAAGTAAGTAGAAAGTACAGTATATTGTGGCAACTCTGATAGTGACTGCATGGGATGTTGCATTGACAAAGATGCTGTGGCTGCAGCAGAACTCGTGGGAAAAGAGTATTATCACTAATTAGTTATGCCTGCCTTGGGTTTAGCAAGACAGACTAGGTACCTGCCATGTATTTCTACTTCATATATGTGAATTAGCTACGTCAGAGGAAAAGATGGAAGAAGGGAAAAAGTAACAGATGATTTCCAGGCAGGAAGGGAATAGTCAAGTTTATAAATGTTTCTCATTTAGTAGATTCACATTTTTAGGTCCCATCTATATCAACACATTTTTCATTTCCCTCTTGAGAAGTTTTCCCTGGTAGGAAGATTTTAGTAGCCTGGAAGCCATGCCTTGAAGAAGTCTTAAGAGAGTTTTATTTTTATTGCCAGAGGTTTTGCAGCAGCAGCAAAAAGCATTTATAAAATTTTGCTCTTGCCATCGGAAAATTTGATCATTTTGTCTGTTAAATAATACGTAAGCTTATACCGGCCTTTTTTTCTCATTTCTTCTGTTGGTTGCTTACGTCCATAGAGTGGCAGAACATCTAAAATAGCTTGCATTTCATTGTTTATTGTCCATTCCCTACTTCACCATGAGAAATATTTAAATTTTTTTTGATTATGAAAAAATATGTAATCTCAAAGGGATCTCCCTAAACTTGTATTTTAATAATGGGAAATAACCATTTTGAGGAGAAATGAAAAAGTGAATTATCCTACAAGCATATGTTAAAGATTAGGTGACTTCTGATAAAATAAAAGAATTGAATGGATTCTAAAGATCACTTATGGCCAAGTCTTCTATGTTACTAATGGGAAAACTGTGACCCAGAGCAGTTGGCAATCTTTTGGCCTTAGCAAGTTAGGGAAGCATTGGGTTGGAATGGAATCTAAGTTTCACGGCTCTCAGTATTTTCCAACAAATGTTACTGATCTTCAAAAGAGCTGTGTCAGACATGAGATGGTGGTGTACGTGCTGAGGATGCTATAAGGCTCTCTCCAAAGGAGGGGGACAGGTTGAGATGGAAACATCAGAAAGCTTTAATCAGTGATGGAATTAGATTAATTAGAATTAATTTCAAATTTATCAGACCATCCCTATATAGAAAAAGAGATTTTGAAAGAGACTAAAGGACAATTAAAAATATCAAACAATGGGCTAAAAGGGTTTTGGCATTTGATTTCTAACAAATCCAGTTTATTAAATTATTACCTAAAAATAATTAGAATTTAGAAGTAAAAATAGGATGAACCTTCGAATTCAGTAAGTATTAGTCAATATTCAACCAATAGGCAAAATTGCTACAGCCTTTCTTAGTGGGAGAGGAGAGGAGGCAAGAGGTAAATTAGGACAACAAACCATTATTGTGGATACTTCCAGTGTCCTGAGAAGTTCTTGTGGGAGTTCAGAGAGGAAATCAAGGCAGGGCTTGCTGTTTGGGAGAGGAGGATAACTATTAAACACCAGAATTCTTATCAAGATATGAACACCTGTGAACAGACATGTCCTTCCTGTGGTTCTCTGCTGTGGCAGTGAGGAGAGATAATCAGGGCCCTCCATCCTGCACCCTTGTTTCCCGCAAGTTGACAGATGTGCATTGCCCTTGCCCTTCCTACTCAAGGGAAATGCAGCTGACTTGTTCTAGTAAGTTCTTTAAAATCTGCTCCAAGAAGGAAGGTGAGAAGAACAGTAAATACATTCTTTCCCTTATTCAACAATTTTGTAAAAATTTATTGGACACCTATGAAGTGCCAACCATCTGATCACATTGCAGTGGAGACTCGGGTAGGACTTAAAAGATGATGATTATAATGAAGATGACAACAACCTCAAGAATGATGATAATAATAGCAGTTCCCATGTGTTGAGTCCTTATTGTGTCAAGTATTCAGTGAGATATTTATAAATGTTAATCTTCATAACTATGAGACATTACTTCAAATCTATGAGACAGATATTACTATCACCAGTAGTATACCTACATCTATGAACTGTGTAGCCAGTCCCTAAAGCATAAATCCAAATGCTCAGCTCTGCCACTGCCTGTGTGATTAAGGGGAAAGGACTGAATTCTTGGAGCCTCAGTTTCTCACCTACAAAATGGAAGCAACAATCCCCATGCCCCCGTCCTCATGGCAGGATTTGGGTGAAGGGCCTGTCACAGTACTTGGCTGCCAAGAAGCTGCACAGCAGATGTCAGGTCCTTCCCACTCCCTGCATCTTTTCTTTTCATCTTTGGCAGCAAGACAAGTCACTAGGGGCTTTTGCCAAGTGGAGATACCACCACGAAGAGACCCTCTCCCCCCTTCCCCACAGCCCCTACTTCTAAAAATAATTGCTGAGACTTGCAGTCCCTGAGAACAATGTCTGAAGTGTGTTGTTCAGACTGAAAGAAACCCCTGGAAGCCCCTTGTGCTGCTTGAATTTAGCAAGAAACCCCATTGCTCAGGAGACTTACAGAATTGCAGTGTGAGACAGCTTTGGCTGTGGGGAGATCTCGGTAGAGAGTGCTGAATGTCCAACTACACTTGGAGTAGATACTATAAATGGGTGGATTTGAAGACTGAGTCATCTAATGAAATTTTGAATTGAAAACAAGTTTTTCAGTCCCTAACCAAATCTTGGAAAAGTGGAGTTCAGATCACCCTGGGAATCCATCATCAAGTTAGGTCAAGGAAGCGCGTTAAGGATGAGTGAACAGAAGACCTCTGTTTGTGCTAACGAAAAGAAACAGATTTCCTAGTGGATAAAGGAGAGAATTAAACAGCATAAACATACATGCATATCTGTAAATGTGTTTATGTTCCTTCATGCAAAAACTGTTTTAAATGTGTACTAAAACTACCAATGACCAGGTTATAACGATACATTAGTGAAACCCATGCTTACTGGATATACCGATGGTTTACTGGTTACGAAAACGTCAGCTTGGTTTATCACAAATCAATAACTCATTACATGCTCCAGAATATATAAAATCCAATATAAATCAACTTGCTGTCACATCCAGGCATTCAAATATCACACCAATTGTACTTTCAGTCATGTGACTCTTCATTTTCCCTTCCTATACTAGTTTTGGGGACTAAAATACACTTTGTATTTTGTTAGATAAAAAATAACAAATATTATGCTTCTGTTTCTTTGGAAATTTTGATAGTTGAAGGGCAGACATCAGATGATAATATGAATTAACACTTCATTTAACAAGGCCTAGCCTATAAACTTGTGTGTGCGTGCATGTGTTCGTGCGTGTGTCTCTGTGTGTGTGTGCAACATCTCCCTCTTTCCTATGTAGAAGTTATCAGGGCTTCCAGAATTCAGATTAACAAAGCTAAGCCAAGAGCACCAAATCTCTTCCAGCTGGTGTTGACTGAGATGATTACTGGCACCTTGCAAAGGAAGGAAGATGCTCAAACTGTCCCTGTAACCTGTTAGGAAGCAATACAGAGCTTCATTGAAAAGAACATTAATTTGCATGGCTATTCTAGCAAGATTCTTAAAGGTGAACAGGGACACATTATCTTTTTTCTTTTCTGCCTTTGAAAAATGAGAATTCAGGTTTGGCATTGATATTATAAATCAGCTGGAGTCCACAGAAGTTTGATTTACATTTGGGCACAGATGAGGAACTTCATTAAGTGTGCCCACCAACAAGCATGGACCACCTAGTGGCTAGGCAATCTGCCTGTCTATATAACTTAGGTCTTAAGCCCTGGGGGCATATGCCAGGCACAGTGTTGCCATTCAATAAATAAATAATCTCCATCCATATTGACTTTAATTTTTGCCTAAGGCAATGCCCTGCTCATGAGCCTATGGTGTTCAGGGCTTCGGATCCTCTCCCTGGTACCAGCATATATCACTACCATCTCAATAATTGTAACACATACTCTAATTGGACACAGATGTATTTTAATTACCAACCTTCCCTGCCATGACTTTTCATCTTTGTCACTTTCATAGAAAAATGATCTGATTTGAGAAAAGGTGCTGTATTCTTCCCGTGCCCTGCTGCAAAAAATAACTTGCAGTTGACTGGCCACAACAGACACATGCCTTGATCTTTTCACAGCTGGGTTGTTTGTATTCATGTGAGCCTAGGAAAAATATTGCTATTTGTATCAGGTGAATGAATACACAGCTCAGCCACAGGCCTGTAAACCTCAGCATGCAGATTGATGGCCACAAGCAGGAGGCATAGGTTTCACCCTAGCAGGCCTTGAATTAGTTGAAGAGGGGCATATGAGGGGCACAGGAAGAAAGACTTTTCCTTTGGAGGCTTATTTTGTAATAAGAAAGAAGGAGCTTTTTTTCTAAATGTATGGTTTGGTGGGTTGGAGGTGAAGGCAAGGAGTCTTAAGTTCTCAAATTGGGGTCCTTAAAGACATTGAGATGTCATGGACCAGACTGAGGTAGACCAGTGAATTTCTATATTAAATATAGACTTTTTGCACATATACTTTGTGTATGTGTGTGGGAAGGTCCCATAATTTTTCAGATTCTCTTGACCTTCTAACATGTAAAGCATCAATGCATTAATGTTTTTCAAATGTAAGCATGTCTCAGCATCATTTTTGAGAGCTTGTTAAAACATTGATTCTTAGACTCTGCCCCAAGAGTTTCTGTTTCAGCAGCTCTGTTTGTGGGGCCCAAGATTCTGCATTTCTAACAAGTTCCCAGTTGACTCTAATGCAGCTAGTTTGGGAGCCACACTTTGAGGACCACTCCTTTAAACGAATGCAAGGGTTTCCAAACCTATCTGTACGTCAGAATCTCTTGGAGAGCTCTGAAAAAATCAAATGCTAGTCTCTGCTCTCAGATTTTTTTTTTTTTTTTCTAGAGTAAGGGTCTTGCTCTGTTGCCAGGATGGAGTGTCGTGGTGTGATCACGGCTCACTGTAACATCGATCTCTTGGGCTCAAGAGATCAATCCTCCTAACTCAGCCTCCCAAGTAGCTGGGACAACAGGTATGAACGAGCCACCATATCCAGCTAAATTTTTGATGTTTTTGTAGAGATGGGGTCTCACTATGTTGCCCAGGTTGGTCTCCAACTCCTGACCTCAAGTGATTCTCCCACCTTGCCCTCCCGAAGTGTTGGGATTACAGGTGTGAACCACGGCATCTGGCCCACAGAAATTTTAGTTTCATTGATCTGGGGTCCCCAAGCATTTGAAATTTTTTAAACTTGCCAGGTGATTCTAATAACACGCAGGCAGGACTGAGAATCACTGTCTTAGGGCTTGGGAACTGTCACAGTGATAGTATGATAGGGGAATGGAGGGGGATAGGTAATCCCTTTCACTTTCACATATTTAGCCATCTAATTGTTCCTTCCACCTCAGGTTATAAACAATTATATTAGTTTGCTAGGGCTGGTGTAACAAAATACCACCGACTGGGTGGTTTAAACTACAGAAACTTATTGTCTCACAGTTCTAGGGGCCAGAAGTCCAAAATCACGGTGTTGGCAAGCTTGGTTCCTTCTGAGAGCTTTGAGGGAAGAGTCTGTCCCAGCGCTCTCCCTTTGGCTTGTAGATGGTGGTCTCCTTCCTATGTCTCTTCCCATTGCTTTCCCCTGTGTGTGTCTCTGTGTATACATTTCCTTCTTTTATATGGACCACAGTCATACTGGATTAGGGACCACTGTAATGACCTCATTTTAACTTGATTACCTCTGTAGGGACCTTATCTCCAAATAAGGTCACACTCTGAAGTACTGAGAGTTAGAAGTACAGCTTATAAGTTTCGGAGGAATAGGGGTACAATTCAACACATAACACTAATTCTGCTCTAAAGCTGAAAATATCTGAGGTTGGGAGAAGGATACTCTCTACTCCTTTTTGCAAGATTTCCCATTCAAACCAGAGCCTTTCCTAATCATATTAACAGAAAGTCAATCTTTTGTAAACATTGTTTTTTCAGCCTATCATTACAGATTCTGAACTTTTCATATGATGCTTTTGAGGCAGAGCTACTAGATCTACAATGAGGCGCCAGGGTCATTGCAACACAACTAGAAAATAGGTCACTGGCACCTGTTGTGATAAGCCCATCCAGGAGACACCATCGGTCATGTCTGCAAACAGACCCCAAGAAAACTTCAGCCAGTTTAGCCAGCCAATAATTCTCCAGCAGGTTTACATGAGTCTGCTTTGCTTTGAGCATTGGAGAATCAGGTACAATGTGTTTTTAATGTAACGCGACAATAGTTAAGGTACTAGACAACCTTGTTTTTACAGCTTCACTCTCTGGGTTGAAGGCATGCTATGTGTGCAGCATGCTTAGGGATTTTTTAAGCAGAGCAAATTGTGCAATCAGCGAGTGGACCTTAGCAAGATTGTTACCAGGTTGGCAGAATAGAACTGGTATGGGAGATGTGGGAAAGCAAAGGAAGTAAGTGGGTGCACATTTAATATTCTGATATGTTCACAGTAGAGGAAGGAAACCTCTGTGGAATAAATAACACTTTCAACTACAAGCAGAATTAAGGTATGGGCTGGAGTCGGGAGAAAAGTACATTTCTACCACGAATGACTTACAGAAATGTCTAAAACTGGGCAGAAGTCTAGATGGTCATTAGCTAAGGAATAAATATGCATATAAGCCTCTTAAATAGTTTTGGCTATTAAGTACACGTAGCTCTTAAATTATTCATTGTGCTCTGGCCACTCTGGCTCTCTTCCATTTTCTCAAACATCCCGGGCTCTTTTCCCATGTCAGGGTCTTTGTCTTCACTATTCTTCCTGCTAGAAATGCTTTTCCTCTTGCTCTTTGCATAGAGCAGTTTTTGCCATCCTTTGTGTTTCATTGTAAATGTTGCCTCTTGAATGAAGTTTTCTTCTACGACTCCATCTAAATATGTTCCCTCTCCCATTTTTCTTTTATAAAGCAATGTATTTTCCATTTTTTTTTACTGGCTTTTCTTCCACGAAGGTATATTTTCCATGAGGGCTGGGAATATAAAACCAGCACCTGGCATATGGTGGGCACTCAATATAGGTTTTTTGGAATAAAAGAATGAACTAGGCTAACAAAGAGTTCATGAGTGTGACCTGTGTTACACCAGAACAGAGACATCTATCCCATCTCCCAACAGACATGGCTAATACTTTTTATTAAGTACCTACTATGGGTCTGGCCCTACATGGGAACCTTACGTTTATAATCTCTAATATTCAAATCAATCATGCAAGACAGAAACTATTATCACTATTTTGTTAAAGAGAAGGTTAAAGACTTGTCCAACACTGCAGATCTATGATTCAAACCTTGGACAATCTAACCCATATTATTCTCATTTCATCATGAGAGTAAAAATTGTTCCTTGGATCTCTGTACTCCTCTTTGACTACAGTGACAAAGATGGAGAAAGTATTTATACTGTCTACCGCCTCCAGTAAATGGTAGCTCCAAAGGAGAAACAGCATCACTTGGCTTCCTGCCCTCCCTTCTTTTCAAGTCCAGAGAGGCAAAGTGATTACTATGATGGGTTACACAGGCCTTCAGGTATCATCCTGAAACTCTAGCTTTGGAAAATCATGGTTTCAAAGGGAAAAATAGTAACTTCACAGGAGCAATGTGGAAGTCTCTGCTTTAACCAAGTGATCAAAGTTATCATCATCAATATTAAAACATATTGATATCAAGTACCTCTTGAGGGGATGCTCTGAGATGGAATCAATATTGCTTCTTTGGTACCGTTGGCAAAAATGCATAACCACATTTTAATCATGAAACAACAAAGACAACCACAAACTGAGGCATATTCTAAAAAATAACTAGCCAGTACTCTTCAAAAGTATAATGGTCATGAGGAACAGTCCCAGATGAGAGGAGACTAAGGTGACATGAAACTAAATCATTCTGTGGTTATATACAATCTTAACATGAGGGGGAGTTGGGCAAATGGTATCATGGGACTCTGTATATATTTTTATAGCTTTTTAAAGTTTAAAATTACTACAAGTGAAATGTTACAAAATAGCATGGTTTCCACAAAAGACTATTCCAATTTGTAAAACCTAAAAACTAAAACAATAACTTACTAAAGGGAGTTTAGCATAAGCCTGTATGTAAGTTGGGAACGTTGTATACATTTTTGACATTGGGAACCACCTTGTAGTGCAGGAAGTTGTTTAGAGGACTCTGAAGACACAAGGTGGTATCGCTTTGTTATTATTTGGTCTCTTAGAGAAAATGGAGAAAAACTGTGGAAGTCTACAGGCCATCTGTGCACATTTGAAGGGAAACAGACAATTTTTGGACCCCTCATTTCTAATTGCATTCTTGGGAAAATGAGGCGTTCCTTGTGGAGAATAGTGGACAAAGTCTGAAATGAAGAAAGGAAGTGGATGCTCATTGTCTATTTTACAACTATAATATCTCTTAATATTTGTGGTTTCTTTTTTCCCCATCTATCATTAAAGACTAAGTCAAATACTATTCCTTTCCTGTCTTTATTCCTTTACCTGAAATAGACCAGGAAAAATTTCAGAATAATTTAATTAGGAGCTAACCTCTGGGTACAATGACCTCTCAAGGCCTTAAGAGGGAATCACTTATGTTTTGAGGCTTTTGACTTTTTCAGTAGATGCAACTTGTTCCTATTGCCTATAACTTCATCAATGGGCTAAACACCAGGTCTGCAGATGGGCAGCGCAAGGTGTAATTGCTGGAGCAGCCAGAGCCTCTGTCCCTGTGACAGGAACACTTCCCTGCATAGAGGAAGGGAGGCGGATGGCCATGGAGGGGGTTTTTAACAGCAGAACTGGCCTGTCCAGGAAACATTTTGCTCTAAATCCCTGCTTTCCCCACCCGTAGCAAATCTCTTGCTGTCCAGGAAACCCCTGAGGAGCTGTGAATAGGAAAGAGATGATATGAGCAAATTCATGCATACCAAAAAGCTGTGAGCCCCGGCAAGCTCATTTCATCAGACTGTCATGGAAGTCAATGCTCTGCGGAGAGACATGCTCAGGAGAAGGGGCAGGAATGGAGTAAGAACTTTGCTCTGAAACAGGAAGTCCTCATCTCTCTGTGTTGGCAGTGCATCTGAAAGTGGTGGCAAGGCCGGAAAAAATTAGGATTCTTAAAGACCAGTCTCTCTCCTTGCTAGAGCCTTTAGGTTGTCTGGGGCTCTTTGTTAAAGGCTCTGAGGGGAGTAGAGGCCCTTCCTCATTTTACCCAATGTCCACGGCAAGACCTGAAGAAAGCAATGCAGAGGTCTGCTTATTTTCTTTTTTCCTATCATCTCACTGAGCTAGAAGCTGATTTATAAGCCCAGGATTCCTATTCTAAGAGATAGCCAATTGGCTAAGCATGACAAAGCTATCTGGATATTGCCATCTCATTGGTATAACGTTATATGTGTTTATTTATGAAAGAGCCAATCAGCTTTTGCTACTGAATTCAGTTACATGCTGTTCAAGACTGCCTTCTTATAGCATCTTTTAGGACTTCAGCCTTTTCTGAACAGGTTATCAAACCTAGAGCTATTCCAGTTATCCATATAAAAATGAAATTCAAAGGGGTGACTGAAACAAGAAGGATATATTTTAAGACTCTGAATATGGGTGTATTGTTGAGCATGGTGAATGTGAACAGATATTACTTATAAATTCTGCCATGTAAAGTCTAAGCTCATATCTGTTTTCAGGTATGGGAAGGGCATTACTGTATGATCCATATTTCTGCCACTGCCTCCCAGACCCTCCTTTTCCTGGGTGTATCTTTGAGGAATATTAAATCCATTATATTTGTAATGATTCAAAATGGTTTATCCGTGATTCAAAATTGGTTTACACTGTCTTTGCCAACTTGCACAATGGCCCATGAGTCATTTCCTTTGCCTCCCTGGAAGTCCTCATTTTTTAAACAGTCCTTTCATCAAACCAAAATATGCATGTGAAAAATTTACATAATTGAGGTATATTGGTAATGTGTGTAGAAACTCTCATTAGGGACCTGACCAAAGATTTTGTCAATCCCTTGTCTTTCAGTGAAGGAACTGAAGTACAGTTTGGTGAAGTTGCCAGGTTACACCATGAAACGGCAGACTCAAAACTTGAAAATAAATCCTCTTCCAAGTAGTCTGCTGAAATTATGTTGCCTCGTCGATGTCCTTCCCATTTCTAGTCAATGCGAATCAGAGTCTCAAGGTTGGAAAGTACCTTAAAAGTTTGTTAACCTACCCATTTATCTGATCTTTTCATACTCTACAAAACCCTTAATAGCTCTTCCCCTAGCCTATGCTTCAATACTCCCATGATAATGCCTTCAATAATAATTGTTGAATGAATGAAGTCACAATAATTTTATTCCAGCTTCTATTATGATTGTCCTTTTAATATTTGAAGAATTTTCTTATATTTAGACTGAACATTCATGCTTGATTCAATAGTTTTTAGGTCTTATCTTGGTTTTTCAGCTTCGCCATCACCAGGAATCTCTTCTGAAGCTGCTTCTAGTATGGTACCCAATAGTCAGTATGATGCTCAGCATGACCTGATCAGCTTCAAGGAGAATACGACTGTCCCTACCTTATTTTAGAGCCAAATACATTCTGGGTTAACACATACTATCATCACACTATCACACTGTGGACTCCATGAACTTAGTGTATAATTCAAACTTATTTCTAATACTCTATCTCCAATTCTCTTGTCTCATTTATTTCCATGGTTTTAGTTACTACATATATGTTGATTCTCAAATATGTACCTCATTAAGTTAGTTTGGACCTCATTTGTGAGCTCCAGGTTCTTATGTTCAACTGTATCTTGGTTATCTGTAGTTGGATAGTTCACGGGAACATGAGCTATCTAAATTCTACATGTCTTAAATTTTAGCCATTATTTTCCCTTTTTAAACTGCTGTTTCTCCAATATTTTCATCTCACTAAACAGTGCCATCCTATAATGAGATACTCAAGTCAGAAATCTCAGTATCAGTATTATCAATGTCTTTCCCATCCTTCACATCTCAAATCCAAAAACTTACCACATCTGGTTGCTTCTACCCACAAATCTCTCTCTGTTACTTTTCTCTCTGTTACTGGCTGTCAGCCTCTGTTGCCGGGATCCCTCCTGAACATGCTTATTCTCCACATGCTTCCAGATTGATACTTTTAGAGCTCATATTTGATCATATTACTTCCCCGCTTGAACTGCTCAGTGGGCTTCCGTTGCTTTTATAATAAGATCTAATTGTTTAATACGGCTTAAAGGGCCTTTCATGATTGTGATTTTGCTACTTTTTCCAACTCCTTGAATATCTTCTCTGCTTCACTTAGCTAGTCCCAAATCTTCTCTCTTTCTTTTTTTAGATTCCAGCCTAAATGTTGCTTCTTGGGGCATGGAAGACATCACCCAGATAAGTTAGGGACCCCAACACTATTTCTACTATCATAACACTTGGCCACACATTTTAATTTTGATGGCTTAAAAATCTGCCTTCCCTGTTGCACTCTAAGTGCTTCGAGGGTAGGGAAGCCTCTGTCTTGCCCACCACTGTATCCACAGTGCCTGGCACAGTGGCAGGCATATCATAGAGGCTCAAAATTTTTCATGGAAAGAAGAAAGTCCAGAAGCTTTCATTTTATCTCTATGAAATCTTCATATTTCTAGATCTAGTCGAAGTTTTTCTAGTTCTTTTTGCAATTCTGTATGTCATAATTAATAGTACATTTTTTGGATACAGGGTCTTGCTCTGTCACCCAGGCTGAAATACAGTGGTACAATCATAGCTCCCTACAGCTTCAAAATCCTGGGCTCAAGTGATCTTCCTGCTTCAGCCTCCTGGGTAGCTAGGACTACAGGTACAAGCCACCACTCTTAGCTAATTTTTTCATTTTTTGTAGAGATGGGGTCTTGCTATATTGTCCAGACTGGTCTTGAACTCCTGTCCTCAAGTGATCCTTCCTCCTCAGTCCCCCAGAGTGCTGGGATTACAGGTGCGAGCCACCATGCCTGGCTTAAGTTATCTACAATGTTAAGTCATTTACAATTTTGATAATTATATCTTTTGTGTGTTCATTCAAGGAATTTGACACACACGTTGAAGTGCTGAAGAGATCACGTGCTGAGACATAAGTGTGATTGGAGTGTCGGAGGGCCTTGGAGGGTGGTGACCATGAAGAAGGAGAAAATGACACTGGAACTCTCCTGAGGGTTTCTCCAGGTTGGTAAGAGTAAATTTATTATGTGCTATCTTTTGTTTATCCATAATGTTAGCAACTTAGGTATCGTGCATTTGCACAATTACTGAGCATTTCCTAAATCTCTTTGAGATGGCTTTTCCTGCAGAATCTCATACCATGTAGTCATATGTATTTTTCCTCTGAACATTTTTTGAGGTTGGTCAAAATTGAAGTTGCTTAGATAGGTAACTCTTCACGTGTAGGACTGAAACTGTCATTGAAGCACTTTAAGAAAGTTTCAGAGGGTTGGAAGTTAGTTAAATAATTATTCTAAGACATCTAAATATTTAAAGATCTTTTTCTTTTTGTCTTAATTCATGACTTAGTTTTAATTTTACTTGTGAACCATTGCAAATGATTCTATAATATGACATCTTACTGGGAACAGGTAGAGCATGCGTAAATAAATGACTTGAAGTCCTCTTAATATAGGTTGCCACTGCACAGGAATGCATCATCCATTTTTTTCCATCTGAATAGTAGCTGAGAGTACTACTCATTTTTTTCCACCTGATAGTACCTGAATGTCTGCAATGTTTTAATTTCTATTCCTCCCTGCAAATCCACACCCACCTGCTCTCCAGTGGGCTCTCTGTGTCAGAAATCATATCCATCCCCTATTTTAAATCTCAGATATGCATCTTTTAATCAGGCAATGTTTCCCTCTGGCTTTGAGTTCTCCCAGGGGTATTGAGTCTAGCGGCAATACAAAACCATAACAGGAACATGGCACATCTTTCTGGGGTCAGTCTGGCTCAGTTGTTTTAGATTCCTCATATGGTCAGCTCTAGATACCCGGGATTCAACCTGTCTCCAGGATCCTTGTTCACATGTTCTACCATAGTTGTGTTGGTTTGAGGCTCCCACTAGCGGTCTCAGCATGCTCTTACCACTCTGGACTCAAAGAAGTACCTTCCCTATGGGTGATGTGGCTTGCTCTATGGTGTCTTGAAGGGGTCATAAGACCCTAATCCAGAATGCAGAAGTGTTAACTCCCCACTGGGCAAATTCTGATAAATATGAAATGGACCCAGTGCACAAATTGCCTCCCATCTCCTTCCTCACCCCTTCAACGACAGAGTCCCCATATGGCCTTGGAAAAGACATCCAGCAGACCAAGCAATCAACTCTGCTTGCTACAAAGGGAAGGCTAACTTGGTGATGTCCCTCATATCTGCATTCCGCCTAATCTGCCTCATCCCCCTTCTCTGTCCCTCCTGCCTCTCTGGGATTGCACTACTCAGCAAAGTGTCAGTGTGAAAGTATTTGCCTCAGGCACTGTTTTCTAGGGATTCTGGGAAAACCTATTGGATGATATTGCACAAAAGTTTCATGAATTTTAGGATAAAATATGACTCTTAAAAAGATACTTAATGCTTACCGTGGGCTCATTAAGAGAAACAGACTCATTGGAAGGACAGGTTTGATCTCATCTGCTCTTAGGGGTTCTTCAGTGGAAACCTTTGAAGAGGACTACAGTATGTTCTGAGTTTTTCAACACTATATTTAATGTTGAATTTTAGTCCACTTTTTCCTCCTCTTCCTTCTTTTCCTTCCTCTTTTGTGATATAATCATTACTTCACTTTATCATTTATGTTCCCTGCCCTGGTTTCCATGGTAAGTTTCTTGATGTCTCTGGTATTTGGCATTGAGCCTGGTGTATAGAACCCAGCCAGTGAATATTTCCAAATCAATTCATCAATGAATGAATGGAGTACCTTTCATTTTTTTCTGTCAAAATTAATAAAGATTGTATAATTGAAACTGATGTTAGTTGTGACAAATCTTCCAACTCACACACCTTTTTAAAAAAGGAATCACATTTTAAAAGTTCTTATAATTTGCTAAGTATTTAACTTTCAATTATTGGGCAACTGCTGGCATAGTAACTTTAGACAAGCTATGTTCATTCATTCATTTATTCAGCAAATGTCATTGAGCTCCTGGTATGTACTGGGCATTATTATAAATTCCAGGAAACACAACAGTGAACTAAATACTCAAATCTTCCTGCTATCATGGAGCTTACATTCTATATCATGTCTCTGTGCTTTAATATGAATTGTAATATGAGTATAGTTCCTATCTCAACCTTTTTAAAAGATAAAATGAAGATACCTGGTACAGCGATAACTAAATATAACCTTGAAGAATATACATATCTTGATTATATATAATTAATATATAGGTATAATTTTCCAGTTTTAAAGACAGTATCAAGCATGTAGTGAGTACTTAATGAATGTTCGTAGGTGGTTTTTTTTTTTTATTGTCATCATTGAGCAGACTGGGGCATATTCCATAAAACTGCACAATCCACATAAAGCTAACACAAGCATGAACACCCATTTTAGCATAGGCAGTGTTTGATGTAGCCTTAGGAAGGCATCAGCATCTTTCAGTGAAAGGTGAATGGGGCTTATAATGCTTTTCTTTCTGCCAAATCTGCTTAGACGTGAAGACCATTGAGTCGGCCATCCTGAAGATGACTCCATATCAATTGTTACCCAACATAATCCGTCCCTTTAAAGAATCCTGCCTCTTTATTATCTATCTTCAGCAGCTCTTGGATTTTGCTATCACTAGGTATTAAACTTGAGGAGGGTCACTAAATGCATGTTGATAGAAAAAAAGTAACACTAGTTATACATTATAAGGTCTGAACTCAATGAAGACACAATGCATTCCCATTGTGCAGTCAGTATTTCACTCAGCCATGGCCTCAACGCCTGGACTCCCACAGAATATGAATCACTCGTGTGCTGGTAAAGCCATACCAATACTAGTAATACTTATAACTCTTTTGTGTGTGTTATATATGATGTCTGCTTGTGAAAACAGAGCAAATATCAATGCAAATTAAGTAAAATGTGCAAGGCTGATTTTTTTCCCAAAAAAAAATGCAGACAAGATATATAACCATATATATCACATACAGTTAAAACAGTAGATACAAACACAAAAGGGCTGAGTTTTCCCTGTACAGAGTTTATAATATGATGCAAATTTAAGGATGTTGAGATTTTTCATAAATGACTAGCTTTTCTATCTCCAGAACTTGGATATTAGCACTTTTCAGTGGAAATTCTGACATAAAAATATGTGCAGACATAAAAAAAAGAATGAAATCCTATCCTTTGCAGCAACACTGATGGAGCTGGAGGCCATTATTCGAAATGAAATAACTCAGAAACAGAAAATCAAATACTGCATGTTCTCAAATGGAAGTGGGAGCTAAGCAATGGGTACACATGGACATACCAAGGGAAATAATGGACACTGGGGGCCCCAAAAGGGGAAGGGTGGGTGAGAGGTGATGACTCAAAAATTACCATTTGGGTATAATATTCACTCTTCAGGTGATGGGTACACTCTAAGCCCCAATCTCACAATTATGCAATTTATCTATGTAGCAAACCTTCACATGTACCCCCCAATTCTATAAAAATATAAAAAATATGTGCACAGACTAATCATTTCTACTCATGGTCTGCTCTTCAGAGTCTCCATGTAGCCATGAGAATTAAACCTGAACGTGCTCACTGTATTCAGGAAACCAATCAACAGCACTTATATGCTTAGCATCAGTGATGAGCATGCACTTTTGCTGGGGAAATCTGTCCCTCTTCTCTCAAATGGTGTTTGTGTGGTATCCAGGGTTTCCATCTTCATCTCTACCAGTGGACATTTGTGAGGAGAGTTTTATGTACTGTGGGCAAACGAACTCATTTAGAAAAAAAATGAGTAGTCAGTTTAACTAGAATATTATTACTTGGCAGAGCTGTGCTATTCTTAGAGCAATGGTACCGAATGATTTGCAGTAGTTTAATTGGTCTTTTACTTATTTGGGATAAGATGGCAAAGCCATCCTGGTAAAGAAGCATCCAAGATTTGGTATGCAGGGTGGGTAAACCAAGCCCTGTAAATGGGGCAATAAAGAGGGAAGCTGGTCACTGAGGTTACCAATTCTTTACATATTTTCATTTGTGATTTGAAGATATGCGTCAGAATGATATGAGCATTGCAAAGATATCTGACACAAAAGTGGCACTGTTTGGATCAGGCTGTGCACCATTGTCTCCGCATATAGTAACTGGTTGAGAAAAGATCTCAGAGCTAAATTTACTCTTCAGGGGTTTACATACATCCTCTAAATCATGCCTTACTCAGTGATATTTAGTAAGATTACGGTTATGGAGCTAAAACTTGGCTTTTATAAAAATTGAATACTATTTGAAACAACTAGACCATTGAACCTAAAAGCTTTTTCTTAGAGAGTAATTTTTATGATCAAATATTGTTATTACTGATCACACTTGAGAAATTTTGCCAACATCGACTACATCCCCATGATGATTTCTTCTTCAGGTGGAGAAATGGTTATACAATTTATGATAACAACAATACACCTTTTATTTCACAGTGCTTTACAATTAATAATCATTTCAATTCAACCTCATATCACCACTGTAAAGAACATATGACTATTTGAGGACTGGAGAGGTTAATTAGTTAATCACTAATGTCATATAGTGATTGACTAATAAAGGTTGGTCTGAAGCAGACATTTGTTTACCCACTTATTCATTCATTCTATTTTTTTTCTTTTTCTTATTGTGATAAATAGCACATGAGATCTATTCTCTTAACATGTTAAAGTGTATAGTACAGTATTGCTATCTCTAAATACAATGTTGTAAAGTAGAGCTCTAGAAATTTTTCATCTTGCATCACTGAGACTCTTTACTCATTAAACAGCAACTCTCCATTTTCTTCTCCTCCTCCCAGTCCCCGGAAACCACCATTCTACTTTCTGCTTCTATGTGTTTGGCTACTTTAGATACCTCAGCTAAATGGAATCATAGAGTATTTGTCCTTCTGTGACTGGCTTATTTCACATAGCTTAATCTCAAGGTTCATCCATATTGCAGGATATAACAGGATTTCCTTCCTTGTAGGCTGAATAATATCTCAATATATGTATATACTATTTTCTCTACCCATTCATAAATCCATCTATTCATATTTTCATAGGCATTTAGAGTGTTTCTATGTCTCAGCTATTGTGACTAATGCTGCAGTGGACATTGGAGTGCAAATATCTCTTTGACATACCAATTTCAATTCCTTTGCATAAATACCCAGAGGTGGGATTGTTGGATCATATAGTAGTTCTATTTTTAGTTTGTTGAGGAATCTCTATACTGTTTTCCATAATGGTAACAACATTTTACATTCCCAACAGTTCAGAGGAGTTTCAATTTCCCTAAATCCTCTAAAATACTTGTTATTTTCTGTTGTTTTGATAATGGCTGTCCTAACATGTGAGGTGACACCTCATTGTGATTTTAGTTAGGATTTCCCCAATTATTAGTGATGTTGAGAATCTTTCTATAGACCTGTTGGTCATTTGTATGTCTTCTTTGGTGAAATGTCTATTCAAGTCCTTTGCCCATTTTAAAAACAGGTTATTTATTTTTTGCTATTGAGTTGTATAAGCTCCTTATGTATTTTGGATACTAACCCCTTTTCAGATATATGGTTTACACATATTTTTTGTATTACACCATCTAGTAATTGTTAGATTGAGTCATTTGAGCAGTAAGCAAAACTCTACGTTGTCAGTAACTATCTGACTTTCTGATGTGTCCATGTCTCCACATTTGTGTCATCAACCTCATTTTTTTGAGGGGTAAGGGCAAAAAGTCTTTTCAATGCATGTATGCTACCAGGAAAGGGCAATATGCTAACCAGTTAGTACCTATGTTCTTGCATAATAATAAATTCATTAATCAAGTTTCCATCCTGTTATTTGGCTCAGAGCAGGATTCACAGACGAAGTGACCCCAAATATGAGAAATCTGTTGAGTGAAGTACATCAAGCCAGTTGAGCATAAAGTGTACCTAGGAAGACAGGCTGTGGGATATGGGGATGGATTTCAGTGAGGGTCTCTGAATTATAAAAAATAGTAGGAGGAATGATACGAAGATTATGAACATGTGATATGCTAGGAACTGCTATGGGCAGGTGATGAAAAGGGCAACAAATGCAAATTTTTGTCATTTTGTCCTGATAAGAGTAAACTGGTTTCCCTAATCTTACCCCGGACAGCACAGGGGCCTATTTATACTCTAGTCAGATTTATGTGGGAGCCATTTTATGATGGGGCTTCTCAGGGTCCTCATGCAGGTAAATGGGGCAATTCTATGACAGGGAATATTTGGTGATTCTCAGAACCTTAACCCGTAGCATGGAAATCCAAATTCTGTGATGCTTTTAGGCCCACTTTTGTCATTTAATAGCTTGGAGACATGAGACAATCTGGGTGGCCACTCAGGCCAATCACCTAAAGCAACTGGAGCTCCAGTTTTCCCTTCTGTGGAAACCAGGATTGGCATGGGCACCAAACAGCCAAAGATTGCAAAAATGCTTTCATATCTGCAGAACGTTACAGCCACATTACTGGTGGGCATTGTGCTTATTTTTCCTTCAGATGTCTCAACATTGCAAAATTTCCCATGGAGAAAGTTATTTCAATTTTTATCAAGTTAAAAAATAAAATATACACTGCGAAGCACTTTGGGGAACAGTGAAATTGTAAAGCAAGCAAGCAAACAAACAAACAAATGAGTATTGCCTCTCTGCAAGGCTAAAAATCAGCAGGACAAGGGACCCAGGGCTGCTGAGAGGCCAGAGTGAAACTCCTGGGAAACCAGGCGTTTTCTTTTCTCCTGGTGAAAATGGAGGAGACCCACTTGGAAGAATCAAAGAAGCAAGGCCAAAGAAGTACTTTTTTTATTTCTCAGCCAGAAAATATGTATAGTTTAAGTAATCATCACTACTTAGTCCAATCCTTTTATTTTATAAATAAGGGCAATTGCCTAATTGACCAAAGAGGGCAATTAACTCCCTCACCGTCAAACAGCCCTAAGCAGCAGAGCTCAGTCCCAGGTCTGGGTCTTCTGATTCTCAATCCAATGTTTTAATCTCATGTCAATTGAATTTATAGTAAAACAAAATACGTATCTGTAGTATAAAAGTTAGTCTAGGCACTTATTTGCAGCAGAAGCAAGTATTAGTCAATTCTATGTGCATGAATACACAGTGTATAACATCGGACATATTTTAATAATTTTGAAGAGTCTAAATGTTAGTATGAAATGTCACCTTCTCAGATGACCAGCATTTGTAAGGACAGAAAGTATCTTATGAATAGCTGACATTTGGAGTCAGACATCCTGGCTTTTATTCCCATTTTAACACCTTAATTTAGCCTCTCTCTACCTCAGTTTATCCATCTGGAAATGGGGCTAATAACAGCAAACACCCCACAATAACACTATGTGAAGATCAAATAAAATATGATACAAATACAATATATATTAAATAACATAAATACATACATATAATATATTATAAATAAAGTACCTCACACAGAGCCCAACACATAGAAAGAACTAAATAAATCTTAACCATTAGAACAAATATTATGGCTAAGGGGAAATAGAAAGTGTGCTACAAAACCCAAAAAGGTTAGGATAAGAACAGTACTTTGCCACTCCCATCCATGGCACTTCGCTGTTTACTAACTATGTGCCCTTTGGGAAGTCACTCAACTCGAATGGGCTCCATTTTCCTCAGCTGTGAAATGCAAACAATAGTATTTAGAAGTATCATAGTGTTGACGGAAGGATCAAGCAAAATAACCTGGACAGCATTTTCTGATATATAATATATCCATACTAAAATATTGAGGAAAAAAGGAAGGATGGGAGGGAGGCTATGAAAACACTCGAAAACCATAAAGCATTTTTTGACTGTCAGTGACTGGGGACTTCTGCTAGTCTGTGGCTGAAAAGTCGAGAACTTTACCTTTTTGCTACAGCTCAGCTGCTGACTCATTGTTTGATGCTGGGGAAATAATTTAATCTCTAGATGACTATCTCAGTGGGTGTATATAATTTGTACTCTTCTGCCTAGAGTCACCGCATTGGATGAGATGACCTTGAGGTCCCCTTCAAGTCTAATTTTCTATGATAAAATTATGTTCTCTCTGCCAGTGGTGCCTCTCCAATAAAAAGAAAATAGTGAAACCTTAGGCTAGTGAATGTGTCAAATGTTCTGAGATTTGCAGGAGAAAATTAATGTTCACAGGGTGGTTCTTGTTGAGAAAGGATACTTCCCATTTTCACACTCCCTTTTTTTCTATTGAGGTTTTTAATTTAGTTGAATTATAATGCTTTTTTGCTGCTCTACAGCTTTCAAACATGGGTGTGCTTTTGTGAAAAGTCTTTAATCATCTAATTTCTTACATTCCCTGTCTAAAAGCGACATCATGAGAATTGCTAGCAATTTAAGCTTTTCCTTTCATATGACTTTTTGGTTTTCAAGACCCATGGCTAGGTAGATACAGATACTGGTGTTCACAATGAGCCAAACACGAATTTTTAAATGTGAATGACTGTAAAAAGTATCTCATTCAATTCCATCATTTAACAACAGGAGATCCTGGGGCTCAGAAAGGGAAAGCATCTAAACCAAGATCAAACAGGAATGGACTTCAGATCTCTTGATAAGCAGTAACTATGGCAAACTGCCTTTTCCAAAGCTATTTGTAACACTGTCTCTCATTCCACATGCTTCTCTGTAATGTGCTCTTTGCCACTCTTCCATTAAGAGATGGAGGCTGATTCTTCTCTCCTTGAATCTGCTTAATAGAATGTGGCAAAAGTGACACTGGAAAATTGAAAGGCTAGGTCATGAGAGATCTTAGCAACTTCTCCCTGGGTATCTTGGGATGCTGTCTCTTGGAACCCAGCCCCAGTGCTGTGGGAAACTCTAGCCACATGGAGAGGCCATATACAGGCAATACAATCAACAGCCCCAGCTGAGCTCCCAGCCTATAACCAGCACCTACTCTTAGTCAAGAAGTGAAGCTTTCTTGGACATCCATCTCAGCTCAGCCTTTACAACAGGGGTCCCCAACCCCCGTGTCACAGACTGGTACCAGTCTATGGCCTGTTAGGAAACTGGCCACACAGCAGGAAGTGAGTGGTGGGTGAGCGAGCATTACCACCTGAGCCCTGCCTCCTGTCAGATCAGCAGCATTAGATTCTCAGAGGAGTGCAAACCCTGTCGTGAACTGTGCCTCCAAGGGATCTAGGTTGTGCTCTCCTTATGAGAATCTAATGCCTGATGATCTGAGGTGGAACAGTTTCATCCTGGAACCACCCCCACCTCACCCACATGAAAAAACTGTCTTCCTCAAAACTGGTTCCTGGTGCCAAAAAGGTTGGGGACTGCTGCTTTAGGAGACCGAAACCCCAACCCACCATCTAGGATCCCATGAAACATTCAGGAGAGAACTCTCTGAGTCCAGCCTACCCACAGAACCATGAGAGATAATGAATATCTGTTTTAAGACCTATGTGTTGGGGTGGTTTGTTTTGCAGCAATAGGTAACTTGAACAGTACCCTAGACTGCATTGGCTCTCAGGTTCACACTATTTCTTGTTGAGTAATCTATTTGGGATTAGCAAGGTATCTCAATTGTTGCAAGTGAGCGCCATTAATTTGAGTCTGACTGGAGGAACAATTTAATGTCAGAATTCCTAAAACTGCAGAAATTGTAACTTCCCATCTTTTGCTTATATGGAAAACTTGCCTCCTTTGCTTCTAGGGGTAGTCATGGCACTAACGGTTGACCAATGAGGTATAAGCAGAAATGTGTGTGATTTTTCCAAAAGATTGCTTAAAGGAGCTGAGTTAGCCGAGAAGCAAGACTTTTTCATTCTACTTTCTCTCTCCTTCTGTCCTAGAACTAGACATGATGGGTGCAGTTTTAGCAGCTAGCCTGGATGATGAGGTGATCTCCAGGATAGAAGCGGCATCAGACAGGCTCTAAACAGGAAAGCAAAATCATACTTCACATTTAACGTTGATTGAATTTAAAGGGGGGAATTGGTTACACAGATCCTGGAAGAGCTGAGAAGCCAAACAAAATGGTGAGAAAACCTAGAGATTAGCAAGAGATTAGCCACTACCAATGCCAAGGGGGAGACAAAGGAGAGAGACAGTGTTGCTGGAGCCAACTGCAGAGTCACCCAACAGAAGCTGAAACACAGTGGGCCTAGCCTGTAGCAGCCAGAGCCCTAAATAGACACAGCTACTGCCAGGGGCAGCACAAGGTAGAAAGGCTTCTCCCTTTCCCCTGTCTGCCAAACTCTGGCCAATGCCTCCCACTCGCTAAACTCAGCAGGCAGTCAATAATCTCAAGAACCAGGGCAATACAAGCTACAGAGGCCAGATTCCCTGCAGTACAGGGCACATCACGGAAACGGGTAGTGATGCCTCTGAGGGCAAATAAGCCCAGAACCACCACAGAAGCCAGTGCTGGGATGGTGAAACAGAAAGAAGGAAGCTGAGCCCTGATGATCATGGAATTGCCATACAAAATAAATGCTGGTTTTCTGCAAGCTGTCATTTATTCTGATTTTTTTCTTATATACAGAAAAACACAATAGTAATTGATATCAATGCCTCTTAGGGAGGGGAGTATATTAGTGTGCCAAGTCCACCATATCAAAATACCACAGACCGGGCAGTTTAAACAACAGAAATGTATTTTCTCACAGTTCTGGAGGCTGGAAGTCCCAGATCAAGGTGTCAGCAGGCTAGTTTTCCCTGAGGTTCTTCTCCTTGTCTTGCAGATGACTACTTTCCTGCCGTGCCTCTCACAGGGCCTTTTCTCTCTGTGTGCCCTTCTAGTCTCTCTGCGTGTTCAAGTTTCCTCTTCTTGCAAGGACTCCAGTCTGATTGAATTAGGGCCCACCCTAATTGCCTCGTTTTAACTTAATTATCTCTTTAAAGGCTCTTTCTCCAAATATGGTCACATTCTGAGGTCCTAGGGATTAGGGCTTCAACATACAAATTCAACGGAGACACAATTTCACCCAACGCAAGGGCCAAGGAAAAGAATCAGAAAGTTGGAGAGTTAAATCATCCTAAATTATGTATGCCAACTAGAAAATAATAGTGTTGATAATGCCAAACAGCCAATAACCTCAGAAACATTTTTATGTGGCTTTATGACACCACGGTCACTCCTGGATCGAACACCTCTGTGTCTTACATTGCTGATCTGCTGTTATGTTAAGTCAGCCTGTTTTATTCGCTCATGTGGAGGCTCACCATTTGTTTTCACTTAGATCATTGAGCCAGGAGGTCTTCTTCATAAGAAACCGAGAATTTGGCAGGTGCTAATTATTGGCTAACCCCTCAACTAACAGGAATTCCCACTTCTGCTGGGGAAGGGATTCGGATGCACAGTGAATCCTCAATAAAGGGGCAGCTGCAAAATGGTGTGGGTTCCATAGTCTGCTCCTATAATTAGCTGCACCTTAATCCTCATGTACACAATTCTTTCTGGGACTACAAAAGCGCCATCCTCCTCCAGCTGCCAGCCCTTTCCCCTAAGCTTGCTTTTGGCTACACAGCACTGCTTCTAAAGATGTAATTTAGCCTTTCAGTTTAAAAGGCAAGGTCTAATGAGTGATCCCGAGTGGTGATATGCAGAACCCTCACCCTTCCAAGCACAACGGCTGCACATAGAATAAGAGAAAGCAGAGGCAGTCAGAATGTCACTAAATGAGGCAAACGTGACCCTGTGCGTGGAAATTTCAAGTTATCCCCTTAATCAAACAATAGTTTATTGACAATGTTTTCGACATGGATCAAGCCTTCTCAAAGACCATGCTTTAGTCAGGTTGAATTACAAGGGTTTAAAATGGCCCAGTGACTTCTGATGACAATAATGGTGTCTGAGGAATCCAGTCGCTTTTCCCACAAGCTACATCTTTCCTTCCAACCTGCCTTGACACTCACCTTTCTGTGAAAGAAAGCCAGGCTTGACATTTCAGATGTGAAAATTGCCCTAAAACTGATTTCTGAAGTGGACACTCAGTTCTTATTTGGAAATAATTCTGTTGTCAACACCATATTCTCCCTGTTTCATTTTAATTGGGCCCACACCCATAGGGGTCTGGGGCACTTGATCTGAGATGGGGTCCTGGGAGCCAGTGCTGGTTTTGTGTTGAGACAGGGCTGTCCCATGGGCTGCAGAGTATGAAGAGAGATCAACACAGAGTGTCCGGGGACAACATGAGACAAACCCGCCAAAAGGACTGGATGCAAAGATTGAATCAGATAGAAGACAATGACATATGAAGCAGAGGTGTCAAGACGGAAATACTAGCTTGAGAAAGCACTGCACAGAGGGCACAGCCTGAGGACATAGCCTAAGGAATGGAAGCATAGCATTACTCCTCCCGCAGAGGCCTTTCTACAGTGATACGCCTGCAAGCTGTCCTGGGGATAGGAGGGCACTTCTGCAGGCATCAGGCTAGTTTGCAAACTTAATTCCCTGGTCTCTCTCCATAATCTTTCTTCCAGTTAGTCTGGTACTAATTCTTCTCCGTCAACCCCCACTCCCCCCCCCCCCACCCGTGACAGCTCCCTCCTTTTCCTTCCTGCTGCAAGTTCCTAAGCAGGGCTGGTCTTGCCCCATAGACCGCGTTGTTTTTTCAGCTGATTATGAAGCTTACAGTGTTCCCACTGCATCAAAACAACAAGCTTCCCCTGCAAACCTTATCCCTGGATGAAACGTGACATCTTCCACTGAATGTTTTCTGGACCTGCCCGGTCATTCTGTGACAGGCGGCGTGTAGGCAGCATTCCCAGACGTGGATTCTGGGAGACAGCCATTTGAAGGCAGGGGTTAAGTTGGAGAGGGAAAGCGGGAGAGGGAGCAGTGTTTCAGCTCATGTTGATTCTGTCAGATTTCAGCTGAGGTTTGTGAAGAGATAATTGTGATATTTTCTCCTCCTTCACAGCCTGGTGGTTCCTGTATAATTATATATGCCTGAGCTTAATATTATTTCAGAAAGAAGAAAAGTATACAACAGATTTTTAGCCTCAGGCTTCTGATGATTGGGTACAGATTTTCCTCTTGCAAATAATTTAGTTTTTTTTTTCCCTTTGCAAGGAGTAATTGTAGGGACGTGGCTCAAGTGGATGGCTGGCCTTTGGGGGATTTTCTCAGGGTGAGAAAAGTGTCACCAAGCTAGGGGCATATGTCATTCGTGACCTGAAGAAAACCACAAAAGTGGTCCTCCTGTGTTTTAGACAGCAACCAGGGAAATGAAGGATCTTTCTGCCGTAGGCACCAGAAGCTAAAGGGGTTGGCTTGCAATCAAAATCCCATTTGAAAAAATTCCTTGCCTTTTGGGTAACCCAACCAATTTGTTAAAATTTTAGGAACATTTCCAAATATCATTTAAGTTTTGCCACTTACATTATTAATATGATTAAATATTATTAGGTTATGTTTATTATGTTACACTGAATTATTATGCTAATTATTAATACATTGCCTGGATTAGAAAATAAAAAAAAGCACCTCAAGTTGAGTGAAATTTTCATGTTGATGTTATATAATTACCATTATTGAACCAGAAAGAGAAGCCGAACGCAATTAGGAAAAGAAAGCCTAGTCCAAATGTTTTTATTGATATCATTAATACATGTACTCAAGATTGCTGATAAAAATTTTAATACAACCTGATGATAGAATAAATTATACCAGTAATACAATTATTTCAAGTTAATTAAAATACTATTGGCATATATTTTTCTTAAAATTGAGGATGTAACCGTACCTTCCTATTTACACTATTTAGAGTTTAAATTACCATATGATTAACTTTTATGTATAACTTTGGCTTTTTCTTCTCTTATAAGCTTTTGTGGTCTACAGTCCACAGAGCATTGGCTATTCCGGCAAATACCTCACTTTCTTTTTTTTTTTTTTTTTTTTTGAGACGGAGTCTTGCTCTGTCACCCAGGCTGGAGTGCAGTGGCCAGATCTCAGCTCACTGCAAGCTCCGCCTCCCGGGTTTACGCCATTCTCCTGCCTCAGCCTCCCGAGTAGCTGGGACTACAGGCGGCCACCACTTCACCCGGCTAGTTTTTTGTATTTTTTAGTAGAGACGGGGTTTCACCGGGTTAGCCAGGATGGTCTCGATCTCCTGACCTCGTGATCCGCCCGTCTCGGCCTCCCAAAGTGCTGGGATTACAGGCTTGAGCCACCGCTCACTTTCTATGAATCCGTTTCTGATATGTAAAATAGGGATGATCAGGAAAGCCATTTCTCACTGTGGTTGGGTTTTACAGTGGTATGACAATGTCAGACACAAAATCCTTAGCAGGAAAGCATGGTGGTATGAGTTCAGGCTCTGATGCCAGGCTTCCTGGTTTTGAATCCTGGCTCTGCATGAGACCTCTGGCAAATCGCTTAACATCTCTGTATCTCAGATTTCCCATGTGTAAAATGGAGATAAATATATCACAAAGGGATATTCTAAGAATTATATGTGATAATAATATCATATAGGGATGTTGAAAGTCTTCCATGAATTCACAGAGGTAATGGTTCTAGAATAATGTTTGGTACACAATGCTCACAATATGAAATGTTTGTAATATTATTAGCAGACTATTTGGCATGCTGTAAATGCTCAATAAATAGTAGTATTTGTTATTTTTACAAACATCCTCACCCACACACGTCCACAAAGCAGAATGCCCTTGCTTCCTATTCTACTCTCTGCCATTCATGTTATTTCTCTCTTGCTTGCCCTTATATTGATCTTGTTTCCAAGTCTTACTGCTGCTTCTTTCACATCTCTTCGATTCTGTTTTATTGCTACCACCACCAGGTTTTCAAACTTAAAATATCCTGATAGCCTTCAAACTGCTATTCCTGCCTTCAAACTTTTCCCATTTCAATCCATCCTTTGTGGTATAAAAAAACATGATTTTTTTTCCTGGTCACTGACTACTTGAATCCATTGTCCAGAATCTTTATCAACTGAAGCTTTCCATCTGTAGTCCCCAAATATGTTCCATTATCCAGTGCTCCAGCCAGGCTAATTTATTCCCAGTGATCATGATCACTTTTCCTTTGTCTGATGTTTGTCTAACTATTTGAATCCTACCTGCTTTCCTACTTAAGTTTCTCTTCCTATCCCCTAGGCTTTTCTCATTATGTTGATTCCTGTAGGTCTTTCCTACACCTTTTATATACTTGCCAATAGGAACAAATACTATATCGCATCACTTTATAATTTACATTATGTTCACATTTTGTATATGCCTTTAAGGATCTGAATCACTTTTGACAGCTCTCTTGGAAACCCTATGTTGCCCAGCATAGTGACAAACAAAATGGTAGGTATTTTAAAAAATTCTTAGAACAACTATCATATCTAGCTGAAACTACTCAGTTTCCTTTTCCAACTCAATTCAGCATCATTTTCTGGTTCTTATGTGTTGTGTGTAATGAGATTTGCTTTGAGTTATCAACACTGCAGGGAAATGTTTAAATTAGAAGGAAAAAACCCACCACCAATTTCTTTGAAAATGGAATAAAAACACAATTTTTTTTTCTGTATTCTATTACCAAAATATCTAAATCCAAAGCTGTCATCCCAACAATATCACTTTTTTTTCCTAAGAACATAAACTTGGTTTAGGAAATGTACTTACAGAAAGTAATTAAATGGAAACCAAAATCCCTACAAAACATTACTGCATAATATTTCTTGCAACAGAAAGATTGCCTAATGCTTAGAAACTGACAGAGTACTAGAAAAGACCAGATATCCACCAGGAAAATTCTCACTGGACTTGGGAATTTAATAGCAGCCCTTTAAAAATGAGGAGTCAGGAAAGAGGGAGGTGAGAGGGTTTATAAAGTGTGGAAGTGTTTGTATGGGAAAAAGGCACTGGAAATTCGTTTTGTTCCTCAAACTCAATCCCTTAACTACTTTAATCCCTTGAAGATTTTTCTTGTGCTCATCAAGGGAACAGAAAACCTACTAAGCCTCATTGAGAGTCTACACTGCTAGGAAGAAATCATTAAGGCAATGCCTTCCCCATGTGCATTCTCCCCCATGTCTTGTTTGCTTCCTGTTATGCATTAGCCAAGACTCCTGACCTCGGTTCTGTGATCAGGCACAGCACTAAGCAGGCAAGGATGGACACACTGAAATCATGAAATCATGCCCTCTTAAGAAATTTCTTAAGGATTGATTACTTCTCAGATAAGGTGCCATGTTCTCTGTGAAGTTAGCATCTGTGTGTGTAAGACACACATGAAGAACACATTACTATTCATAGTGTGGTGTGTGGGACAGACCCTCAACAGGTGTTCACAATGGAACATAATGAATATTTCCTAACAGTATTTATGGGAAGTTAAGGGAGCACAGAGAAGGGATTGACTAATTCCATTTTGCTCCAGGGTGGCCAAGAGGAGGGAGTGATGCTCCAGAAATGCTTCACAGCCAGTATGCCATTTGAACAAGGTCTTGAAGGATGCACAGAATTTTCTCCAGTTGGAGAAGAACAAAGGCAGTGGACAATGTGTCCACAGGCGAGAAATGACAGAAAGAACTTGATGCGCTCTGGGGAACTGAACAAGGACAGGGACTGGATGTCAGGGGTTGTTTTACAAAAGTTATCAAAACCTCACAATTTCCTAGAACAATACAACTCCCTTCCTCTGGAAAAAGAGGGGTTGGTAACAGCTGCTAAGCGTTAGACTTCAGCTTCAAGTCCGGGTCAGACTTCAAGGCGGTTTGTTGTAGACCACATGAGAAGGGATGTGATCAAGCACAGATGGAAGTACGGCTCAGCAGAGGAAGAAGAACATTTCTTTCTCTGAAAGTGTTGAGAAGGAAAGGGCAGATGCAGATATGGAGGAGAAGGAGGTTGACAGAGGAATTTATATTTATGCATAAGGAGATTGGTGGAGTCATCTTTTGAAAGTGAAATGGAAAATGCTGGGGTAAGAGAAGGATAAGAGTTTTGAGTAGTAGCCATGGAGAATAATAAAGGAAGCCTCTATGGATTGTCAAGGCAGGCACAGCAGATGGTCAAGGGGACCAGGGGCTTTGGAGTTTGGGGATGGGGAAAGCAAGGAAGGACTAGCATCATTCAGCCATTAATTTAACTAACAGTTAAACACACACCATACGTCAGGTGCTATGCCAAACACTGATGAGCCAGAGAAAAATAAAAGAAGCCCTACCCATAAGAGTTTACAGCTAATGAAGTTACAGACTTATCAACAACTGTGCAAGGGTTACAGGTGCTGAGATAAAGGTGTATATGCGAAAAATGTGGAGCGGGAATTTCAAAATAAGTGGTAAGGAATTCATTCATGTGGAGGAAAAGGATGCCAGGAAGGTCTTCAAGAGGTGGTACTATAAAAATGCCCTTGTTCTGAGGACCTACTTGCCCATATAGGGATGAAATGGCCTGATGGCTCTGCCCAACTTCCCTTCAAATCATTAGCCAAAGGGAAAAAAAGAGAGATAGAAAAATAGAGATAAGGCCAAATGTAGCAAAATAACCATTAGTGAATCTATATGGGTGTTCATTATATTTTTCAACTTTTCTATAAGTTTGATTTTGTTTAAACTAAAAAAGGAGGCAACAAAAAGACATACCTTAACGTGAGAAGTGCACTGCTGTAATTTATTTCCTGCCAGTACACAAGGTCTGAGGGTGGAGGCGGGGCTGGAAGATGGGTACTGCTGCAAGAGCCAGTAGGCAACACTCAACCTGGGTGGGAACTGCAGGAACCCACATTCGGAATGGTTAGAACCCCAGGTACAAGGGGGAGGATGGGGAGAGAGGAGATTGAAGAGGCAGAGAGCGTCCAGACATGGGTAGGAAAAGGATGATTTGCTAGGTCAGGGAACTATGATATCAAGGTGTTGGAAGAGATTCTTCCTTTCCAGTCTTCAGAGGGTCTCACTCTGCCGGTTCAGGCATGCCTTTGGCTTCTTGAAGTGAAGCACACAGCAGAGAAAGGGGAATGGAAGCTAGAGTGGCATTTATCTCATTGATTTTGTAATTTCTGAGATGTATGAAACCAGGGTAAGCAGCTAGGAGCAGAATAGAGCCCATATATTACGCAGCCCTTTATACCCGAGATGTTGGAATAGTGTATACATTATAAACAGTGGAGTGGAAATTAGATGACCATGACCAGGTTGGAATAGGTCAGACTGTTTTTTGTCTTAATGTTTTCCAGTGTTAGATCTACTGGCTGTTTATAGTACAAGAAAGAACAAGCTGATCCAAGTTATTTGAAAGCCATTAATAGTGTGCATTATTTTAGATTATTATTTTAACAGAGTTAATTCCAGGCCACCAGGTACATGAAAGGGGAAATAAAGTCAGTGAAGTTCAGTCTAAGTGATACTTCTAAGTAATCTTAGAGATGAAGTAATACCCCACATGGTGTTTGTACTTACCCCTAGTGTTATGTACAATTATTTAGTGTTTCAGAAAATCAAAACCTGTTGATGATGGTGATGGTTCCAGTTATTCTTGCTTTATAACAAACCATTCCAGAATTTAATGGTGTAAAATAACCCTTTTCTTAAGCCCACGGATTCTGTAGGTCAGGAATTTGGAAAGGCCATGGCAGAAGGGGCTTGGTTGTGCTCTGCGGTTTCTGGTGCTTCAGAAGGGAAGACGTGGAGGCTGAAGGTGATGGGATGGCTCAGTGCTGGAATCTTCTGGATGCTTCTGGACTCTTATGCTGGATGAGTGGGCTCATGTGACTCCAAGGCTGAGTCCAGTCAGGACTATTGATTGGATTACCTACGAGTGGCCTCTCCATGTGACTGGGGCACTCTCCCAGCATGGTGGCCTCAGGGTAGTTGGACATCCTACATGGTAACTTATTTGGGGTCGTGTAAGAGCCATGTGAAGGCCATGGGATGATAATTTGGAAAGCACTTTTCTTTCAAACACTTAAAATCCATTTTAATTGCATTTTGAGTAGCTTCATTTGCTGTTCATGTGAGGAACATACATTCCCTAGATGTAAAAAATAGGGAGAAAGAACAAAACAAGGAAGGAATTCTCATGTGTGGATCACAGCAAGAGCAATTTAGCTGTATTTTGATAACTCTAAGAAAAAAATTCTGTAAGAACACAGAAATTCGGTACTGTAGTATACCCACTTAGTGGTATATATACTCATGGTTATTGTCTGTCTTGTTCCTCCTACACGGCTCCGGTTTCAGAAAGATGCCAACAAACCAGTAAGGCTTGCTCTGTTTTAAAGCATTCTGTTAGTTGCAGTCTCCTCAATTCTCCTCCGAAATAAAAATCAAGGAGTTGGTGACTAAGCAGGAGATTATCCCTTCAATGTCACAATTTTGCCCACAGTCAGGCTGGTCATATATATAATTCCTAGCACAGTGACTCAACAGGGGCAAAATAGGGATTTTCTTAGGGCACTAGCCTTGCCATTACATACAGAGACGTGTCTGGGCCCAGCTTCCTGAAACAGGAAGGCAGATTAATTTCTTGTTTTTTTTCACAGCCTCTTATGGCACAGTGAAGATGTAAACACTATCTGAGCAGGATATCTGAATAGAAGTTTGTACGCAAAACAGTTTTGTAGGTTGAGATGTCATACAAACTTTCCTTTAACAGCTGGCTAAAAATTTCACCAGAAACGTTCGGGAAATCTGAACTCTCATGCTGCTGGGGATATCCATATATTATTGGCAAGCATCTAACTTTAGGATAGCAATGTTTTGCAGTCGAAGAATTGGGACACATGTCTATCAACAGAAAAAACCTGGAACTCTGAGTTTATTCTCAATACTCTTGTCTGTATTATTGCCAAACGCAGCCTCCTGAGGTTGTTTCTTCATCTGCGAAAATGAGAGCGTTATCGGTGATCTAATGCTGACTAGTTATTTTAGGCGAGTCATTATGAGTAAACTATTTTTTTTTTTTTTTTTGGAAACAGGGTCGCGCTCTGTCAACCCAGGCTGGAGTGCACGATCTGTCAACCCAGTGGCACGATCTTGGTTCACTGCAACCTCCACCTCCCGGGTTCAAGCGATTCTCCTGCCTCAGCCTCCTGAGTAGCTAGGATTACAGGCGTATGTCATCATGGCCGGCTAGTTTTCGTATTTTTAGTAGAGACGGGATTTCACTATGTTTGGCCAGGATGGTCTCACACTCGTGACCTCAGGTGATCTGCCCACTTTAGCCTCCCAAAGTGCTGGGATTACAGGTGTGAGCCACCGCGCCTGGCCAAACATTTCTTAAATAGGGACTGAATGTATTTTCTCTAGCCCGAGTCTGCCCATGCCCTTTCTCTAACCATTACCTTATTATTTGATTAGTTGCTGTTCCAGCTTCCTGAAAAGCTTACAGGATAAAGAAAGACTGGAAGGGAAATGCAGAAAACAAAAGACAAAAGCATAAAGAAAGATAGGAAAGGGAAGAAAAGGCAAGAAGAATGAAAAGGAAGATGGATAACAATAGTTTAGAACAATTAAATGTAGAGGAAAGATCTAAAGCTGCAAAGACAAAGAAAAGAGAATAGATTTTCTTTGTCCCTCCTTTTTTCCTACTCAAGGGCTGATAACATCAAGCAAGAATCATTCCTACTATGACTTAAAGAAAGAAGTCAAATAAGAAACCCCACCAACTCAACAGGTACATGCTACCACTATAGGTATGTTTGACAGAGGAAGACATTAAAATAGGAAGAATAACGAGCTTCTCAAAGATAAGAGAGGACCTTCTCGGTAATACTCAGCCTTGGAATCGTTACCCACGCCCCCCCCCCGCCACACTCCATGAAAGCGGGGCAGGTAAATACAGTCCTCCCACGGAAATCATCGTGGGAGTTTTGTAGCAGCCATGCTTGCTGAGGTTATTCGCTGGGCCTGCCCAGCATTTGCCTACCTGCCTCGTTAATGCGGAGACTATGAACTGCATGCAGAGTTGATTGGGGGAACTCAATTCTCAAGATGAGCTTTGAACAACTGCAGAGAGAAAGCTTGAAAACTCTGCAATCAGATGCTCAGTCAGTCCTAATCCTGGGAAGTGGCTAATCACCACAGATTGGCATGTTTCAAGTGAAGAGGACAGGAGAGGTACACGTGGGGCAGGAAGGAAAAGGGAGGCAGAAAGTAGGACCAAGGGAGGGTCTCATTCCTTCTGGAGAGGTTCCCTTCACAGGGATGCTCAGTGATCCACCTACGTCACACCCCAGTGAGGAGGGAGGGTCAGTTCTGTGATACACATTATAGTGCCATTTGCCTGCTTTTTGAATACTGTGTAGCTGTGATACATGACAAATGGTTCAGTTCACAGTGCAGTGTGGTTTCCAGTCTAAATAATTATTGTATTGTCTTTTTAAAGTTAAGAAGATTTCTTAAGTGGATCGTCATTACCTAGAATGTTTGCTGGCACGGGTGGTAGGAGCTAATTTTCTGTAAACAGAGCTCAGTTATTATATAGGTAAGGAATCTTCCAAAATAATCCAATCAAAGCAAATTCCTCTGTTGTGCCTGTATTTGTAAAGCATCAGATAGGCACCTTAGAACAGTAAGACAAGTGTCATCATTTGATGTGTATGTGTATATATAAATGTATGATAGTTGAGCAGAAATAGCTATAAATAAATAATGGTATCTGCAGTAGATGTAATACCATGGGATGAAAATTGTTTTGCTTTGAGGCTCTGTTAATATATTCAATGCCGTTTATCTTCAGATTTGTTCTCACACTGATTTCTGGATTTTTTATTCATAAGAAGAATATCTACTTCATCAAAATGAAAAAGTTTTGATGAAGTCTGGTAGTAAAACAAGAATAGATCCAAAAGTCAGAAGACTCAGGTTCTGCTCCCACAAGCACTCCTAATAGTCTGAGTGTCCACGGGCAACCACTTCACATTTCTAGGGCTGCACTTCTGCATCTTCAAACAAAAGAGCTGGGTTAGATGAATTTAATTACCACATCCATGTGCCTGCATTTTCTGAAAGAGAGTGACATTTTCTAGCTTTTTTTCTCTTCTCCTATCCAAACTTTTAGAGTATCTTGGAATTTCTAGCAACTCGGTTTTTGAATTACATTCACAGGCTGCCTCAAATTCAACAAAGCACTGGGATCTTTTGAGGGGTGTTGTTTCCAGAATTCTGGTGAAGAACTATGATCACTGTATTCCCTATACTCCCCTCTAGTTCTAATATTCTATGATGCTAAGTTGTATATATTTTTTTATTTCTGGGCACCATTAGGACTAGCAATAGTTTACAAGTAAATGCCTCTTTTCAAAGCTCCCAACCCTATTACTACTGCAGAAACAAAACAAAGCAAAATCCTAATTTTGTTACTTCAGAGATCAATCCAAGATTAATTCAGGATCAGGAAATAAGGTAATTTGGTTCTAGTGACACTGAATTGAGTCAGGATAAACAGTTTACTGGCCAAAAGGAATTACAGATTTCAAGCATCTTACTAGCTGGAACAAAGTAATTTTCCATTACTGAACACACTTAGCCTTTTTCACAGTGAGCAATGTTCTTGGAACATTCCTCCTGGAATTTGTTAGCATCTATGTAATCTTTAAGGACTCCCACTCCCACTGAATTAGGGAGTTGATGTTTACTGGGTACCTGCACCATAACATACACTGTTATATGCCTTATAAGCATTTTTAAATATATTATCTCATGTGGATCATTAAAATTGCTTTGAAATTTAATTATGAGTACTTTACTCTGATCTTCAATGCCTTCTGGTGTATGGTTTCAACTTACCTTTTGAGCCTACTTCTTGCCAGCATGTAGCATAGCCTATTTCATCCTGGCTAAACTACTTGTTATGCCCAAAATACATATCCTTGATTTGCCATTTCTATAACTTTTATTATTCCATATGATTCATGGTGTGTGTGTGTGTGTGTGTGTGTGTGCGCGCGCGCGTGCGCTCGTACATGCATGAATAATGACTGCTTACTTCTATCTCCTTTTTCTCTCCCACATCCTACCCCCTCGATCTAGGTGAAATACCATCTGCTTGAAGCAGTCTTTTGTGCTCTACTCAACTCAAAGTTGGCAAAGAGTGGTATCCAAAATATATGCATTGAGTTGAACTGAAGTCATGTATTCTTTAAAGTGTAAGTTTAGAAGAAATAAACTCCTAAGAAATGATGTAAATATGTATATGTGGAGAATGCCTAATGGGGCAGGTTATTGCTGGAGTGTATTTGGACACATTTAGGGCTCCCTTCAGAGACAGAGGAAGATAAATTCTAAGAAAGATGCACAAAAATTTGTGAACTAATAACAGAATTTTCTGGCCTTCCTGATTGTACAACACTCACTAGAAGATAAAACCGAGATGAACGCGTATGGAATAGCATAGAGACTTGGTTATTTTGAAGTCTCAGTGGTGCACTCAAAGAAGATGGCAGAAATCACAGAAATGGATTTGCCATTGTCACTCTGCTGCTTCTAGTCCTGCCCTTGGAGATATCACTCAAAGACTATGAGGAAACAACACAGCCACATGCACAGTATTCTGACTGCCAATGTGTGTGTTTGTTGGGGTGGAGGGTGAGGGGATGGGGCAGTGATGGTGGCAGTAACCCTGCTCCAACATTCCATCTCTGTATGCAGAACTACTGCAACCTACTGCACTCCTTGTTTGCTTTCCCAGACACCGCAGACACCCACTGATACTCTCTAACATGCAGCTCCACTCACTCCATTTTTGCTTCCAGTGAGGCAAGTCAGATGTATAGCTGGGATGTGCAGACCACATCTGAAGACTGTAACAACTGGCTGGGAAGGAGCCTCCATTAATTGCTGCTGTTAGGAATGCCACAAATGAAATGAAGAAACAACTGAGCAGTTTCAACAGTGATCTGTGCAAGATATCCAGGCTGATTCTCCAATTGGGACAGTAAGAGTGTCTGAATAACTCAAAGATCTGTATTAGCATCGCTTTTTAAAACATCTGCTTCCTTTTAGAGACATGGGTTCTAATTCTACTCCTGCCTGCACTTTTGACATTTAGAGCAAAAATCTCTCTGTAACTAGGCAACGTGGTTTTGCTTTGCACAAAAGGACTCTAGCATCACCTTCTCAGGACACAAGCTGGTCATTATTCTTCTTGGACGCACAAACATTCTCACCTTCAAAGTCTCCATTTTCCCACAGATCCAAAGCTTCAGTTCCTCTGTTCGCTTCCTGGAACAAGCTTTTCACTAATACTGTTTTTCTCTCTGAGTTCCTCCCTTCAGGAGAGAATGGGAGGAGCCAGCTCTTCATGCAGTTTCCATAGCTTCACCCCTCACCCAGAAAATCTTAAGGACTGTAGATTTAGCAGGGCAGTGCCAAGGTGTCAAAGCCAAAATGTATTTTAGAAATCTTAATTCTAAAATATATTTTAGAAATCTTAACTCTGACGTAGGCAGAGATTACATCATCAGTTATTTGCATCATCATCACATTTTATTTTGTTTCGTTTTTGTTCAAGTAGTACAACAGAAGGATGTAAAAGTATGTAAAAGGAAGCATTTGCAACAGGCTACCCCGAACTAAATACAGTCCAGTGCAATCTTTGTATACATTTCTTAGGAAACAGTTTCCCCAGGGAATTGCATAGTGGAGATGTCACTGAGCAGGAAGGGAAGAAGAGGACTGTCAGGTAAATCTTCCTTAAACAAACATGCAAGAAAAAAAGTGGTATCTAAAGTTGACCGAGAAAGAAGGTCCACTTTTCCTTTAGTTGCTTTTCTTAGAAAATTAAGTGAATACGGACACAAACTGATAACTGTGACTGATAATTCAAAACTGACCTGCTCCATTTTGCTGCAAGATGACATTAGGCAAATGCTACTGTGTTTCTTTATCCAAAACCTAACTTTATTAAGAAATGAAAGCAGCAGACTTTGCTTGCTTTTCAAATGATCTTCATTTCATTTCAAATTTTCACCTGAAAACATGTGCTCCCTTATGCTTTCCAAACAAGTGTAAAGAATTAAAATGAAAAATCAACTTTTCAAGATCTTCAGCAAATTTATGAATCACTCTAGATTCAGAAAAATATCACTTCTAATATCAAAAATAGTTTTAAAAATAACTAGATGTTTTAGTTGATAAAGTAATGCATATAGTAAAAAAATCAAATATTATAAAAGACTATCCATCAGAAAGTAAGATTTTCCAAGACCCTAGTCATTTCCTGGAGCAAATTCTGCTAATAGTTACTTCTTTATCTATCCAGAAATAGGGAAATAGATCCCATGCAAGCCTTTGCGTCCGCCTGGGTCTACCTGTTTGTCCACACCCATATATGCTTTCCTGTACCTTGCTACTCTTACTTTTTAACCTTAGATACATACTATAGGTTTTTGTGTATAGTTTATATATAGATCTGCCATGTTTAAAAAAGTAACTGCAAGGTATCACATTGTGCCAATATCTGTAATTTATTCAGTTAGGCCTCCTATATTCATAACACATTTAGATTATTCCCAGGCATTTACTATAACTTTTCAAGAAATATCTCATGGTCCCTTCCAAGAAGTATGACCACATACAAAGTGACTTTACCGATTTCTCAGGTTTTATTTTTTTAATTTGTTGATTGGGGATAACAGTAGTACATATCTAAGGCAGACACTTTTGATTGCCTACCCAGCAACTATTTCCTCTTTTTTAAGTGTTAATATTCTTACTCTGTCTTGGTGGCCACACAACATGCTCAGGTAAGTGGAATCTATAATATATTTTTAAAAAATGGAGTCCTATGAGATTAACAATGATTGGTTATAGCAAGATTGACAATGACAATCTCTTTTGGTAATGATCAAACTTAATACGTATCACTTAAGTTGCTCTTCAAGAAGGGACATCAAATTACAACAAGGTTATCTGTTTTCAAATACTCTTACCAATATGTATAATCAAACCTTTCTAATTTGTGGGTAATAAAATTTATTTTAACTTGCACATTTTAAATTGTGAGGTTAAACGTCTTTCATGTATTTAGAAGCCATTCATATTTTTTCAGTAACCTGTGTATTCATGACCTTTGTCGCTTCCTTTCATGAAGTTTAAGAACTTTGTATGTGTAAAGGAAAATCAGCCCTTTGTCATGGGCTGCAAACATAAATCTGTCATTTGTTCTTTTAGAAATATTTTTGATATATGAAAACTTTTGATTTTTATAAACAAATGTATCAGTCGTTATTTTCTTGTTTACAAACACCTTCTCCACTCCAAGTTTTAAACAACAAAAATAAAAACATTGTAAAAATTATGATCCTATCTATTCTTATAATACTTTAATTTTTTTAACATTTGATTCATATATCTGTCTGTATTTAGTTACAGACATAGGTATTTTATTTTTATTTTTTACCTTTTTCCTAGTTTTCCTAATACAATTGTATTGATCAATTCCTGTTTCTTCACTGATTTTAATATAATATTTATCATTTACTAAATATTCTCAATAGACTTGGATCTGTTACCGGACTCTAGGCTATTTTATTGACCCATTTGTATATACTGTGCTAAAATTAAATTGTTTAATGTAGAAATATATTTTTATACTAATTGAGTGATATATCAAATTATTTGTATTTTTTGGAAATGCTCTGACTATTCATATGTGTTATTTTTTTTCATGACAACTTTAGAATTTGTTTCTCTAATTTAAAATATTACATTGGTATTTTAATTTGGATTCCACAAGTTCATTAATCTGAAAACAGACCTATTTACAATACTGATAAACTATGCCCTTTTTACTCCTCAATAGCATATTAAAGTTTTCTTCATAAAAATCATGAAGCTTCCTTGTTAAGCATATTCTTTACTATTTTTATTGTTATTTAAAGGGATATCTTTTATATTTTCTAAACTGTTGTGTGTGCGGTTATGTGTGTTTGTGTGCATATATGTGTGTGTGTGTGGATCTAGGAAAGTTAAATGACAGTCTCCTATGCTTTCTTAAATACAATTTGCTTAATATAATTTAAGCTCTTCTTTTAATACAAATTGCTACTCTTAAGTGGATTATTGTGACTGACTAATGTGAGAAACGATTGCTATGTAAGATATCAAAACAGGCACCAAAAAATGACAGACTGAATCTTTAGATGTTAGTTGAGCGGGGAAGGATTGCACAGTCTAACACCAAAATTGGACACAAGTAGCTTTGTCCAGTATTGTTTATGAATATTTTTGCTAAAATTCAAAATAAATGCTTGAAACTTAAATTCAGGGGTCTAATATCACTTCTTTAAGTCTAAGCTACATATTTTTTCACACTTTAATATTTTTGAAATTGAGAAGCATCTTATAGTCCATCTATATACCTTTTGTAGTAATGTTTCTTTTTCTTGCTGAAAAATTCCTTACCATAATACTTGATGGCATGTAAGAATTGAGAAAAATGTTATACTATAACCATATAGGTTTCTGCCTCTAATCCCAGGAAAGCAAGAATAGTTTAGTATATTTATTAATATGGTCAAATACATCTGTTGTTCAAAGGACAAAATGTAAGAAATTATTAAAAGGTATTGAAAATTTTGGATAAAATATAACATTGTATAAGTCAATAACATTTTATATAAAGAATAAAACTTCATTTGCATCATAAAAATATCTCAAACCAACTGCCACTATCATTCTTATAACAAGATATTACAAACATCACATTAAAGTAAGGGTAAAGAAATGAAGCCCTCTGTCACTAAATGGATTAAATTTTTCCATGAATCCTAGCCTACATTTAGATAAAAAGTTTTGATCCTATGATTTAAAAAGGTATACATGCTGAGAAGGAGAACATGCCTTATAATTTTTAGATATATTCTCTTTCTTTCTGAATTAAATTGTGAAGTACATTTAATAAGAAAACTAGGAAATACAAAAATTAGTAACTTCCTTATATACCTGTAATCCCTACTTCAAAGTTGATATGGAAGAAAAATCTGTTCATGACAAAATCAATAATATTAAAAACCTAGGAAAAAGCTAAAAATGAGTAGAAATGAATTGAAGAAAATCATGAAATTCTGCTAAAATACATAAAGCATATACACATGGAGAATCATATTGTTTCTTTATACAGAACTCTTAAGTATTAAGGCACTCAGAACCTACAAATGTTTAACAGTTTTCCTTTCTTAATTTTGATAGTAGGGCTTAAAAACGTACTACTCAGTCCACTCATTATCATCTGTCTGTGCTCAATCACTTTTTTCTTTAAATGTTGGCATAACTTTTTAATTTCTGCTTTTCGCTTTTCACTAAAGGAAAACAAATCAAATCGTACAATTTCTTCAATGCTCCGATCCACTGCAGAGATTGCATACATCCCAATATACAGAGTAGCATATTTCAGGTGCATCTGGCATTTGATACAATTTCAACAACACAGACTGATGCTTTCTAGGATTACAGACATTACACAGGGCATTCTCTGCCTCTTAATAGTATGTAGCTGTTATCTTTCTGTCACTTTTGTCACTCATTCTTTTCCCCTCTCCTGTCTCTGCTTCTAACTGATGCCACCATGCTGATCACCATCCTCTCTTGTGCATGTTTTGTAGCTCTTTGCAAAAGGAAAGCTTAGTATTTCTCATCAAGGGGCTCTTCCCATCCACAGGGCAAAGGAATCGCATGTGCATGCAGCTTATATCAAACTGCATTTGATGCTGAGATAATGCTTTACCACTAAAGAATTTCTAGCTTTAAAAACAAACAAACAACAACAACAACAACAAAAATCTAACAGAACTATTTATGAGTTTGAAGGCTTCCTGGAAGCCTGGCCATTCCAGAAGCTCAATTCTGGATAGCAAAAGCTCAATCATGGAGTTATCTTTACAGACAAAGAAACAATGCATTGTTAAATACAAATAGAATAAGTGTGTTCATTGTTATTTGAACTTATTTTTGAAATAATTTTAAGGTGAAAATCCTAAGATTGTATTAGAAAGGCACAGAAACCAAATTTTCATGCCAGGTACCATGCTGTACACTTTACACAGTCAATATTCATTCTTCATGGTAGCTATGGTCTATAAAGTCACCACAAACACTGCATTAGCAAATACTGAACCATTGCTCCTAGGGGAACTACAGGGTTAGATTCCTGTGAGCCTCTGGTCACACTTTTGTCAACAGATCAATACATAACCTTGTTTGATATGTGTTTCTATTTAAAGGCACCTTATTTAGTTATATACTGTTGGTTAATTAGTGTTAAATACACAGCCAACAGCACTATAACTCAAACCTGAACAAAGCTTATCTAACACACATATTTTCTCCATAATGCACATCACAGCCTTCTTCGGTTTAGGAACATTAGACAGTATGTCAGCACTATGATTGGGAGCCATTTAAAACAGCAAAAAAAGTGAAAAGGCGGCACTAAATAGATTGTGAAAAGGACATGTGTTTACAGTATTAGAGCTGAAATAAAAAGGCAGAGCATCACCTTGCTCAACCTCAGCTGGTAATGAATGCACGAAGCAACTCACACTTTTCACCACTTTGTGCATATCCAGAAATGACTGCACAAGTGCTACAAACATTGATTTTGGAATTATAAATACATTTTGGCAAGTAGGTGAATTCGCAACTGAATCCGTGAATAATGCGGATGAACTGTATTTGAGTTTTCATTTTAGCATCCCCAGTCTTACAGATGAAAAAGCTAAGGTGTAGAGATGCTTTTTAATAGAGAGCTTCAAGAACACATTAATAATTTGCAAGGTTTTGTTTGTGTAATTCTAAGACCTTTGCTCTTCCCACGTTTTCTAAATATTAATAATGAACTTATAATTCATCTTCTTTGAAGGAAGTGAATGTAATTGCAATATTTAAAATAAGGTGCAATGTTCACTTAAAACAAGATATTGATTTTCTTGGACTTCTTGTGGTCTTATTTAAGACATTTGTAAGTGTTTATAGCAAGAATACACATTTTCATATTATTTTCTCGTTGTTATTGACTTTCTCTTCAGAGAGATTTAAGAATATATTACAGAGAGAGAAATTATGACAATAGTCCTCAACCCTGGTTTCACATAAAAATCTCTGGGAAGTTAAACAATATACATATAAATGTCCAAAGCTGGCCCTGGCCACTTAATCAGAATCCCTGTGGGGAAGACCAAGACATCTGTAATGTATGTAAAAGCATCCCAGTTTCTTTGGATGTGCAGCTAGGTTCAGATCCACTGAATTGCAGGATGTAGAAATCATTCAAGAAAATTCACTTTATCTTCTTCAATAAGAGATCAAGAAAGGTATGGAGGGAAAGAGTAAAGATCTATCATATACAGTTGGCCTTTGAACAACATGGGTTTGAACTGAATGGGTCCACTTATTGTTCTGCTCCTGCCACCATGAGACAGTTAGACAAACCTCTCGTCTTCTTCCTCCTCCTCCTCAGCCTACCCAGTGAGAAGATGATGAGGATGAAGACTTTTATGGTTGTGTTAGGCCATTCTTGCATTGCTATAAAGGAATATGTGAGACTGAGTAATTGATCAAGAAAACAGGTATAACTGGCATATGGTTCTGCAGGTTTTACAGGAAGCAGGGTGCTAACATCCGCTCAGCTTCTGGAGAAACCTCAGTATGCTTAACCATTATGACAGAAGATGTAGCAGGAGCAGACATGTTCATGTGACAAAAGCAGGAGCAAGAGAGAAAGGCAGTGGGGGGAGGAGCTGCACACTTTCAAATGTCCAGGTCTCCTGGGAATTCAGAGTGCGAGCTCACTTATCACCAACGAGATGCCCCAAGCCATTCCTGAGAAATACGGCCTCATGATCCAATCGCGTCCCACCAGGCCCAACTGCCAACATTGGGAATTACAATTCAACATGAGATTTGGGTGGGGACAAATATCCAAACTATATCAATGAAGATCCACTTCCACTTACTGATTGGTATATAGTCTCTTCCCTATAATTTTTTAAATAACATTTTCTTTTCTCCAGCTTACTTTATTATAAGAATACACTATAGAATACAGATAACATACAAAACACGTGCTAATCAACTATGTATGTTATCACTAAGGCTTCTGGTCACAATAGGATCTTGGTAATTAAGTTTTGGGAAAGTCAAGTTATACATGGATTTTTGATTGCAGCAGGGAGTTGGCAGACCTAAGCCCCACATTGATTTTCCAAGGATCAACTATAATTACAAAACTGGTTAAAAGGGGATATAAATGGTGATCTAGCACCATTGAATTAAACTAAAAGAGGAAGAGTCCTGCAGTTCGGGGTGGAAAAATGATCATCACTCCTTCTCTCTTCTTCATTTTAGGTGAAGACAACACTAATTTTGTGGGACCCTGGTAGAAGATTTATAATCACACCAACATGGAAGATAAGATTTTATATCACTATAAATCCCCAAGGCCAGGGATTATCGCTATTTTGCTTACCACTGAATTCCCAGAGCCCAGTACAGTGCCAGGAACAATGTAAGTCTCATTAGATTTGTGCTGAATATACTAATGAGGCATTGCATTGATTCTGAAATGAATGATGGCAAGGGCCTTTAATCCTTGATTAATTTTCCATTTGTTTATTCATGGATATGACAGCATGCCTTCTGTGTACATATATGCCCTCTGGGTGGCTGTTTACTATGCAGCATACAAGAGAAATATAAGATACGTTTTTACTACTAAGAAGTACATTATTGTTGCACGGGCAAGGCATATGGAATATTAGTAATCCATGTTAAATGATTATTCTAAAAGCACCTCACTGAATCACAAAGATAGTAAGTATTGGGCAATTGTTTAGGCAAAGCTTTGCAATGGCTCTGGGTCTCTAAGTGGCTCCTAGAGAACCATTAAGCTCTGCCTAAGCAGAAAGGAGCAAGTCAATCAAAAGAACATTCAACAAATGAAGGAAACACTAGTGGCATCAGCTCTGTTCTCTACAGGCCTTGCTATGAAAGAGTTGGCATTTTCTCTGGGTTTGGGAAGAATGCGTGGGTATTAGGGAATGAGCACCAGCAGTCAATTTTCTCTGCTTTTTGTGATTTTTATTTTCATTGCATATTTGAAGAGTCTCTATTATTTCCTGCAGAGTCAAGTTTCTTTTTATGTGCAGATTCCATCACACATTAAGCATGCTTACATGCGAATAGCTTCAGGTTACAGTTCTATTTGAAGTTTTTCTATGTAAAGAGTGATTCAGCCTTGATTTAAGAAAATTTCTCATTATCTTGCATTTTCCTTGTAAACTGATCTTCCCTCAATTATACCTTGCCAGGTGTACGGGCATGTTTATCTGCTAAGAAGACAGAACTATTTTTATCATACCCTTTCCTAGAGAAGGAGAACTGGGAGTGATAAGTACACATGGAGAGTAAATCCATCAATGTTCTTAAGTTCTTGGCACCATAAGCTCATGTATGAGGAGTGCTAGGCTCTTGTATGTTTCAACATTTATATCATCTTGGTTGCTGTCACTGAAAAATGATCTGATTTAACCCTAGCTTTATTGTAGCTGGATTGAGAGCGCCTCAAAAATACTTCCACTCACTGATGGGGAACAGCTTTATGAGTGTATATCTAACTCTGAAGCAAAGCAGAGACAAAAAGGATCATTTCCTTAAATAAGAGAAACACCAATGAGCCAATTATAGCACCAAGCCAGTCCTTGAATCTTCCTTTGGACCTTGCTTTCTTTAGAGACAGGCTGGGCACGAGCCACATGTAAAGTCTGTACATCTCACTGGGCAATGGTGAGTGCCAAGGGAAAGCAGTCTACACTTGAAGTGGACCAGAGAATGCCCCCAAAGGATTTCTGTTTATATATGATGCAAAAACGCTCAACATTATCTAGCTACATCATTCCACAGTTACATTTTTAACACTCTCGGGAAATTGGAGACGGGTAGGGTTCTGAAGAAGGGGAGCAGAGAGGCAGGCGGGGTGAGGAGGGGGTCTGGGGAATTCCAGAGACTAGCACAGACTTCAAAGTCCTATTCCTGCTAATCTCATAATGTCCTTGAGCTCCTCCAGGAACAGCTGCTGTTGTTGCTAAAACTGATCTTAACCCTTAAGGTACAGTTCCCTATAAACAGAAAACCACACAAAGACCAGGTGGGAATATCTCTTGAAAATAATAGATTTTGGGTTTTTTCTCCTCTTTCTCTCTCATATTTCTATACAGCAGAAGCACTCATTCACTCCACATTACTTGAATAAAGCTTCTACGTGCAAAGTACTTTTCAAAGAGAGCAGGGAATTCCAAGTGTAGGAAATATTTTCTGACCACCAGGAGTTATAATTTCCCAGTGAAGGTAGAACAGTATATTATATATGGCAAAAAATGATTCAGAAAATAAGTTTATGAATATTAAGAGTAGGATGAGATCACCACTGACTTGGGAAATTAGAGAAATATTCCTTTTTTAAGTAGGCCATTTTTGAAGGACACACAGACTTCTGATCATCCAAGATATATCCAGCAGGGGAAAGATGTGGTTGTTGCAAAGCGTAAGGGAGTGACTGGTACATCTGGGCTGAAGGATCACACAGGTGTCCTGGAGACCACATACCAAGGCAAAGGGTCTTAAACGGAAACAACTGGAAACGTTACTCTCAACAGCATATCAGAAAATGTGCAGGTCACAAAAGGTGCAAAATTGCTGAGATGAACATCACAAAGTTTGTCAAATCTAGAATGGGACATGACTCGAATATCAGATGCAGCTGAATCAGGTCTGACCTAGAACATCCCCTGATAATAAACCAGGACTGAAAATAGGGGCAGGGTATGTGAAGAATCTGGTGGTTGCCTCATTCTAGAACACTCCTTATGCATTAAGATTCACAAGCAAGGATGGGTTAACTCTGCTTTTAAGGTCTCAATAAGATCAACTATGAATGGATTAGGAATCAGGCCTCCAGGAACTATTGTATAGCAATATCTTTGAAAAGTTGTAGGCATTTGTCTTCTATTATGAAGGTGAACCGCGCTCTGTTGCTCCTGCAACCACTGATAGGAGTTCTTTGAGAACAGGATTTATATTGCCTGTACTAACAGAAGTTTACTAATTTTTTTTTTTTTTTTTTTTTTTTTTTTTTTTTTTTTTTTTAGAGGCAGGGTCTTGCTCTGTTGCCCAGGCTGAGGGTGCAGCAGTATGATCATAGCTCACTGCAGCCTCCAATTCCTGGGCTCAAGTGATCCTCCCACTTCAGCCTCCTAAGTAGCAGGGATGACAGACACATGTCACTATGCCCGGCTAATTTATTTTTTAAAGGTGGGGTCTTGCTCTGTTGCTCAGGCTGGTCTCAAATTCCTGGCCTCAAGTGACCCCCATACCTCAGCCTCCCAAAGTGCTGGGATTACAGGTATGAATCATGCCCAGGCCAAATTTAGGAATTTTTTGGTAGCTCATAGGATTTAGTAAAAGAAAAGGAAAATAGACCTTTGCCACTCATGTCATTAAGGTAAAGCTCTGTCTGAAAATTATGAATAAGCCCAGAAAAAAAAAGAAATAGCACATAGACAATCACAAGCACACTCATTGGCAAGAAGCAAAGGGAGAACAGGTGCAAACACTGACTGGTCTAATGAATCAATGATTCAGTGTGATCAGCACTGACTTCCAGATAATTTTTAAGTTTCTTCTCATACCATGTCAGAAAATTTGAGTGTAATTTTCCTGTTTCCCAGTGGGGTAGTATGAATTGAGCGGACTTGAGATGCAGCAGAGAAAGAAATACCACCCTGGACTTTTGCCCCAGGTCAGTGTGGTACTTAGCATTGTTGTTTTTGTGAAGTGCTTCATCTCTTTAATCTGCATTTTCCTATTCTCTATAGGGGAACTAGAATAACTGTTTCTCCTGTGTCACAATGTTCTCGTGAAGAAAAAAATGAGTTAATAAATGTGAGATTTGAAATGAAAGCTTCCTGTGCTGACAATCACTATATCAATTCATTGTACCTCAGTCTATTGACAGGGAAATCAGCAATTCATTACTGAGCTTGGTGTCAGTTATGCCTAGAATTTTTTTGCTATATACATATGTAATGTTAGTATTTATATACAGCATCTTTAATGTGCCAGCTGGCATATCTTTAAATGTGAATTCAGCAAAAGTCACTTGGCTGAGTTCCCACATAGTTACAGTGGTTTCTTGGACAGAGAGGTTGCCACGCTTTTTGCATAACAGGCCCCTCCCTAAGTGATGTTGACATCTTCATCTACAGTCTGGTGTATGAACATGTTAGGTGAGGTAGTGTCCAGTCCAGCTTTTATGGACTAGGTTTTTAGAGAACCACAAACATGGGTCTACCGAATCCTGCACTGAACTAGCAATGTAACCTTGCACCACAATGAGATACCATCTTATACCAGTTAGAAGGGCAATCATTAAAAAGTCAGGAAACAACAGGTGCTGGAGAGGATGTGGAGAAATAGGAACACTTTTACACTGTTGGTGGGACTGTAAACTAGTTCAACCATTGCGGAAGACAGTGTGGCAATTCCTCAAGGATCTAGAACTAGAAATACCATTTGACCCAGCCATCCCATTACTGGGTATATACCCAAAGGATTATAAATCATGCTGCTATAAAAAGATATGCACATGTATGTTTATTGCGGCACTATTCACAACAGCAAAGACTTGGAATCAACCCAAATGTCCATCAATGACAGACTGGATTAAGAAAATGTGGCATATATATACCATGGAATACTATGCAGCCATAAAAAAGGATGAGTTCATGTCTTTTTCAGGGACATGAATGAAGCTGGAAACCATCATTCTCAGCAACCTATCGCAAGGACAGAAAACCAAACACCGCATGTTCTCACTCATAGGTGGGAATTGAACAATGAGAACACTTGGACACAGGAAGGGGAACATCACACACCGGGGCCTGTCGTGGGGTGGGGGGAGGGGAGAGGGATAGCATTAGGAGATATACCTAATGTAAATGACAAGTTAATGGGTGCAACACATCAACATGGCACATGTGTACATATGTAACAAACCTGCACGTTGTGCACATGTGCCCTAGGACTTAAAGTATTTTAAAAAAACAAAGAACAAAAAAAAAAAACAAGTCAGTTAACCCAATACTAGAACCTTCTTCCCAGGACTGCTGGGAGGATAAGATCCGATGATGCCTGTGAGCACTCAGCACATCACTGGCACATCCAGGCACTCAGTAAATGTTGTCTATGCTGAGGTGGTGGTAGCTAAGAAGAGGGCATGTGGGGCCAATAACCCAGCTTCCAAATTCTGTTTTATTCCCTTGGGATACCAAGCAGCTATGTTAACAAGAAATACTTTCAGTGTAGCTCATACTTCTTCATACAACATTTCTTCAGTGCAGACTCTAAGCTGGTTGAGAAGTTTTAAGAGTACACTATTAGCCCTCACTCTTCATTCTTTTGGAAGCTGCCTCCGGAACTATTATATAGCAATATCTTCGAAAAGTTGTAGGCATTTGGCTTCTATTATGAAGGTGAACCGCCCTCTGTTGGTCCTGCAACCATTTGCACAAAACTTGTATCCTTTTCTTTCTTTCTCTTTCTCTCTCCCTCTCTGTCTCTCTCTCTCCCCCGCTCTCTTTCTAGACAGGGTCTTGCTCTGTAGTCCAGGATGGAGTACAGTGACTAGTCCCAGGTGTGATCATAGTGCACTTCAGCCTTGAACTCCTGGGCTCAAGCGATCCTCTGGATTCAGCCTGCCAAGTAGCTGTGACTACAGGCACACGCCACAACACCTGGCTATGTAGCACTGTCTTTTGATGACTTGCGGCTCGTACTTTTTTTTCCCTTCTTTTATTTTTGTGAAGGTCTCTGAGGGAAGCCTCTTCCTGTGCAGGCCACTTTGATTGGTGTTAGATGTCTGTTCTGTTAGCTGATAATGTCCCAGTGGCTTGTGTAGTTCAGTTTTGAATGACTCGGTGACATTTGTGTCAGGCATTTATTTTTAGTACATTTTTCCCACAGATATGTATCTCAGATGTGTCGCTTCCATCTGTCTATCTGGCTCAATGCTTCTGTTTAAGTGACACGTAAAGCCCTGTATGCAATGCTTTATACCTAAACTCTCCCATAGCTGTTCTCTTCCTTATGCCATTATAAACAGACACAGAGCTGCAGGAAGGACCTTAAATGGATTCTTTATGGTCATGACTTCAATATTACGTATTAAAATAGGCCCACTGAAAGTGGCCCAATATGTAAATCCAGTCCTATGCACACAGACGTACATATGTTTTCACATATAAATACAAATATAGATGTATTACATATACAGTTGGTCCTCACTTGCTGTTGTCAATAGATTCTTGGAAACTGCAACTTTAAGCAAAACCACATATTAAAAAAGTAGTTTTGCCATAAGCTAATTGATATAAACAAGAGTGAAGTTCCTGTGGGATATTTCTGGTCACAAAAACATCACCGAACTTCTAAAAGACTCAAAACCTTCTAATATTAAGTATGGAAATAAATGTGAGCTATACACACATTTAAGAAAGATTAATAAAAACAAGTCATAAAAACATCGGGTTAACGATTATTTACTCAGTTTTTGGTCAATCAGTGAGCGCCGGCTGCTGTAGAGGTGCTGGGTTACATCAAGGAATAAATGTTTGCGAAGCGAAAGTTGTTAGGAGCACCTCCTACCACCACCAGTTCAAAAAGAAGCAATTACAAATAGGGCAGGCTCCCTAAGTGTATTTGTGTGATTACTGTCTACTTCACAAATTTTCATTCATTCATTCATTCATTCATTCATTCATTCATTCATTCTCCAACCCAATTATTCCAGTTCAGGGTTGCAGGTGGCCAGAGTCTACCCTGGCAGGTCAGGGTACAAGGTGGGAACCAGCCCTGGAGAGGATGCCATCCCAACTCAGGGCACACTCGCACACACCCATGCTCATTCAGACTGGGACACTTTAAACATGCCATTTCACCTAACATGCACATCTTTAGGATGTGAGAGGAAATCGGAGCACCAGGAGGAAGCCCATGCAGACAAGGAGAGAATGCGCAAACTCCACACAGACAGTGGCCCTGGCGGGCAGAGATGTTTTTCCTCAACATCATAGCAAAATGATGTTATCTGAGGACCTGCTGTATATATTTTGTATCATCAATATTATACTGACATATTAAAACAGGCCCATAAAAAGACATACAGTACCTACTTACACATAAATACACAGGTGGGTGTATATTACATATAAATATTGTGTTTTGTATCCTCAAGTAAGTTTACATTTTTTTTTTTCATTTCTGTTGGGTTTCATATGTTCCAAATCATCCAGAATATGTGAGTGTGCGGAAAGGATGATTCAGCACCCCACTGTCACTCTGTCCCTGCTTAGGGATGGAATATTGAGTCTCCCCTCCACCGTGAGGGAGCGTTCCACAGCCCTGCTTCTATCAAATATGTACAGGAAGCTAGCCCCAGCTTAAAATCTGCAGAAGATTTCAGGCTATTTGGATTCATTGAATAATTTGCCTCCAAGAAGCCTGTCAGTGCTGATTTTTAAAAAATTTTTTTTGCCCACAATTGAATTGGGCATGCCTGTTGTAAATTCTGATTTAGCAAAACTCCATTCAATAGAACGTTAAAAGAGTCAAAATATGCGAATTTAGTTTCATCTGCAATTAACCAGGCTGATTTAAGAAAGAACATGTTTCTATTTTCTCCTCTTTTTAAAATGTATGTGCTTTGCCACTAAAATATCAATACGTCTGTTAAGTATGGAAATGTATGTGAACCTACACATTTTGCACATGCACAAAAATACTCAATACTTCGTTAGTGTAACCCCCATAACTTATCATGTGTTTCATCTGTCAGCACTAAGAATAAAGGCCTTCCATGAATACAATTCCAATCATGTAATCCTGTTAGTTCAGAGTGAGCTTCAATAGCACTTGACAGACCCCGGCAAAACTAGCTCACTGCATGAAAACAAACCGCACAATTCTGTTTGTACTTGTTGACACGCTATTAAATTGTTTTAATAGGACTTACTTAGAAAGGTGTATATCTTGGTAGTTAAAGCCTATTACATTGTAAAGTACACTTTATATCTAAAATGTTGCTCTCATAGGAAAATTGTGATTACAACATTTAGACGACATAGCCAAACTATGTTGCTTTGCCTTGTCTTTGGAAAACTCGTACTAAGCTACAATTTTACCTGTCATTGAATCAGCAGTGATGAGAAAGAAAGAAAGAAAGAAAAAAACCCTAAAACGATTGCCTAGGGATTTAGCAGAGTATGGAGGGTGTAGGTTGCTGCACAATTAACCACAGTTCTGCTTGATTATTTTTGGTCACAGCTGCAGTTTGGATGAAACTTAAATGCCAACCTTTTTTAGTCTCTGAAAATCTTGTTCTTTCATGAAATTTGTTTACCACAGCTTTCTCTCAGAGAAGATGGTGGCTAGTGATACATTTTTCAGCTGGTGGCATATCTTGCTAAAGGGGACACATTTACCTAGTGAATACATAAATCCAGTCCTATGCACATAAGCAGTCATTTCCTTCCACTTTTTTCCTAAAGTTGAACTCCTTGGCTGCTTTTGACATCTTATCCTGAGAAAGTGAGGCCTGGTCTCAAGTATGAATATGGCTCCGTTTATAATCGGCCCTTGGGGCTTAGGGAGAAGTACAGTGATTCCGAATCACACTGTCCCCAGAACATTTCCAGCCTAGCCGCAGAAATTTGATTTTCTTCTTTCCACTCTAAAAATCCTGAAAATGCCATCAGGAGATTTTCGCTGTCACCAAAATGATTCCACTAATGCTTCCTTCTTCTTAAGTGTCTTTTTCTTATTTTAAAATGGAGATATTTCTAAATGTGTTCAGTCCGTTCTCATGTCTAGGTAGGCACTATGATCTCAAACATCCTTCAGGCTGCCTGGCACATATTTGTGACATAGTGAAATCTATATATTTATTTGGTCAGTTGCCTGGCACACGGCTTCTAAAACCATTGAAATCAGCAGAGTAATAAGAATATCTTTTGTATGCTAATGAAAGACTGGTGGCTGGGAGTCCCTAGATAGCTTCAGGATGGGGAGCTGGTCACCAGAAAGCCTGAGGTAAGATGAGCGGGTTGGGACTTTTGGCCCCACCCCCCAACCTCTGGGGAGGATGGAAGACTGAAGTTGCCTTGATCCTCAATGGCCAATGATGTAATCAATCCTGCTTACATAATGAAGCCACCATAAAAACCCAGAAAGACAGGGAGGAGAGCTTCTGGATAGCTGAGCATGTGGAGATTCCTAGAGTGGGGCTCCCTGAGAGGACATGGAAGCTCGGGGCCTCACCCCACATACCTCAGCCTATGCATCTCTTCATCTGGCTGTTCACCTGTGTCCTCTGTAATCTCCTTTACAATATGTGGGTAAACACTAGAGTGGGTAAACAGTAAGTAGAATGTTTCCCCGGGGTTCTGTGAACTGCTCTAGCAAATTAATGGCACCTGAGGAGGGGGCTGTGGGAATCCCAATGTATAGCTGGTTGGTCAGAAGCACAGGCCACCACCCGGGGCTTATGATTGGCATGTGAAGTGGGGCAGTCTTGTGGGACTGAGCCCTCAACCTGTGTGACCTGATGCTATCTCCAGGTAGACAGTGTCAGAGTTGGAATGAATTATAGTACAACCAGCTGGTGTCTGCCGAGGTACTGCTTGGTGTGTGGGGAAAAACCCCCACACGTTTGGTGTCAGAAGTGTGTTGAGTTGTGTAAGTGAGAAGAAGAAGAAGAAGTAAAAAAAAAAAACAAAAAACACCTCCAACTTTGTTTTTGGGCTTATTTTTTCCTATCTAAAAGAACATCCCACACCCATTCTGCCAGCACCTTGGTGCCAATCTCCAAGTCAGTTAGTCTATATAAAGAGAAGGTAGGAGAGAAGGCTAGGGAGTGGGCTGGACAAGGAGAAATTGTGGAACGTTTTATTGTTCCCTAAATCTTTTATAAAATACCCATGGTGGCCTGTGCTCACCCTGGTGCCTTCAGAGAGGGAGAAGTGATGCTCATTTTCCACAACTTGACTGTTTCTTAAAGATGTTTCCAATAAGGGACTAAAGCATCACATAATTAGGCCAAACTTCCTTTATCCCTCTTTGGATCATCAAGGCTGCCAGCAATGAAACAGATTTGGAGCCCAACCAACTCTCAGATGACGCCCCGACACCCACATGCTCTCTTTCCTGGACAGGCTGATGTCAATATCTTTACCAGAGTGAATGTTCTTTTGTTGTCTTGGAAATAGATGTGTGTGCCCTTTTAGACACACGGATCAGCATACTGTGTCCCTGAAAAATCTCCAATTTTAGTCCCTGTCCTAATGTTATGAAGCTTCACTTGGTCCTCAGAGACTAAATCAGGCCCCCAAAAGAAACACTGATAGTTGGTGGGAACAGGAACAAACTACTTCAGTTATCTCTAAGACTCGCCAGTATAAACTATTTGATGTGGGAAAGCCCCTGTCTTAGTTTGTTTGCTGCTGCTATAATGGAATATCTGAGACTGGGTAATTTATAAAGAATAGACATGCACGTTTCATAGTTCTGGAGGGGAAGTCTGAGATCAAGGTGCTGGCATTTGGTGTCTGGTGAGGGCCTTCTTGCTACACTCTCAAAGGGCAGAAGGCAGAAGGGCAAGAGAGCTAGCTACTCCCTCCATCAAGCCCCTTTGTAAGGGCACCTACCCCCAATTACCAGGGAGGAGCCCTCATGGCCTAATCACCTCTTTGAAGGCCCTGCATCTTAATACTATCACATTGGCAGCACCTACATTTTGAGGGATACATTCAAACCATAGCAACCACCTTCTTGTACGTGAGCAGAAAGCTAGAATTAATTGCTTCAAAATGCATAGTTGAGGCAATTGGATTTATCATAATTAAACAATTTTACTTAAATGAATATGGCATTATCCATGACACAATGACTTTGAATGCCAACTGTGCAATTGTGTATGCACTTAACATCTGTATGCCGTTTTCACTCATTTTTCAACTGTGCATTGCAAGTCCACAATATGCAAGACACTGATGATTCTTTTTAATTATATGATATTTGAAGGAGTAAATATTAAGTGGAAGAATAAAGAATGCTGCACACACTTTGATCTGTGGTTTTTTTTTTTTTTTTTTAACCATTTAACAGCAAATAAGACAGAAAGACTAAGATGAGACCTGGCATAGATTTTTTAAAAAACTCCCCAGGCATAGCAAGGGATGCAGCTCACTAGTCTAGACAATGTGGAATTAATTGGCTGTTCTCACTCATATGTGGGAGCTAAAAACATTGAACCCAGAGAAGTAGAGAGTAGAATTGCGGTTACTAGAGCCTGAGAAGGGTGGGAAAGGAGAATAAGAAGAGGCTGGTTAATGGATACAAAATTACAGCTAGATAGAAGGAATACATTCTAGCATTCTATAGCACTGTACAGTGAGGATAACTAACAATAATTTATTGTATATCTGTAAATAGCTAGAGAAGAGGATTTTGAATGTTCCCAACACACAGAAATAATAAATGTTTGAGGTGACAGATATGCTAATTACCCTGTTTGATCATTACACATTGTATACTTGTATCAAAATATTACTTCGTACTCCAAGATATGTACAATTATTGCCTGTCAATAAAAAAGACAGGCTTTAGGATCTTCCTTTTATGTCTAGTGTCAACATCCCTTGGAAGTTTGTAACGAATGCAGAACCTCAGGCCCCATGCTAGACCAACTGAATCATCAGAATTTGCATGTTCATAAAATCCCCAAGTGCTTAGCAAGTACATACAAGTTTGGGAAGACCTGCTCTATCATGTTGCATGCTACAGGTAGGTTACATATTTGAAGCCTGTAGCTAAGCCTCACCCTTTCCTCTTTCAAACCTGCCATCAGAAGCCATGCTGCAGACACTGAGAGTCTGCACTGTGCAACAAGATACAGTTTCTTCCGTTCATCAGATCTTCCAAACCAGTGGAAATGCAGGCCCTGGATACTTTATGTAGTGGAGAAAGACAAGTTCATTCACAGTAATTAGGCTTAAAGAGTCCTCTGCACTTACCGCATGTGGAGGTCTTCTTGTCAGTACAAGTGCGGCTACTACAGAAAAAGACATCTCACGTGTAAGACATAGTAGAGACTTACATCTCCTTTCCTCATGCGCTTGAAGAATCCTCGCTGTAGCTGAATTGTGAAATAATCCCTATCCTTGTTCCTATTTCTCTCTCTTTCGTTCCTATTTCTGTCTCTCTCTCTCTCGCCCTATTTCCATCTCTGTATATCTATCTCCATCTCCATCTTCGTCTCTATCTCACTCTCCATTTTAATCCCTATGTCTTCCTCCATTTCCTTCTCCACTTTTATCTCTAACTAACTCTGTCTCTCTCAATGTATCCAGCTGCTCCACCATTTTCCAAAACACTATTTGAAGGGGATCACAGTAAAATCACAGGATAAAATCACACATCGTCCCAACTCCTCCTGCCTTCCTGCACTTTCTGAAATGGCCTTCTTTTCTCAGCCATCATATACTCGGTCCTGTACCCCCAGAAGTGATGGTTCCCTCTCTTGCTTCTCCACAACCTCATTCCCTTTGTGCTCTCTCTCACAGACTCCTGGCTGGGCCACTCCAGGTCTTCTGACCTCTTGTGTCTCCTCTCAGATTGCTGCATTGCTCCTATCTAGACGTGTGCAAACCTTGCCTCTCCAACTAGACAGTGAAGGCTTTGAGGGCAAGGAATGTGACTTCAGGTGTCCGAATACCCATATCCACTGCTGTACTCACAGTGTATGCTCAGCAGCTAGGGGGTGTGTGTGTGTGTGTGCGCGCGCGCATCTGTTTCTGTCACATGGTACAAAAGAGTGGAGAAAGTACTGGGTTTTCAGTAGAAAAAAATCATGGTAGAGTCCGAATGATCTTCGCCAAGATGTTTAATTTCTGCACCCCAGTTTACTCATCTGTAAAACAAAGGGTTGAACTAATGATCTCTATGTTTCTTTCCAGCCCAGACTTGCTCTATTTCTGTTATTGTCCATAGTAAATGCCTCTACCAGCGCTGGCTGATTCAGAATCCACTTTAACAGGCATATGACATATCTGTGTACCAAAAAGTAATGGTTATCAATTTGCCTCTAAACTACAGAAAGATTTGATCTTGTCATTATCACTAAGTTAGGTGGGCTTCCTCCATTAAGAAGGCTGGGGAAACAAATCATAATTCATTCAGCAAACATTTACTAAGTGGCTACCTTGTGGCAGACACTGTGGTGATACAGTGGAGATACAACCTTCAAGGCTAGTAGGGGAGGCCGACAAGGCAACCAAGTGAAGCACAGTACACACACTGTGCTACAACAGCGTACATCCAGAGAGCTCTCCACATAGGAGTGCCCAGTGCCAGGTTGGGGATTATCAAAAAGTGACATTTTGGGTGAGTGTTTTAGAGTGAAGAATACCAGTGGGCAGTGTGGGGAGCATGACGTTTTATGGCAGAGGGAGTGGTGGATTCAAGACCTATAATTTGGAGGAACTAAAACAGTTCAATGAGGAGAAATGGCAAGAGGTGTAAAGGCAGATATGGCTGTAGAGGAAGAAGCAGCAATGTGGAAGGGCCTGTGACGTCCTGCAACACACAATAGGAATTAAGCTGGTACAAGCCAGGGAAATTCCCTCTTCGTCATAAAAGGAGCCACATTTCCCCAAACTTCTGGCTACTTTGGAAGAGCCCAGTTAGCCTGGATCCAAGCCTCACCAAAATGCAGATTCCTCTAACCTTCATCCCAGGTACTTCCCTAAGCACAAAGCAGGAATTAGAAATCAGGGATTTTAGAAACTCTAGGGGGAGAGAGAGAGAGAGAGAGAGAGAGAGAGAGAGAGAGAGAGAGAGAGAGAGAGAGAGACAGAAATTCCTAAGGCCATGCAGATAAGAACAGCAAATAACAGACCCCGAGTCACAGTTAGATCCTTTGCCAGCACACCCAGTTCTCACACTTTCTCAGCCCTGCATCTTGGATAGTAGCTGGTTTTTAAAACTCTGCTTAAAGCCATGATATTTCTAGAAGTGATTCTTGTTTCCTGCTGTCCTGCTGCTGGCCATGACCACTCATTAGTTCACCCTGATCCCCAAGCTGCACATGCAGGTGGGAAGGGGATGCGAGAGAAATGGATGCTGCAGCAGACCTCGGGCGGAAGAAGCAGTGGGGAAGTGGAGGAACTCCTCCCCCTCCCACTCCACTCCATTTAACTGGCTTTGAAAAGGACGACCATTGGGGACCAGGTTTTCATCACTAGTGACTTCCTTTCCCAAAAATTGTGAGCCCTGTGGATATAAAGAATAATTGGTGAAGTACTTTGAGGTTTCTTGAATATAATAGGCTGTGTAGGTGTGTAATATTATTATTACCTAGATTATTTAAATCTAGAAGCGATTTAAAATAAAAAAAAAGGTATGTAATTTTCAGCTTTCCTTCCAGACTGGCCTGTGGCCATATTTAACGTTAATATCATATTCCTTTGGGTGCACATGATTAGGATGTTTTTTGGTGACTAGTTAATGCTGACTTAAGAAACGTGTTATATAACAACACTTATCTTTCAGCTCTAGTGAGGAGTCAGCCACCCTGATGACCCTCAGTTCATAAGAGAGAAAACAATACCTCCAACACATCAACTAAGGCTCATAGATGTACAAAATTCATTCTAATCAATTAATAAGCACCTTTCTTTTTGGTGACCCCTTAAGTGCACTGGAAGCTCTTTCAAGAGTACTGACCTCCTACCTGTACGAGAATCCCCAATTTCCCTAGCGCATGGGGCGTTTCTCTGAGCTCCGTTCAGGGTCAGATAATTTCACAAGTTCACTCTAAGGTGAAGATAAGCAGGATCTCAACAGCTGCTCTAGAAAACACAGCAAGCAAGCTTTTGAAGATTACAGACCGATATATTTGTGTCTTAAAAGACAAGCCAATTCTTTATATATTCTCTTCCTGAGACACCTTGGTTAGTCCCATCTGCAGGGCTTTCCCTGCAGATGGTGTGAGGACTCGTACATGGGAATCTTTCCTCCGCTCAAGCCTGTTGGTTCCCCACACTGTGAATTATCCTTGGTGTCCAATACTTCTTCAAAAAATTATATGTGCTTTTTAAAAATATAGACTTTATTTTATAGAGCAGTTTTAGATATGCAAAAAACTTAGAAGATCATTACAGAGCCTTCCCAAATACCCCTGCATCCACTGTCTCCTATTATTAACATCCTACATTACTATGATACATTTTTTACTATTAATGAACTGATATTGATACATTATTGTTAACTAACATCATAGTTTATTTCGAGATCCAGAGTTTTTACCTAATGTCTTTTTGCAGTTCCAGGATCCCATCAGAAAATCATATTAAATGTATAAATCATGCCTCTTTTGGCTCCTGTTGGCTGTGACAGTTTCTCAGACTTTCTTTGTTTTTGGTGACCTTGGTAGTTTGTTTTTGGTGACCTTGGTAGTTTTTAAGGGGTGCTCATTAGGTGCTCTGTCGCCCAGGCTGGAGTGCAGTGGCGCCATCTCGGCTCACTGCAAGCTCTGCCTCCCAGGTTCACACCATTCTCCTGCCTCAGCCTCCCGAGTAGCTGGGACTACAGGCGTCTGCCACCACGCCCAGCTAATTTTTTTGTATTTTTAGTAGAGACGGGGTTTCACTGTGTTAACCAGGATGGTCTCGATCTCCTGACCTCGTGATCTGCCCATCTCGGCCTCCCAAAGTGCTGGGATTACAGGCGTGAGCCACTGTGCCTGGCCGCTCATTAGGTAATTTTTAGAGTGCTCTACCAGTGGAATTTGTATGATGTTTTTCTCATGATAAGACTACGGTTATGGGTTATTGAGAGGAAGACTGGAGAAGTAAAGTGCCATTTTCATCACATCATATCAAAGTTACATGCCATCAGCATGACTTCTGACTGTTGACATTGGCCTAGATCACGTGCCTGAGGTAGTGTTTGTCAAGTTTCTCCACTGTAATGCTTCTCTTTTTTCTCCTTTCCATACTGTACTCCTCAAAAGGAAGTCACTATGTGCAGCCCACACTTGAGGACTAGGGAGTTATTCTTTCCCTCCTTGAGGGTGGAGAACCTCCATTAATCTGCATGGGAGACTTGACTTTTATTTCCAGTTTATTAATGTATTCAATCATTTTATATAGAAGTGAATGGATTCATGGATATTTATTTTATATTTTGGGTTTTAACTCAATACTACTTTATTTTGTTCCTTAAATTGTTCCAGCTTGGTCCATTGAGAGCTTTTTCAGTTACATGCTCCTTTGGCATACCCCACCATTGTATTTCTTTAGAGCATTTCCTTACTTTCTGACACTACCAGATGCACCAGGCTCATGCTGTACACGTGCTTTTCATTTGCAGAAAATATCCAGTCACTGGTGGTCATCTCTTTAAAGAGATCTGCTCTCAACCTTTGAATGAGCCTTAGAGGGCATGTAGTTTAAAACCCCAGGCAGAAAGGTACCTCACAGACACTGAGCGGAGTCTGTGTCCTCCCCGCTAGTGGCCTAGGCTCCAGGAGACAGACATAGTGCATGGATGTGAGAGGAAGCCACAGACAAGCAGGAGACTGGACAGAAGAATATCAGAAGCGGTTGCAGCTGGGGACCAGCCTTTCTCCTGAGACCAAGTGCCACTTTTTAAGAATCAATGAACTGATCATTCACAGCTGAAAGCCAACAGCCAGCCAACCTGATCCATCTGCTGGCAGAACATTCAAGTTGAGGCAGCCGGTTTTTAAAAGACATTTGGGGTAATCTTTGGTTTAGACAAAAGCGAGAAATGGGGAGGGAGAGCAGAGAGGAAGCGTCTCCTTGGTGTCATGTGCCAACCCAAATTAACAGCTAATGAAAGCAGATTGTATTTAGCAGATTTTAATATAAATTAGGTTAATGCTGACACATTTGAAATAGTACATTGAAAAATCAGTCTGTAATAACAAGAACAGATGTTGGCATTTTTGTTATTAATTATACATTTCATTATCATCTGATTATTGTCAAACATCGTTCAAGAGAAAAAAATCATATAAATGATTCATACACATTTGTTATGTTGTTAAGGGGTGCTAGTATCTGTTTTATTAATGCAGTGACTTGAATAGTCTGATATCATTCTAAAAATCTCAAGTTTAATGAAGACTATTGAGTTGTACACAAAATGCTACAATATTCCTGAGTTTTACTGTGCTTGTCATTGGGAGGTCTCAGTGAGTTTCACTTCCTGCCTCATCTTATCCACCCTCCCATCTTCTTTACCAAGGTCCACAGAGAGGATGATCAGTTTCTCAGGGAATATTGTGGAACAAATTGGACAGCATCATCACACATCATACAGCCATTTTGCAAGAAGATCCCAGAGAGAAACTGTTATGAAATTGCTATTGTGGAATCCAGGGAACTAAGAAATTGGGTTTTGTTTTTTTTTTCCTCTAAGATACACAAAATAAAATTATAAAACAAGCAGCAAAGATAGCTAGTCACTGCATCAAATTTTAAATAAGTTTTTTCCCTTCATATTTTTGGTCAAATCTGCTTATACAATATACATGCTGCAGATAATCTGTGCCAGCAACATAACCTTTCTACTCAGATATTATTCTAGTTATGGTTTGCTGACTACTTCAGACGGTAAAAAAGGCTTGTGATTTATGTGTTGTCGGGGCTTTCGTTAGTCAAGTGGCTCCTCAACTTTGTTGGAACATGGGGCACCAATGAGGACTGCCAAGGGTGGCATGGAAGCACTGGGTATTCCCCCTGAAGACTTGGTAATGGAGTGGGAGACCCTTAGCAGAGAGGACAGTTTTATTAGGCCACTACTTGTACTTGTATTGGGCCACTACTTTATTTACATGATTTGAAAGAGTCTAAAAGCCTTCCTGAAAATAACTACTTCCAAAAGCTTAATATAGCATCACATCTATTTACTACCTAGTCTGTGATTCCCAGCATGAAAATCATTCCCACTGAAAAACTAAGATGCTGCTGAGAACAGAAGGTTAGTGTGAAATGTTTCCTGATTTCCTGAGCATTGAGGAAAGCCCATGGGCTCTCTGTCATTGATTGATGTGCTAGAAAAAAAGTGTATCCTCTATCAGCCAAGTGACTTACCTTGGAGCCCTCATCTTGCTCTAAGGACATAGTCAGATTAGTGGATGGACCAGTCAAGCAGTTTCCCTGACTTCCAACCCAGAACGGGTGATGAATGAAACATGGGTAGAAAAGTAATACAATTCAAAACCCACATTTACCAGAAGCTATCTCAGGGAAATCACTGTTTGGGGTAGAAAGCAATATTTTATTAGCTTCTTGGAGTATAAGTTGAGGTCTCCTGGAGCGTGTTCCGGTAACAATAAGTGATAGCTACACGGGCTTTGAAGAGAATGTGTTCAGATCGAAGCAGACATTTTATTTTGCTGAGAAGATGTGCAAAAATTCTGTCCAAAGCTGAGTTGCTCAGAGCCAAATATGTGGTCTGAGCCTGGCACTCCTGGGCCCCTTCTCTGCCTTTCTTTCACTAGCATCATACTTATGTCTACAAAAGTACTTAAGCACTATTTCAAAAACACCAATTTCATCAGGTATCAGATTATTAACCTACTAACTGTGTTCACATAGCCCAGCCTAGGGCAGCCATCAGCACACTTTGGCCTGGAGAAAAAATCTTTAGGGATCCTCTAACAAGGAGAGAACAGCAAGAAACGCTGATATGAGATTAATATTTACATGCATCGGGTAGGGTTCTAGGGCCCTTCCGTATTGCAGGCCCTGGTTCTACAGTAATGTTACCACAGGACAGAAGCCAATATACTGCCTTCTTCCCTTGGACGCTGGGACAATGCTGACCGAGGGGACAGTACAGCTGCCATGGGGTAAAGGAGAATATCTTGCCTTTGCTGTGATGTTGGGAGATGTGGAATCTTAAGAGGAAATGATGGAAGAGGATTGGCTAGAAGATAATGTCTAGGGTGTGGGTAATCGCTGGGGTGGGGCATCTTGAGAGTGGATTTTAGCCAAAGAGAACAGGTTCACCCTGATGAGAAGCTTGGGGTAGGAAATTCAGGAGATAGCCATCATCCATGTTGGAAAGTGGAGCCCTGCAAACAGCCTGCACCTCTACCACAATTCAGCTCATGCCTGGTTATAACAAGAGTTTCACTAGGGACAAAGGGTTACATTATTGTCCTCTGCAGTGTATGCTGGTTCAGCCATGATGAATATTGTTTCTCAAGACCATAATTCAAGTCCGAAAACCTGCTCTCAATTCAGAAATGAGCAGATTCTCTTTGTGGTACTTTTAAACTTCATTTTATTACTCTTATTTTGTATTTTCATATTTCAATTATTTTTAGTAAATATATGCATAAAGTCGTGCAACCATCACCACAATCCAGTGTGAGAACATTTCTATCATCCCTAAAATATTTTTTGTTACCGTTTTAGTCAATCCTGCTCCCCATCTGTGTCAATTTTGAGAGCAAAAGCAATCTATGTATGCTGAATATTCAAGATGGCTTCTGTGAAAACAGTTGTGTGCTTGAGGCCCTTAAATGCAATGATTCTTTTGGTAAAAAGATTTTCTTATTTTTTTTTTGGCGTTTAAGTTTCATGAATTTTTATTTTTTGGTCAGGTGCAGTCTTCATTGATAAACACCAGAAGAGAATTTCTGACTCTTACTCTGTATTCAGTTAAAACATGCATGACATTTGTCATGTGCACCTGCTGACATGACTGCCTGCCTGCCACAGCTCAGGTACCCAACTGTGATCACACATTTGGGTGCCTTGGTATGGGCTAGGGGAGGGGTTCCTAATACTGACAGTCAGCTGATTCTCCAGATACCAACTGTGTGTTCAACGAGTCTATTCAATTCTGATACTTACTAAACACCTGCACTTACTGCAGACAACACAGGTTAAAGTCTCAATCCCATTAGACTGCCCTCATCTTTAGATGCCAGTAGCAAGTCCAGGGCCTCCCATACTTCTGACTGACCATATGTAAATATTTTAAAATTTCCTATGTATTATAATGTTTTGGCATCTTAAGACACCTATCTGGCTGGGGAAAGACATCTCTTCTTGGCCTAGCCCATACTTAGAGATGATAAAGGACCCTATTGGAAGCTGTTTTAATATGAAACTAACCAATCTAGGGTCACGTCTCCCTTATCTGTCAGTATACTCTAAGAGACAACATTCTTCTGTGTTGATCACCCCAAGGTCAGGTACTAGGCAACTGGAGATCACCCCTACAGCCAATCCCAAACGGTCTATCTTGTTCTATCTTGCCTTTTTCTCAGAAACCCCAGTAAAGTCACTGGCCTAAACAGTCCCCTAGTTCCCGTCTTCTGCCTTCTGATCATCATAGTGTCTTTCCCATGTGTCCCTGAAATGTGGAAGGAGAAGGCAGACTTTACAGGGAGGTCAGGACTTGAGGAATGACAAGGTGGGGAATTCTCTGATTTCCTGATTATTTCCCGCATATTCTTCACAGGGAGCTGAAAAAGACTCCATCTTGGATGTAGTATCTGTTACTTACTGAAAAGTTCCAAAAAAGGTCTGTTCTTCTAGCCAAAGCACCACGAAAGTGCTGGCATAAAAGCAGAAAACCTTTTTTGGCAATCCCTTCCATATTCCAGTTAAATATGCAGGAAAAACTTGCACCGTCATCCCCTAGGAGGTTTCAGTGGGGCAAGCGGGAATCCACCCTGCCCCCACCTCCGAAGAAGCAGCACAGACAGTGCTCCGATTCCTCACTATGGTGCTGTCCATGGACACGAAATTGATCTGTTCCCTGCCTGACAGACAGAGGCAGTGCTACAATTTCCTCCACCAGGGTAGTGTCAGCAAGGTCTAGTGGTAGGTTGAATCTCCTTAATGACCCTGCAACAATGAGACTGAATAAGGCTAGTTAATATTTCTGTTCCCCTGTCTCCCTACCTCTGCTGCATCAACAGACTAGGGTGGGAAGCTAAGTCTCCACTCCCACTTAATATCAATGAGGTGGAATGAGGTACTTTGAAGACATGCTGGTGACACTCAGCTTCTTCTTTTCCACTGTCATGGTGTCATCGGGGCCCAGAAGGGAGCTGAACTTCTACCACCATCGTGCAGTAACAAAGTTGTGTGAGTCAGCCTCCTCCTCTTTCTCCCAGGTGGCAGTGAAGACCATAGGGAAGGTGATCTTCTACTTCAACTCAAGACAATCAAGACAATGAAAGCAAGTTGGTGCCCTGCTTTTGCGAGGAAGAGTCAGCAGCACCAAGGGGAGAGCTGAATGTTCACCCTACTTATTTGCAATGAGGCACTATGAGTGAGTGACCCATTTTTATTGGTGTTTTATTGGTGGTGCCCAACAGAAAGTTAAACATGCACACTGGCCTGGCCTTCATAAAAACTGACACTCAAAAGATACCACAGTCAAGATAAATCTTATGTCAGGATTATTTGACATTGATGTTAAAGCAGCCATGAAAATGCTTCAACAAGTAATTAAAAATTCTCTTGATATAGATTAAAAAAAGGAAAAAATCTCAGCAAAGGAATAGAAGTTCTTTTAAAATGACTGAACGGAAATTATAGAACTGAAAAATGTAATAAGCAAAAGAAAAACTTCCTGGATTGGCTCAGTAGTAGAGTGGAGATGACAGAGGACAGAACAAATGAACTTGAGGACAACTCAATAGAGTTTACCTAATTTGAACAATAGAGAGAAAATACACTGAAAAAATTAATGGGGACCTTTAGAATCTGTGGTCCAATAACAAAAGAGCTATTGTTTGTATCTTCAGATGTCAGAAGAAAGAGAAAGAGAGCATTGTACTGAAAAACTGCTCAATTAAATGAAGTAGAACATTTCCAAAAGTTTACAGATAACATGAACTTACAGATTCAAGAAGGTGAGTGTACCCCAGAGAGAATAAACCTAATGGAATCCATGACGAGACACATTACAATTCGACTTCTGAAAACTGAAGACAAAGAAACAAAATCTGTGAAAGCAACCACAGATAAATGATACATAACTCATAGGGAATACTAATTTGAATGACAGAGGATTTCTTATCTGAAATCATGGAAGCCAGGAGAAATTGCACATTATTTAAAAATATTAAAAGAATTGTCAGCTGTGATTTCTATATCCAGTGAAACAATCCTTTATCAATGAAGAGAAAATAAAGACATTCTCAGACAAAGGAAAACTGAGATAATTTGCTGCTAGAAAATCTACCCTTAAAAATGGCAATGACTAAATAGGAAATAATGACTAAAGAAAGGAAATAATAATGGAAGGAAGTTTGGAAACTCAAAAATGATAGAATACTGGAATGGGAGTACATATAGCATAAGAGTAAACATAATCAAACATCTACTTCTCATGAACTTCTTAAAACTTACAGGCTGGCTGAAGCAAAACTTGTAACATCATCTGATGTGGTGCTCCATATATGTAGAGAACATACTTAAGGTAATTATGTTTTAAAAGTGGAGAGGATAAAGGAATCTAAGTGAAAATAAGATTTCTACCTATTACTTAAAGTAGTAAAACATTGATACCAGTAGACTATGATAAGTTATGTATGTGTAATATAATACTTAAGGTCACCTTTAAGAGAACTATCCACAGTGATATACTCACACACTATAAATAAATCAAGATAGAATTCTGAAAAGATTCAGGTAACAAATAACAGCAAAATAAGATAAAAAAAATAGAAGACTAAGAAACAAAGGAAGCAAAAACAAATAATAAAATGAAATAATAAAATGACACGTATTAACATATCAACAATTACCTTAAATATAAATGGCCTAACTATGCCAATCAGAAGATAAAGACTGGCAGTGGATAAAGGAAAAAAATGTCTTAACTATATTCTGCTTATAAGAAACTCACTTCAAATTCAATAATATAGGAAGGTTCAAAATAAAAATATAAACAAGGTACTCTATGAAAATAGTAACCAAAAAATAAAAAATCAGGCATAGCTATATTAATATTAGGTAAAGTAGAATTCACAACAAAAGTTACTAGAGACAAGGAGAGATTAATTCTTCAGGAAGACATAATGATTATAAATGTGCACATATAAAACACTACATGAGCCAACCACTGAAAGCTAAAAGGAGAAATAAACAAATGCACAATTATAGCTGGAGACTTCAACACTCCTTTCTCAGCAACTGACAGGACTAATAGACAGAAAATCAACAAGGCTATACAAGATCTGAATAATACAATCAACCAACTAGGACCTAATCAACACAGAGAGAACACCCTATCGCAAGACAGCAGAATAGACTTTATTAATAAAAGTACCCATGAAACACTCTTCAACATAGACCATAACCTGTGCCATAAAATAAACCTCAACAATTTTAAAATAAATTAAATCATACAGAGTGTGTTCTCTGACCAAAATGGAATCAAACTAGGAATGAAAACCACAAACAAAACAAAACAGAAATACAACAGGGAAATCTCCAAATACTTGAAAATTAAACAACATACTTCTAAACAATCTATGGTCAAAGAGAAAGTCTCAAAGGAAATTTTAAAAAATATAAGGCTCAATAAAAATGAAAATACAACATATCAAATTATGTGGGATGCAGCTAAAGCCAGTGGTGAGAGGAAATTATATAGCACTAAATGCTTACATTAGAAATGCTTACCATTAAAAGAAATCCATGCCAAGACACATTACAATAAAGAAGAATGTATTGGTTTCCTATGGGTGCTGTAACAAATTACCACAAACTTGGTGGTTTCAAACAACACACATTTATTCTCTTACAGTTCTGGCGATCTGAAGTCTGAAATGAGTTTCACTGGGCCTCTCTCTGGTTCTACAGAATAGGTTCTAGGGAAAGACTTATGTCCTTGATATTCCAGCTTCTAGAGCTTCAGCAGTTTAGTGTCTTGCTTCAGTTTCACATTGCCTTTTTCCCCCTTATTTGGTCAAATCCCCCCCTCCTTCCTATTATAATGACACTTGTGTTTGCATTTATGGTCCACCTCTATGGTCCAGGAAAATCTCCCTATTTCAAGATATTTAACTTAATTGCACAGGCAGAGCCTTTTTTTCTTTTTCTTTTCTTTTCTTTTTTTTATGTGTGTGTGTATAAGGTAACATATACAGACTTCCAGGGATATCTTTGGGGGCCATTATTCAGCTTACCACAGAGTGCAGCAGATAACTTTATACTCATAAATTCTACAATTTAGAATAAATGGATTTCAAAAACCACAAACTGCTAAAACTCAAACCAAAATAACATAGACAACCTAAATAGTCTTAAAAACATTACAGAAATGGAATAATTTAAAAGCTCCCTAAAGAAATTTTCCGGCCCCAAAGTTATCACTGAAGAATTATATCAAGTATTTACAGAAGAATTAACACTAATTTTATACAATTTCTTTTATGTATAGATGAAGAAGGAACACATCACCACTTGTTTATGAGAGTATTAATGCCCCGCTACCAAGACCAGACAAAGACACCACAAACAAAGCAAACTACAGACAAGTACCTCTCATGGACTTTGATATAAAATCTACAAAAAATTTTAACAAATCAAATCCAGCAATGTATAAAAAGAATTATGTGCCATGAGCAAGTGGCATTTATTCTAGGTATGCAAGATTGGTTAAACATTCAGAAATAAATCAATGTAATACTCTAAACCAACAGATGAAAAAAGAAAAAAAAATCATATGATCATATCAATTGATAGAGAAGAAACATTTAATAAGTCTAATACCAATGTATGATTTTTAAAATCTCAGCAAAGTAGGAATAGAGGAACATTCCCTTAGCTCGATAATAAGCATCCACAAAAACCCAACAGCTAATATCATACATAATAATGAAAGACTGACTGCTATTCTTCTAGGGGTCAGAACAAAGCAAGGATATCTGCTTTTACTACTCTTATTCAACACAGTATTGGGAGTCTTAGTCACTTCAATAAGGCAAGAAGAAGAAGTAAAAGGTATACCAACTGGAAAGGAAGAAATAACACTGTCCCTATTTACAGATGATGTAACTGTCTTCATAGAAAATCTCAAAAAATCTATAAAAAGTCCTAGAACTAAAAAGTGAGTTCAGCAAGGTCACAGGATACAAAAATCAATCTCATTTCTATATAACAATGAACAATGTAGATACTAAAAATAAAAACACAGTATTATAATCACTCCAAACAAAATAAAATACTTAGGTACATTCAACAAAATATGTATAGAATATGTTTGCCAAAAATTAGAAAGAAAACATTAAAGGAAACAAATCACAACAATGAGATATCATTTCACCACAGTTAGAACGACTATTGCTAAAAAGACAAAAAGATAACAGATGCTGGCAAGGATACAGAGAAAAAGGAACTCTCATATACCACTGTTGGTGGGAATGTAAGTTAGTGCAACCACTGGGGAAAACAGTATGGAGTTTTCTCAGAAACCTGAAAATAGAATTGCCATATGGTCCCACAATCCCACTGCTGAATATCTATCCAAAGGAAAAGAAATCAGTATATCAAAATGGTAGGTGCACTCACATGCTTATCACAGCACCGTTTCTAATAGCAAAGATATGGAATTAACCTAAGTGTCCATTAATGAATAAACCGATAAAGAAAATGTGGTATACATACACAAAGGAATACTATTCATCCATAAAAAAGAATGAAATCATGTCATTTGCAGAAACGTGAGTGGAATTGGTGGTCACTATATTAAGTAAAATAAGCCAGGCACAGAAAGACAAATACTACATGTTCTCATTTATAAATGGGAGCCAAAAACTTGATCTCATGAACATAAAGAAGAGAATAACAGATACCAGAGACTGGAAAGGGTGGGTTATGGGTACAAACATACAGTTAGATAAAAGAAGTGAGTTGTAATGTTTGACAGCAGACTAGAGTGACTATACTTAGCAACAGTATTATGTATATTTCAAAGTAACTTGAGGAGAGGACTTGAAATTATACTGACACATAAAAATGATAAACATTCAGGATGCTGGATACTACAAATGCCTTGAGTTGATCATTACTCATTTTATGCATGTAGCAAACACTCACATGTACTGATAAATGTGTAAATTATTATATATCAATAAAAGGAGGAAAAACCCTTAAATCAAGAAACATACCATGTTCATGAACTGGAAGACTCAGTATAGTAATAATATCAATTCTCTCTAAATTGACCTATTGGTTTCATGCAATTCCCATTTAGCTCCTAGCAATATTTTTCTATAGTCATAGATAAACTTATTCTAAAATATGCATGAGAATACACAGCTCTGGCAATATTTTTCTATAATCATAGATAAACTTATTCTAAAATATGCATGAAAATACACAAGCCTTAGCCTAGCCAAAATAATATTGAAAAAGCATAATAAAGTGGAAAGAGTCACTATCTCCAACATTAGGATCTACTATATATTGGGAGGAATCGATTTATTCAATTTTATGACTTACTATATAGCTGCAGTAATCAAGAGTGTGTGGTATTAGAGGAGGGACAGACATACAGATCAATGACAATAAATAGAGAACTCAAAAACAGACCCACATGAATATGCTCAGTGGATTCTTGGTAAAGGTCTTCCTCAGTGGAGGAAGGATAGGCTTTTCATCAAATGTGCTGGAGCAAGCAGGCATCCACAGGCTAAGTAAATAAACAGAATCTTGATCTAAAACTCATAACTTCTATAAAAATGATCTCAAAATGAGTTTCAGACTTAAATGTGAAACTATAACCCTTATTAAAATAATAAGATAAAGTTTTCCAAATATTGAATTAATTCTGCAAAGAATTCATGGACTTGACACTAACAGTACAAGCCATGAAAGAAAAGACTTCTTCAAAATTAAAAGGCTTTGCTCTGTGAAAGACCTTGAACAGAGGATGAAAAGACAAGTTATAGACTGGGAGAAAATATTTGCAATACATATAGCTGACAAAGGACTAGCATTTAGAACATATTAAAAAATGTCAAAACAATTAAAAACTGTCAGAAGCAAACAACCCCATTAGAAAATGATAAAATTTACTGAAGAGGATATATAGGTAGAAAAAAAGCCCCTGAAAAGATGTTTAACATCATTAACCATTAGGGAAATACAAATAAAAATTATGCTGAGCTATCATTTCACACCCGTCAGAATAACTAAAATAAAAAGTAGTGACAGCACCAAATGCTAGTGAGGATGCAGAGAAACTGGATCACATACCTTGCTGGTGGGAACAGAAAATGGTATAGCTATTCTTTTGTAAAACAACTTGGCACTTTCTATAAAGACAACTAAACATACAACTCACATATAACCCTGCAAGTGCCTTAATCTCAGAGTAATGAAAAAATATGTTCACATAAAATCCACGTTTGAATGCCCATAATAGTATTATCTTATAATAATAGTATTATAATAGTTTTATTTATAGTAGCCCCAAATTGGAAACAACCAGATGTCTTTCAGTGGGTGAATGGTTAAACAATCCATGGTATATCACATCCATGGCATGTGATCCAGTGTGTGGTATCAGCAGAGGGGTAGACTAATAGCATGTAATAGTACCTACCAGTGAAACAGAAACAAATAATTGATACATGCAATGATAAAGAGGAATCTTCAGGCAATATTTGTGGGTGAAAAATGCTGGTTTCAAAAAGTTACTTACTGTAGGATTTTATTTATACAACATTCTTGAAATGACAAAAGGAACGTGTGAGTGTTCACTCAGAGTCAGGGGTCAGTGGTCAGGGAGGGAGGGTTGGATATGTCTATAGAAGGGTAACAGGAGGAGTCCCTGCAGTCATGGAGCTATACTCTTATCTTGACAGCACCAATGTTGACACTGATTTAGATACTGCATTATACTTTTGTAAGATATTATTAAGGGAAACTGGGTAAAGTGTACAGGGGATCTCTCTATACTATTTCTTACAAGAGTATGTGAATCTACAATTGTCCCGAAATGAAAAGTTTAATTAAAAATAATCAAATGCAAGTGAGAGCATTTATTGAGTACTTACTATACATTTAGCACTTAGCTAAATGCTTTTCATGTATTATAGCATAAACTGTCACCATATCTCTGTGATTATTATCCCATGTTACAGATGAGAAACAGTGATGGCTCAGAGATGAGAACCGAATTGATTTAGAAAACTTGATTGATAGAGGCAGGGTTAGAATTTTAACCTTGGCCAAACTAAAAAACCAATTAATTGATTTGTTTACTTACTGCCGCATCACCATAATTCTTGCTTATTTGGCACATTTAAATACTCTCTCTGGTGTTCCTTTAAGATCTAGACTGATTTCAAAGCAGCATTTGAGATGGAGAACTGGGAATGGATCTGGGAATAATCATGTGAAAGGCAAAGATCAATTGGCTTTTGTTTTCTTATCCTTCCTCCCACTCCTCCTACTTCAACCATATCTCCAGGTTGGGAGAAGATGGGTAGTAAATAAACAGGGTTATATGTGAGTTGTATGTTTAGTTTCTTTACAGACAGTCAGGGCCGCCACCTGAGAAGGCTGTCCCACTAATTACCATTCTTGTACCAAACAAGGAAGGCTTGGCTCTGGTGATGGGTCACATTCTCTCTCGCTCACCAACTTGCTTTTGTAAATTAAACTTCTTTGGTACGATACTCTCTCCCTTTCTTGTTTCATATGACATCCCTATTGTTAGTGTTCCTTTGTGCCTCCTGTTCTCGGTCAAACGATTGTAACTATTAGGAAATTAAATTAAATTCAGAACGTTCCCTACACACAAAATTGCATGCATTTTGGAACATCCCCATTAGCCAAAGCATTGATTTTTTTTTTTTTTTTTTTTGGTAGATAATTCAAGGCTGACTTCATTTTACTCGCTTAACACTCTATCAAACAAGGGGACTTGTTATTCACTTTCAAAATTAAAAGAGTACAGAATGGACAAGGAAAAGCTCAGAAACAAAGGTGTTGTGTAGAAGGGCAACAGAAAAACATAAAAATAAGTACAGCAGCAGCAACAATAACAAACCCACTGTTTTTCAGAGTCCTTCTTTAATCCATCTTTCTTGTTTCCTTATCAAATAAAGACATTAAAAACTTTTTGGTTTTTTAGGATGACAAATGTAGGGTTTCATGGAATGTCCTCAGTTTCTCCAAGTCTTTGGGAAGCTGATGACAACAGGGATTTAAGACTGTAGGTTACTGGCCACTTTGATTAAGAAGAGCACTTCTGAGTGGAAGTAGCAGTGACATGCCCATGGAAGGGCAGCCACACACTCAAGGAACTCATATTCTCATAAAAGAACAAGCCACGAACCATAGTGTCTGTAAGCACATCCAGGGAACTCTGTGTCTGCTCTTCTGTCCTTGGATATTTGGGGAAATTTCCTTAGACAGAACCCTGATTTCATGTAGAGCCCACACAGTTGTGGTGTACATCTCACAACTCCCAGGTGGGCAATGCATGTGCCTTCCTAGGACCCCAAGTCTTATCAGTCATTCCTGACCAAAGAAGTCTTCCAACTCTATCTGCCTAGAAAGCCTCTAAATTGGGCACAAGTTATATATTTTAAAAGTCTATTAATGCTCAATCTTACCCACCTGCCCTAGGCCCTCTTCCTGGCTTTTCATAATCCCTAGTCTCTTCAAGCCCTGAGAAATCTTCAGCTAGAAAATGTTTTAAGTAGTGGCCTTCGAAATAAGATATGGTTACTTTAGGACTATGAAAGTGATTGTATTGGAATACAGGGAGAAAATAGTGAAGTCATATTTATCTATATTTCATACACACCCTTTTACATCAAGTTTTTGTAAATATTGTACAAAGTTTAATAGTACATAATCATGCTTGTAATTCATAAATATATAAACATTCCTATTTGTTGTACATATTTTTTCATAATTTATTATTATTATTAATATTGTTGAGACAGGGTCTGGCTCTGTCACCCAGGCTGGGGTATAGCGATCCCCTCACCTCAGCCTCCCAAGTGGCTGGGACTATGGGTACACACCGCCACGCCTGGCTAATTTTTTTTTTAATTTTTGTTTTTGTAGAGACGGGGTTTCACCATGTTGCCCAGCTCCTGAGCTCGAGCAATTTGCCTGCCTCAGCCTTGCAAAGTGCTGGGATTATAGGCCTGAGCCATCACACCCGGTCCTGTTGTGCATATTTTCAATAGGCATTTTACTGATAAAGATGGAAAATAAAAAATGTGAAGCCCACCCATCTAAACCATGCATGGCAGATGATTGCCTATTTTCTTCTTAAGGTATTTTTCAACATTCAGTAATAACTCGTCTAAATATTTTATCACTCCTGTATTTATGCATTCATTCACTTCAACCACTTAAAAATGATCATAGCATACAACAATTAGGCCATAAGCTAGGTACTGGGTTTTTGGCTCAGAATTTTTATTTCTCTCCATGAGCAAGATTTTCTCTCCCCAAAAAAATCTTTGGGAGAAAAGTGATTTGTCAACCAGAATCTTAACTTCATTTGTTTTTTTCTGAACATAAAAAAAATTCAGCTTTTTCATTAAAAAATCTCTAAAATAGTGATAATCATGTTTAACCTGTAAGGTGTTGTAAAAATTGAAGGAGAGGATGCTCATGAATGCAGCATGTTGTTAATTGGAAAACAGTTTAAAAGTGTGATGTAGCAGCATTGTTTGAGTCTCAGAAACAATAATTCCCTTCTCCGGTCTACGTGAAATTATCTCATTTTCTTCACTATTTCGCCAAAATCTATTTCATTAGTTTATCACTTGGTGACTGAAAGTAGATGCCTTACTCTACTAAAGCCACGGTGGAGGTAAAATTCCCTTCCCAGCCAAATACATCAAGCCTCATTTAATGCATCTGGGAAATATGAATTTGTCCTGCATTTTCTTCCTGTAATGGCACTTCATTGCTGACTCACATTTATCTCATGGTTAGTTATGTGTCCTAAGTGTTTTTCCACTACATTTCTGCTTAGCCATCCTATATTTGTGTTATAAGATTTGTGTTCTTTGGAGGATGACCTGGCATTTGCCATATTACATTTCAGCTTTGTTGATGAAATCATTTTCTAATCTTTCAAGAACACTTTCTATTTTTCCCCATATCTAGAATTCTGGTAACCCTATCTAATTTAATATTATGTACAAATTGGATGACTGTATTTGTAAGTATTTCACAGAGGTGATAAAAAATGACACAGTCCCTACCAGAAAGGGTTTGATAGAGCTGCTCAGGTCAACACCATTAATAACCCTTTTTATCTTATTCCCCTAGGCTAAAAGAAATGTGCAAGGCAGTGGAATAAGTGTGAACATATGGGCAAATACCTGAAGCTAGGGAAGCACGCAAGTACGCCTCCTAACACAGCCTTGGGGGATAAGGAAGTCTACCAAGAACATGCAACGTCTACGCTGAGTGACATATGAAGGACAAGTACAAGTGAACCAGGTCAAAAAGGGCAGGAAGAATATTCCAGACAATAGGTGCAAAGGTCTGAAGGTGGGAAGGATAGATCATTTTTCTCCTGGGTACTGACAGCAGTTCTGAATGACAGAGGGGGATCAGGAGAACTGGTGGGACACGAGATTGGAGAGACTGGCAGGGCCAGCTCACAAGGAGTTTTGTCAGCCAGGGTCAGGAGCCTAGACTTTGATTCCAGTGGGGAGACACTGAAGGATTTTTAAAGCAGGATTCTGACATTCTCAGTTTGCTTCATGGGAAAATTAAAAACTATTTTCCCTTCATTGTGAAGAATGGATTATAGAGAGGGCAAAATTTGAAGCACAGGTACATCACAATGATCTATATGGATGTCTTATTTTTCCTTCTGGGCTACAAAATACTCTGAAACAGGACATATGTCTGTTTCTTGTTTCCCTTCCATTACCTCAAGAAGCCCTTGAAAATATTTTATTGAGTACATGAAAGAAGATACATCACATCCGTACCTTTTCCCATGTCTGTCATGGCTACCATTCTATTATGGGAGGAAATGAAACTGATCCGATGTACCTGCTCTTCACGAACTACTGCTGGCAGTATCAACACCACTCTCATTTTCCAAGCAGTTGCCAATTATTTGCTTGATGATGCATCCTAGTATGTTTCTAAAAATAATTATTCTATTGACTTACAAATCAAGATAAATTTTACTACTGACAACAAACATTATTTTGCATCAGTTGCCTCATCTGTAAAATAAGGAGGATAATTTTACCTATATAAAGGAGGTTATCGGGAGGAATAAATGAGTTAATTTAGGTAAAGTCCATAAACTAGCACAGAAATAAGCACTCAATGAATGTTCGCTATTGTGTGGTGATCAGTATCGTTATTTTAGCTACAAATAACAGAAGACCCAACTAACACATGAGGCTGAGACTGGGCAGGGCAATAGATGGGCCCTGGAAGGCAGGCCCAGCCCCCGTGAGGGGGCTCACGGACCATGATATGAAGCTTGGACGAAACTCTGCAAGTAAAGCTACTTATGCCTTTCACACAGATAGAAACTTGACTTGACATCAGTATTTTGACTTGAAGACAGGGCTGTCGGAGAGGGAGGAGGGAAGAGAAGGGCAGTTTTGGAGAAAGAGGGTTGTCACTACAGTGGGTAGTGGACTGGTTGAGCTCTCTCTAGATGCCCTGGGATCCTTTCTACTGATTCCATGCGCTCTTTCCCCAGCTTGTGTTTTTTTACTTCTAAGGGTCATGCCCGCAACTGTCTTCAGAGGACTTTCCAAGGACTTCCGGAGCTGCTTTTGCAGAATGCCAGAAGTTTCTGAGAGCTTACAAACCCCCCAGGAGGACTTATCAATACTAACCCCTGCACGCCTTTGAAAGCTGAGCTCCCAAGCCTTCAGTGGAACAAATACTAAGGTGTAATTTATGCTCCAGAGCTCCCCTGGGGAATCATGCTTGAGCTAGGACTTTGGCTGAAATCACACACTTGATTGACTTCTCCTTTCCTGTCCTGCAACCCCCTCTCCCTTACTCGTGTGCCCTAGGAGTATTTTCTTAGTAACTTATTCATACCCAAATGGTGGTTTCAGGGTCCGCTTCTGCAGAATTCCTAAGAGGATATCAGGAGCAAGGAGAAGCAAAGTTGAAGAGATGCATTAAAAGGCCAATGATGCTAAAGACAAACTGAACTCCTGCAGATTTGGCTGATTCTACAGTGGCTTCTGGGCTGCTTCCTTTGGATAGGCTGAATTTCCTGGCTTTAGCATACTCCGGTTCCATGCTGAGGAGAGAGGTAACATGAGATGAAACCTCATGGAAATCAGGCAGAATTTCAGCTTTATTTGCAATTGAGGAAGTTGAACTTTGGTTACTCTTATTCCCATGTTTTGAGACGCTCTGTGAATGAAGATAGCTGAGTCAGCAATCCCTTCCATATTTTCATTTCTTTTTCTTTTTCTTTTTCTTTTGGCTGGGTTTGACCTGCATCTGCATAGATTCGAAAGACTCACTGATTTAAAGCTACCTCAAAAAGTTTTGGTGAGGAAGTTATTTACAACCTCAACCACCAGCAATCTACCCTGATGAGTCCTAGGTGAGTTTTTGGTCCTGTTCAACCACCCCTCTCAGTAGTGCCACCAGGGGCTCCCTCCTCATAAACGGAACCCTCCAGGTTATACCCCACACTTTAAGGAGATAGCAACCACCAGCTTTCATAGTTTCTCAAAATTAGGGGTGGGGTTAAAGTGTTGCGCTTGAAGTCTAATAATATCTTAGCTTTCATAAGACACTTCATGCTTACAAAGTACTTCTATATGTCTTCTATATGTACTACCTTGGTAGCTCTTTATAACAACATTGTGAAGAAGGTGGAGTTGATTGAACTGTGTCTATTTGACAGGTGAGAAAGCTGAGGCAAAAAGATTAAGCGACATTAGAGCCACGTCAAGTGAAGATGGAGAGCTGAGAGCCAATCAGGATCTCCTGTGCAGAGAGGGTGGGGTTGTAGGTGTGGAGGAAGACTTTTACCACTCTTCATGCTCTAGGGCACAAAGGGATTCAGAAGCTTGCAAGAGGTGTCGGTGAAAGTGACGCAAAGTGTGGCTGTGAACTCAGGCAATCTGGGGACCCCGGACATTGCCCATAGCCCCAAACTGGCTCTACCAGACACAGCTGCTCTCTTCGCACAGGTTTAGGCTTGCTTGCCAAGGAAGATCTAAAGTGAGTCATCACTGTTGATTCACCGGGCTTATGTATTTAGCTAATTCAACTAAAATTAAAAAAAAAATCTGTCCTGGGGGAAGAGTTTGGACATACAGTGCTTATAACTCCTACGTTTCTATTTCTGATCATGACTGCAGTTTATGACATTTGGCGATCCTTTTGTTCTACTTAGCAAAAAGTCAGAGACAAGCATCTATGATGCAAGTGAGCACTGCAGATTTTAGCTGGTGGGGTTCTCACCTGCTGTTGTAGTGGGTGCTTGAGCATGCATGCACATGTGTTCACCTAGGGGAAGTTTGAGAAAATGTTACCATCTAGAACTTTAACACGTTAGGTTAGTTCTAGGCTATTTTCTCACCACTGACTGTGAACTAACAAGGGTGTAAGAGCCCATCTCTATGAGTTTATATGTCCGTTGCGTATGCAACACAGGGGTTTTTTCATATCACCCTGTGTGTTCTTCTTCTGTTGGGGATCTCCTATTATACAAAGGCAGGATTCCATGCTGTCAAGAGCTGGGTCACAGGTGGCATGCACCAGAGCACTTAACCTGGGTCACTAGACCCCAGTCTGGGGACAGATTAGAGTCTCACCTGCCTCAGCTTGCCTCTGCCACACTGGAGAGATGAGTAGCTAAGACATATTCCTCTGAACCCCACTAATCCAAAGGTTAAAAAAACCCACACTCACAATAAAATAATATTTGCACAAATAAAGAATACACACACACACACACATACACACACACACACACACACACACACACACACATATATATATTCTTAAAGGCAAGTGAAACCCCTCAGCCACAACCACCACTTCCTAATTTACTGCCTTTAGTACCCACTAGATCATGACACGCAGACAGGATGATGAAGTAAGGAAGATGAATACATGGAGAGTCAGCACAGCTGGCTGATTTGCTTTTTTAAAAATAACCCAGGACCAGATCAATAAGTAACCAGAGGCTGCATGTTCATCTCAATTTTTAAACTTTAAATATTAGTTATACTTTCCCCTGTGCCCTGAAATTACAAGAAATCCCCATTGTCTTCATATTGAGAATAAAGTGAACCAAGTGCGGACATGCTGAAGTAGATACTCTCATTCCCCTGCCTCCAGAGGACGTGAGTAGCCTGGGCACATGCCCTCCCCTCAGGGACCCTCCCTCCTTGGCGCTCCCAGGGGTGAGATTATTTGAAAATGGACATACCCATTTAAAGAATTCAAAAACATTCACTGCATGTGCACAGGGTGGGCACGCAGGAGGCGCTGATCTTGTGTGACTGCCCTTTAGGAAGGGAGTAAAGTCTTAGATGACATTAACAGAAGCTTGCTGCCTGGGCAAAGGAGGAGAGGATCACTGTGCTATGACCTGCTAGAACCATGCCTCAAGTAGTGAGTTCAGGCTGGGGTGTCATATTGTAATCCCTGGTTCCACTGTCACTGCCACCCCTTTTCTAAGACACGTCCTCTCAGTCACATCCTGTATTGAATAGCAGGTGTAGTGTGAATAGGGAAACAAAAATCAATTAAAATAATAAAATCTAAGTTTTGGAAGGTCTTTGAAGGAAATTTTTCTTTTGGATTTCCCAGGGCAATAAACATGACGTAGGGTTGCTAATCTTATATTTTTCCAAGTAAGGATGTTATAAGGTGGACAAAAATTCCATTCATTTTCATCATCACTTCATTTTAAAAAGTCATTTTGGTGCCTCAAATTCACACTAAAGAGTACTCCATTAATGAAGTCAGTGATTCTCAGACTTCAGTGAGCAAACCAAATCACCGGGATGGCTTGTTAAAAACAGATTTCTGGGCCTCTCCCCAAGATGCTGATTCATACGGTCTAGTGGGCCTGAATTCCATCTTTCTAACAAGTTCCTTAGTGATACTGATGCTGCTGGTCTGCAGGCCACACTTTAAGGAGCACTGCTAAAAAGAAAAGAATATTAGCTTGGCTAAAGCTCACTACTTTGTACTTACTCCACTTATTTTATCTAGGACCAAGGAACACGTCCTCATACCTGGGCTCTGGCCTGCAGGCCCACTGGCCTAGTGTGACTTGTCATCTAATGCCACCATCCATTCCACTGCTTGTCAAAGCAGATGTCAGCTATGGGTGTGGAGCACCCTACCCTCTTGCGTTGCTTTAACTAAAGGTTTAAAGATGGATATGATGCTCTCCTCCACCACTCATCCAACACACACAAGTGAGGAGCCTAATTCCCTCCAAAGGAGATAAAAGGAAACAACCAGGAGGCAAGGAAGTCGTTTGTGTCTAGTCTAAATGATGACTAACATATGTCTTCCCTTAGTGGTTTGGCTCTTTCTGCCAGGGTGCTACTGCCTTGGAAACTACCTGGCCAGCACAAATGCCTGTGCTTGAGTCCTGCAACGTCGGCTGAGTTCCCCCTCAATTTTCCTTTACCCAAAAGTGTACCAGTTCACAGCCCTTCTGGACCATAGGTTCAACTCCAGAAATGCCAGCTTTACCTCCCTCTGGAAAGTGACCCAGATGGATAGAGCGACTCCTTCTATAGTATCTGACTACTATATATTTCACAAAGCCTAATCACACATATCATCTCTCTGAATCTTCAAAACCTCCCTAAGAAGTTACTATTATAGCCCTATTGTATAGATGAAGAATCTGATATTTACACTCAGCTAACATGTTCAATGTTACCTAGGAAGTTATTCTGTATTATAGCAGTCATTCAACTCTGGCTGCACCATACACTTATTTCTGAGATTATTCTTACTCAGTTATGTTCCTCTTTTTGTCCTTTCCAACACAGAGAAGTGGCAAAGGTCAAACGTGAAGCTAAATACAGACTGGAGATTAACTCTACTATTTCTATAATGGGAAAAACACACAAAAATCCCTAAAGCTACATCACAGAAAAGTGACCCAATTAATTCAGTGACGAGATCAGCCACATTGATCGGCTGAAGTGTTCAGTGGACAATGCAACTCATTGATTGAATGTTTTACTTTTCAGAGGCTTGTGTAGACAGAGCCACAGGCAAGTCTCTTCTGAAAGTGTTGCCATGGCACCAGCCAATTGCTTTGCTGGTCCAGCCTCCTTTGCTTTCCAGGGCAGTCCTTTTACAGCCTCGGTCAGAGGGTGGCTTGCCTAGGTCAGGATCTGAGCACCCCTCCTCAGATTGTATGGTTTTTCAAATAAATGAGCTGCTCTTTTAGGACAGTCTTATTTCAGTTATGAAGTACCCATTAACTCTATATATTTACAAATCACTCAGCTTTTTGTTATTGTTGTTGTTAGCCATCTAAGCACTGAAAGAGTGCCAATAAGTATTATCCCCATCTTACAGACAGGGGATTAAAGCCCAGCAAGGGTTAGGTCACCCAGCAGGCTACACTGGGGCCAAAATTGTTTCTCCCAGTTTGAATATTCTCTGAACTGTCTTCTGTGCTCCCAAGAATAAATCAATAAAAATGCATTAACCTTGAGAATCAACTCAATTAAGGGAGAATAGACAAGGAATTAGAACAGACGTCTTATCAGGACCATACCAAATGGATGCCCAGTGAAATGTCAGTTGGAGGAAATGAACTTAAATGAGAGGGAGATGTTAAGAGTAACTAATAGTTATACAGCATCTAGCTCTTGCTTTGTGCCAGGCAATGTTCTAAGTGTTTATATAGATTAACTCAATTAATCTCTAGTGCAGCCCTAAGAGGCAGGTACCATCCCATTTTGCAGGTGAAAAACTGAATCTGTCGAAGTCTTGCCTTAGGTCAACAGATCTCAGTCTAAACTAAACACAGGAATTTAACTCTGCAGGGTATATTTAGGAACTGGGCTAAATGTTTCTCAAAGAAAGAGAGAATGTTCTACAATATTCCTGTATGTTCTAAAGTGGGAAAAAAATACAAAGAAACAGAACCAAACCAAACATACAAAACTGGCCATTTTCCTCTGTCCTGAAAGTCTACTTCTATTATGGTGTCACATTCAAAGCAAATCAAACTTTGTTTGTGGTAACTTTTAAAAATAGTAGAAGTTTTAACTGACCCCTTCCTAAAGAGGCCACAAAGAGGCTGAATTTCATCACACGATACATAGTCAAACTTTGTCCCATTAGCAGCTACTTTTCATAGTCCCCTTAGTCTAGCTAATTTTCATTGGCCCGTTATCAACTACTAACTATGATTTTCTCAGCCAGTTTCCTCCAATCCTCCAAGCAACGGACTGCAGTCTGAAAGATGATGAATTCCTTATCCTCTGCCAGAGAAGGTAGGTAACCTTGGAAGATACTTTGGAGAAACAGTAACGAGCTCCAGCTTCTGAGGGAAATCTTGACTGAACTCAACTAACCAGGAGATCAAGGTGGAGTGATGACTTTGGCAAGCAACTCACTGTTGAGCTCATAGAAGGCAACAGCTCACTCTGGCTAACGATCATGCCTGGGAGCTAAGTTTGCTGGTACAAGTCTTGGCCCTGGGCTAACATGGGACTAGAAATTCAGGTGTAAAAAAGCATGTACGCCCAAACCAGCTGTTCCTTAGCAGTTCAGCTGAAGCTGCTAAGGAGATCTAAAATACTTCTCAACATATGTGCAGTGCTGTCTAAAAGTCACAGAGCTGTTGGGAAAAGGTAAGAGGGCTGGGGTTTGCATTCCATAAAGGAGAAAGGGAGCGAGGTGTTAAGAAAGAAATGTGTACAGTCTATACAACACTGGGTGTACAGTCTTTTATTTTCAACATCTACTTTTTCATCATAGACACTCGGAGTCCCAGTAGGCAGAAAGTACACACAAATTCTGTCTTAGCCAAGCCTTTCGCAGATGCATCATTTACCCACATAAATATCTACACACTTAAACAATACCTTGTCTAGGATCATCTAGTTTTTTTTTTTTTTTTTTTTTTTTTTCCTCTTTGGAGAGCAATCACATACAGTCAATAATTCTTATACTCTCTCTTTAAACACCTATCATTGTGTCATAGCCCAGTAGAGCATTGAAAATGGAGATTTTTAGGCTAGGCGTGATGGCTCACACCTGTAATCCCAGCACTTTGGGAGGCTGAGGCAGGTGGATCATGAGATCAGGAGATCAAGACCATCCTGGATAACATGGTGAAACCCCGTCTGTACTAAAAATACAAAAAATTAGCCAGGCGCTGTGGCGTGCACCATAGTCCCAGCTACTCGGGAGGCCGAGGCAGGAGAATCACTTGAACCTGGGAGGCGGGGTTTGCACTGAGCTGAGACTGCACCACTGCACTCCAGCCTGGGCGACAGAGCAAGAGGGACTCTGTCTCGAAAAAGAAAAACAAAAAAGATTTTTAAGTCAAGGTCTAGACACTTGAGTATATGACAGTTGAAAGAGGGCGAGAGATAAGTAAATATTGATTCAAATAAGATGTGATCATACTCAAATATGCACAAAGGATTAAAGGTGACCCAAAGAGGATGCAGCTAACTTACAGGAAGACTTCAGGGAGGAGGTATTATTTAAGTCTTTGAATTGGGCCTCAACATGTGTTAGGAGTTTCCCAGACATTTAGAGGGAAAATGTGCTCTTCAGTAACTGGATAATTCACGACACTGTATACATTTTGATTTAAAATGCAAAGTTCATGTCCACTTCAGATTTTTAACAATCCATCTGAAATGGTTTTCATATTTTTGCTTCATTAATGCAAATGCTTTCACAAAGAGACAATTTCTGTACATGGCTTCCATGAGTGTCAAATAAAATAGAATTTCCTTCTTATGTGTGGCACACTTTTCTCTCCTTTTGTTATACTCATTTGGACTGATGTGGTAATAAAAGGTTCTGAAGCCAAGTATTCAAATACATTAGAATTTGTGACCCTTGGGTACTACTTACTCGTTTTCTTTGACAAGGATTTTTTTTTTTTTTTTTTTTTTTTTTTTTTGCAGTAGATGAAAAAACCCTAAAACTTCCTCATCTTTGCAAAATAAACACAAGAAGACAGTTTTTAAAAAAACACTCATTTTTTGTGTGTATAAATAAAGACTTAATTTTTACAGTTACAAAAAGAGAAAGTAACTGTGAGAAAACTAGGGTCATGGAAGTTGTCATGTATAGTCATCTTTGGTATCTGTGCCATTGGTTAAAGGACCCCTGTGGATACCAAAATCCAGATGTGCAAGTTGCTTGTATAATACAGCAGAGTATTTGCATACAACTGATGTACATCCTGCCATGTACTTTAAATCACTGTAGACTACTTATAATACTGAACACAATGTAAATGTTATGTAACTGGTGACACTGCATTTTTTTATTTGTATTTTTTATTATTGTATTATTTTTTATTGCTATTTTCCAAATATTTTTGACCTGTGGTTGGGCGAATCATACATAATTTATGTATATGGAAGGTCAACTTTACTTGGTTGAAGAAAACATTTTTAGAATGACCCTGGGATTCACCTTGAGTTCCAAACATTTCAGGCTCATTCCCTAATAGGTTGTGGTTGGCACATACTAGGGCCTTGAAAAATGTATCTGTTGAATGTACGGAGGAAATAGTAATAAAAATAATGGCCAAATATTGACAAAAATTGGCCAGACATTAAGAGAAATGTTACCTCATTTAATCATTACATTAAACCTGTAGGATGGATATTGTTATTAACCCCATTTTCCAGATGAGGACACTGAGGCTCCAAGGAATAAGTAAATTGTCAGTGTCACACATGCTAAGTGACAGAGTCTATATTCAAGCCCAGAAGGGTCTGACTCCTAAGCCTTGTATTTCAATGACGGTGGATCCTAAACCGTGCTAGGTCCTGGATCTACACAGATTGGAGGGTGGGAACTCTTAGGGAACGCAAATTATAATGGGGAGTTGATATGTGCACCAAAGTACTTAGATCAGAAGGGCTATGAGGATAGATGTGTAAAAGACACTGGAGCTGGGAGGAGGGACTCACTGGCTGACTGCATAAGGTCTCATGTCTCCAGCCAGGATCCAAATGACTCTAGGCAGGAAGCTCAGCTCTTTCAGAGGGGAACAAGAGGCTGGAGAGAAAGAGGGATTTGAACTGCAAAGAATTAAATGAGGGTTGTCAACTTAAAGAAGGAGTTTGGCACTGCATACAACAAACAGTAGCAATGCTGACCCATTTGAACCATCTGAACGGTTATGTATCGCCTGCCATGACTGGAGGGAGCTGACAAAACTCCTAAGTGTGCTGCATGAGGTGTTTGCAATGGACACTGCGATTCTTGATCATCCAGAGAGATGCCAGGGAAGTGGTTTGGGCACATGCTTTGTAACTACGTTTTGAGGCAGGTTGTTTGTGTGTGTGTTTCTTAACTGTCACTTAGTATTAATGGCATTAAGTTGTACAAATGGTACTAAACTTAAACATTCCTTGAAAGAATAAGATTCATTTAAAAATAAAGTTTTAGGGGTCTCTTAATGGTCCAGATATACTGTACTCATAAATATTTCCTTTACTTACAATTTGTGCTGTAAGCACCATGATGGCAAAGGAAAAATGTTAAATGTTACTCATCTTAGTATCTTACTCTAAAAGTGAGTGCTACATGGTATTTTTTTTTTTGTATTATGAGTGCATTTGTTTGCTATCTTCCCCCAAGAGAATTTTAAGCTTTCTGACTGAGGAGGCTTTGTCTGTCTTGTTCACTATTATATCCCCAAAACCTGGGAGGAGACTGATGCATATAGGGCCTCAATAAATATTTGATGAGGAATGCACGAAATATTCATTAACACAGTGCTGAAAATGCAAGGGAAACTTACAATGTAACCTAATGAATGAATAAATGAGTCTCAAACTTACCCTCCCACCAACTGAAGATGTAGGATAGAGTGAGTTCAGATGAAACATGATTATTGTGTGAGGGTGTATGTGTAGGGCTAGAGGCTTTTCAGTGCTGTGATTGCAAACAGTTATTTAGCTCCAAATTATGGAGATGTACGTATTTGAACTTCCTTAGATTTTAGAATAATCAGAGGTATTCTTTATCTCAAAAATAATGGAAAAATAAAGTGTAGTGGTAGGCTCCATAGAGTTTAAAATTCACCAACATTATATTTTTCATGAAAACACTGACAACATTCTGAAATGTGTTCTACACTTTAAATTCTACATTAGCATTGTTAATGTGTTTGTAACTACAAGATCTAGAAAATAAGGTGTAAAATTTGCAGATTTATAGCAAGTTGCCAAGAGAACAATGGTTTGATATCACTTAATTTATAAGAACTCACCTATTTGTCAATCTCGACATTCCAGACACCAAAAAAATAAAACAATAAAAAATAAACAAGGCCTTTGAGTTGTCAAAATCATCTTCATAAAAGTCTGAGTGCTAAAGCCATGCCGTGCATTCACAAGAAAGTTCCTTGAGCCCTTGCTGTCTGACACAAACATTTTCTAAGCCCAGACACAATGCAAGGGACAAATGAGAAGGGTTTGGAGACCACTAGAAACAGTGAGAAACCACAGTAGAAATCCAGGAAATTAGAGAAAACAAGTAATAACTATGAAAAGGAGCATGCGGTATCTACAAGCTTACCCCTCATGGCATCATTTTGGATAAGAGCTTCTTACACTTCACCAATTTTTAACAGCATTACTCTCTAACGTAATCATTTACTGTGTTAATTTTGCCCCAAAGGAAGAAATATATTGAATTTCTTCTGTTTAGGTAGGCAAGGGACTGATGATTGCATTGTATTTGTATTTCGTTCTCAAAATTGCTTATTTTCTCAGTAGGAAGTTCTGTCTTAGTCACCATGAGCCCTTAGGTTGGTCACCAAACTGCAGGTTCAGTTCTTTTAAGGAGCCAATTACAAATCCAAACATGCAAATGGACAATGGTATGGCCTCAGGGGTAGCATAAAGGGCATTGTTTTTGTTATGAAATTTATACTCTGGAGACCATATCGTTCTCTCCAGAACAACCATTCCTGTGCCTACCAATCAGCTTCAACTCCTAGCCAACTAATTCCACTTCACAGACATGATTATCTAAACTCAGGATAAAGCCAAGGAGCAGAAACTCACATCTCTCCTTTCTGTTCTTATTCATTTCCCCGTCATTCCCTCACACTCTATTTTCACCTGGCATCTTTATTTCTGCACCTTTTTCTTAATGCCACTGTTAAGCAGTTCTTACATGTATTTTCCATCGTGCACTGGCTCCACTTCAATGTGGCCACTTTGCTTCAGCTTAATCAAAACCACAGTCTCTCTGAAAACGTAACTTTTGACGTTGATTTATTAACTTTCACTTTGGTGGCTCTTATGGGATGAGCTTTCCTTCCTTAGAAACTATTTAATGCTTTTTCTAGTGCTCCAGGACTGTGACATTTGCACTAATCCTTTATGTCTTAACTATCTGTAAACATTGTTCTAAGATTTATGTTTCTATACAAGGCCCCATTTTTTCTCTACCAAATTATTATATGTTCATTACAGAAAATATGGACCTTCTAGAAAAATCTACAAGAAACATTCCCTGTAATTACGTCAGCCTACTGATAAGTATATTTTGTGTACTTTGTACATATAAACACATACACGTTCATTATATTGTTTGCAAAGTGCTATAATCTGGTTTTTCACTTAATGTTTTGGCTTGAGTATTTTCCCAAATCTTACAAAATTTTGACCATTTTCCCATTTTTAAAAAATGTATTGGAAAATCTTTTAATACATATGATAGCATGTTGTCATCACTCAATCATTATTAGACATCTAGGGTATAAAAAAAGCAAGGTATCTTGCAGCTGAAATGTAGACAAATGTAAAGACTGGTATCGGTAGCACAGATTCTGCAACTAAGTCCTAGACTCCTACATGTTTCTGTGTGCTTGTGTGCATGCGTGTGTGTGAGAGAGAGTGTGTGTGTGTAGGAAGGTGGCGGTAGGTAGGCTAATCAATTATGTGCAACCTTGACTCAGGTGCCTTTGTGTTGCCTCCTTAGGCTGGGATTTCATATGTTCTCACTAGTAGGTGCTACCTACATTAGGAATGACGATAAAGTCTCAGTCATCTGTGTGCCATTTGCCATATAAAGACATATGCTCTGAGCATATCTAGATGTTTTAAAATCTTTTTAACTGCCATATAACATATAGTCATTCCTTAAATAACTTAATCCACTTCGAAATGAGCTATAGGAGTATCTGTTTCCTTTCCTGTCCTGCTTTCCTTCATTCTGCTCTCTACTTTGGAAACAACCATGTTGGGCATTTCTGTAGCTTATTAACTATATTTTCAGCAGTGGAAAAACACGTAAGTGCTGGGAAAATTTCTTTTTTTAATATTTCAGCATAGAGTATTGCTACTTATATTAAGAGTTTGGAAGAAAAATGGTACCAAGAATAAATTATTATACTCTGTATGAGTGAGATATATCTAGGAAGGAAGCAGATGATGAAAGTGATTTCTTCAAAAGAGTGAAAAATGATAAATGTACACATGGTGGCAGGGGCATTTGCCTGAGCTTCAGCCTGTTATTCTTCATCATTAAGGTTTAGTCATGTCTGCAACTTTTCATCACACAGGTATTAAGGTATCATCACACAATGTATTCAAATAGAGCCCAGAGTTTTTCTTGAGGATGAGGAGATGTGGTTAAAGGTGAATCCACTGTTGGAATTCAAATAAAGCTGGGCATGTGTGTCGATCTTATGTGGTGGCTCAGTAGAAGTCTAATAGGGTTAGGCTGTGGCACTAATTATCTTTCTGGGAAGAACCCACCCTAATGGAAGAGAGAGCCAGCGGAGATAATCTTGCTTATATACGTTTCCTAGGCACTGGTGAAGAGTAGGAAGTCAGCCTATGACCTGTATCGTGAAACGTAGCTAGGTCCTGGAGGAAGAAAGGGCTAGAAGCAAAAACAGAACTTTTATGTTAAACTGTCTAACTCACTGAGAGTCAAAAAATACTTCCTTAGGACCCCTCTTTAAACACAGAAGAAATCAATTCTCCTTACTCTATTGTAGGCTGCTGGACAGGCTGGATATCCTCACAGCAGCCACCAGGAGATAATGACCAGGCTGGATCGAGCAGGGAGAAAGACAGGGTCATTAGGCAGAACAGAGCACACATGCAGTGCCTAATGGATGCTGCAAAAGGCAGCAGGGCTGCTGAAGCTGCAGGGGCAGTGGCAGGCAGTGGGAGAGGGTGTCCTTCCTGGTGGAGCCTCAAGTAAAGTAAATGCACGTGCTGAGAAAATTGCTTCTGAGTACACATGCGATATCACCTGGGAACGCCTAGCAGGACTTGGAGAGGGGCACATTTACAGTCATGGACTTCCTGCATGAGCAAGTAGGGGATAAATCCAGGTTAATTGGGTTACGGGGATAAAGATTTAGTAAGCCTTTTGATTTACACGTCACATATATATGCTATTTTAGTGCAGAAAGACTTAAATTTTAAATACGTTTTAGAAGCAGTGAAGTTCAAAGGCCTCCTTTGGGGTCAATTAAGACCTGCATATATGTACCTTCAAAAGTTTAAGGGAGTTGCTCCTCAACTGAGGGGCAAGTTAAGCGAATACATACCTAAACAGGAGGAAAAAATCGGCCTCTGAAAAGTCTTCTGTTTTCTGCTTTTAAACTTGTAGACTCATATTTGTACATTATATCAAGCTCCAAACATGTAGGAACATGCTGGTCACAATAAACTAGTGAATACTGCCCCAAACATATATCTCAACATGGTTTTTCCACTGTAGAATGGTATACACACATCTCCTTCCCTCTATATCTTCTTATTTCATTTACAAATGTTTTCTTTATTAAGATCTACGTAATGGGCTATAATGGTAACCATGCATGCACAAGTTACAGCCAGAAACCCCATGGCTACTCCGTTCTTCTATTTGTGACACAATCTGTGTTATGGCACAACTAATGTGGTCGCTTAAATGTCCCAAGTCTGACAGTCAGTGAAAATTCATGATACAACATTAAGCCATTGCATCGAGTGTTTATGTAAGTTCAATGAATACAGGAAGAACGCATCAAATTCTCACCTATAATGTTTTCTATAGATGTATGAACCAGAATCAAATATATGAATACAGGCTAGATAAAAGCAGAGTGTTCTGTAACAATTTCAGGAGTAAAATGTGTTAATGCTTATTTTTATATAATTTATAGTTTGGTCCTGTAGGAAATTATTGGAGGTTACAATGACATGCAAAGGTAAAAGGATTCAGCATTCAAGCCTGTAATCCCAGCACTTTGGGAGGCCAAGACGGGCAGATCACGAGGTCAGAAGATCGAGACCATCCTGGCTAACCCGGTGAAACCCCGTCTCTACTAAAAAATACAAAAAACTAGCTGGGCGAGGTGGCGGGCGCCTGTAGTCCCAGCTACTCGGGAGGCTGAGGCAGGAGAATGGCGTAAACCCGGGAGGCAGAGCTTGCAGTGAGCTGAGATCCGGCCACAGCACTCCAGCCTGGGCGACAGAGCGAGACTCTGTCTCAAAAAAAAAAATTAAAAAAAAAAAAAAAAAAAAAAAAGGATTCAGCATTACAAATGTTTATTTAATTCTACCAGAAACAAGGTGCTGAAAGTATCATTTAAATATATATACTTCAGATAAATAAAATACGGATTTTGGGCAGAAGGAGATTGAATTATTATTGAATTTGGATCTAGAGAAAATATTATATAAGGATTATATATACATATATGATTTACACATAATATACTTTTATAAATAATGACATATATATGTTCATACCCAAATATAGGAGGCGATTGATGCTTATGAGTTCTTAAAACTGCTATTTAACTGGGAAGATAAATTATGAAGGGAATAATGAGGAAAAGCAAGAAAAGTAGCTTTCCTCCACTGGATAATAGTTGGTAACTTTGCAATTTTAATGAAAATCTAGCAAATCAAGTATTGTATAACTGTTTTCTCCTCACCAAAAGAGGTAAGGAGGAAGCTCATTTTCTATTGTTGAAGTCTACAGATGAAAATTCCTCTGAAAGTAAAATCCCCAGTATATGTAATTAGTCTAGTTTTTGGTCATTAATAGTTCATTGAGGTTAATCTAGAAAATAGAATTGCCAGTGACAGAGGATGAGGTAGAGAAGTTTATGAATCAGTAATCTATGGATTAAATATTTTTATATCTTTTAAATCATCTAAGTAAGTAAATTATCATCATGTTCCTTTAAGGAGATGGCAGAAAATCCAAGTCTCCTCCCACTCGGCACACAAATGAACCATTCTATAATAATATTATCTTGACTGCAAAAAGAACGGTCTTTGTTTACATGTAAGCTGGAAAACTTTTAAATAATAATCTTGAGGGTGGAGAATATACAGCACTCTCGTAGGTCAAATTATGACCACAGTTATAACAGACAGTGCAAAAACCTTTGAAAGGGATAAGATAAGACAAAGAGAAATGACAGGAAAACAAAGTGGCCAGAGAAATGTTTGGCAGAAGCCCAGCATACTCCTGGCATCCTCTCCCTAGGCCTTTTGCCTGTCTGCAGAATTATCACTTATCTTCCACCAGCTTCTCTCTCTTTAAAGAAAGGCCAGTGTACTCCTTCCAATGCTTCATCAATACCTCACATGTCACAGAGTACAATGTAAATAGGCTACAAGCCCATATTTCACGGTTCTCTAAAGCAGCTTCTTCTCCTAAGAACAATGTTACACATTTGCAAGATTTATAAAACAGAGGACTGCATCTTCATTAGGCCTGCACTGTTAAATGAAAATATTTTCTTAGACACACTGGCACTTTTCCCTTCAAACCAATAATGCTCTCCTTCTCAAACTGTGTGTTTGTTTGTTTTAAATAAAAGATAAGTAGCTATTTACCTGGCATGATAGAGGAAATACACACCAACTGCTTGGTATAGTAGGCAAGTGGAAAGGGACAAGGATCCAGACGTTCTGAGTTACACGCTGCTGCCACCACTAGCTTGCTTTGTTACTGGAGACAGTCATTAATCTTGAAGAACCTCCATTTGTCTATCCATAAATTGAGAAAGTAGGAAATTTCTAAGGTTGCTTGTTAGTTATATGATCTGTGATCTAACCATATTGGTCAATTATAAAGTGTCATGCCGGAGATAACATTTTATGGGTCAATTACAGTATGTGGTGACTGACTGGGGAAGTCATATATGATTTTAATAAACTCCTTTTTAAAAAGAAATGTAAGTTCTACAAATCAGCTAAACATATTCCTAGACCCTTGATCTCACCTTCACCAAAAGGTATCTGATGAGGTCCTTATCATAATTATCAAACAATTTTATCTGAGCCTTCTTAGGCTAGTTTTTAATTTGGCACAAGAAGGTTCAGTGTAGATCATCTCCCTTGATTCTTGGGTTTTAAGGATGGGAAATCGGAGGTTATGGCACAATTCAGCAGCAGGAATATTAGGGCAGCCCAGGTTCTGTGGTTTGGGCCAGGCAGCTCTCCACTGCCAGTTTGAATGGGACACATATACCATTTTCAGGCCTTGAGAACTCCTGTGAGAATTTCAAGCAAGTTTTTGTTTCAACAGCTCACATGTGCAAGGGCCACCAAGAGTTTAGTAATGTAAATAGATAACATATCATCATTTAGCCAAGGAATCACATTATGAGAATATTCAAACCACATTCAAGGGGACACCAAATTTCCTTGAAACATCTGTAGATAAAGGAAGAAAAATCATGGTGGATGTGCAGCCAGCCTCCAACATGGGCTCCAACGATTCCTGCCTCTTGGTATTCAAGTCCTTGTGTAGTTCCCGCCTACATTGTATCATAATTGGTCTTTGTGACCAAGAGAATACAGCAGAAGTGATGGAAGGTCACTTCTGAAGCTAGGTCATAAAAGGTACTGTGGCTTTGTGATATAATAAGAAAGACATTCTATCTTTGTCCATAGTGCCTGGCACGGAACTCCTAAAGCCCTGGGAACCCCTGTTCCCTCAAACCCCTGGACCACCACACAGAGAACTATCTCCAGGCCTGGACTTCCCCTGACTTGGGGACAGCCTTATTCTCAGATCTCTCTCTGTTTTCAACTGGACTATCTTCTGTACAACCCAGAGAGCCCCATCCAAGTGTTTTGAGGACTAGTCTCCAAGGGGGAAGGGGAGGAGGGATGCCACTTAGGGTTACAGATTCCCCAACTCTGCCAGCTCTAACTGGGCCCTGAGTCGCTACTGTGTAAATTAAATCTACCCTGCACCACCCCTCTCTCTATAAAAAAAGTAGTAGGGTGATAGGAGCATATGTATTCTAATGCGGTAACACTTAGTAGGCCTCTAGATAGCTTCAGGGTGGAGGCAGGTCATTAGAAAGACCAAGCCTTGATTAGAAGCTTGAAACTTTCAGCTCCAACCCCCAACCTCCAGGGAGGGAAAAGGGGTTAGAAATTGAGTTAATCATGAATGGTCAGTAATGTAATTAATTGTGCTTATTTAATAAAATCTCCATAAAAGCCCCTAAACAATGGCGGTTTGGAAGAGCTTCCGGGTTGGTAAATACGTGGAGGTGCACATGGAGAGTGCATAGAAGCCCCCAACCCCCATACCTTCTGTGAATCTCTTCCATTTGGCTGTTCCTGAATTGTATCCTTTATAATAAACCTGTAATAGCAAGTAGAGTGCTTTCCTAAGTTCTGTGAGTAATTCTAGCAAATTACTGATCCTGGGCTGCCTGGTGGGGATCAGGGATATGGTCAGGGAAATGTCTGAGTCGGGGAAGTGTTGTTCCCTGAAAGGTAGCCTAGACATTCCATTGGCAGTTGGCATCTGAAGTAGGAGCAGTCTTACGGGATTAGACCATTGACCCAGGGTGTCTGCACTAACTCTGGGAATTGGTATCAGAATTGAATAGAATTGTTAGACACCCAGTTGGTGTCCGAGCTGGCTGGTGTGAGTAAAAGACTTTTGGATTTATTGCTTGTTCTCTTTTCCTATCTGATCCTTTCTCTCTGTCTCAGATCACTCATTGTGGAAGAAATCTGATGCCACGTCTTGAGGACACTCAAGTGGCCTATGGAGAGGCAAACATGTAAGGAATTGAACCTCCTAGTAGTAGTTAATGAGAAGCAGAGGGCTCTGCCAGCAGCCATGTTAATGAGCCCTTGGGGAAGTGGACCCTCCACTCCCAGCCCAGCATTCAGATGGCTGAGGTACCAACATCTTAGATTTGCCTCCTGAGAGACCTTGCACAAAACCGCTTTCAGATTCCTGACCCTCAGAAATTATGTGAGACAGCACATGTTTGTTTTAAGCTGTGAAATTTCAGGGATATTGGTTACACAGCAGTAGATAACTATTACAGTGAGGCTAGGTGCAGTGGCTCATGCCTGTAATCCCAGCACTTTGGGAGGCTGAGGCAGACAGACCGCGAGGTCAGGAGATTGAGACCATCCTGGCTAACACAGTGAAACCTTGTCTCTACTAAAAATACAAACAAACAAACAAACAAACAAAAAATTAGCCAGGCATGGTGGTGGTGGGCACCTGTAGTCCCAGCTACTAGGGAGGCTGAGGCAGGAGAATGGCATGAATCCGGGTGGCGGAGCTTGCAGTGAGCTGAGATCGCACCACTGCACTCCAGCAAACTATTACAGTGAATAATTCCTTATAGCTACTCCATTGTACAGGCCTTGTCATAAAATCCACCAAGGATGGATCCTAGAGTTTTAAAAGAGAAAGAATCTAACAAATTACTCTCTGAATTTCAAACATAACAAATATTGTAACTATAACATATATTGTATGTTAATGAAAACTCTGAATATTTAAAATAGTTAATTCAATCTCATAAGGTTTCAAGTTTCAAGATGTCTCCTGGACTATTTCTTCCATAATTTTAATTGAAGCTATTAGCATATACCTGTATAGTTATCTTTAAATAAGTAGCGGAAGGATACCCACTTCTACCCCTAAGAAAAGAAATAGCTCAAGACTTTCTAGGCTCTATTTTTCTCTTAAGTTTATATGACCGGATGGATTCTAGAATCTTTTTAGGAATTGCATCCTGTAATAACAATTATGTGTTAAGCACTTTCTTTAAGTAAAGCTTTAGTCCACAAACTTGGATGTGCAAGGAATGTCTCTTTTCTTTGTTTTTTAAAGTCAAATTAATTTGGTTTTTGATCTCTATCCTATCAGAAAGATAAGAAACTCAATCTCAGGCACCATGAGACTCCCTCCTCTCCATCTCCCAGGGTCAGGCCATGGTCTTAGTCATTGCCAAGAGCATCACAGTGGGCCTCTGCCTCTGGTTCCTACCTGGGCCTTTCTATGCTCGTTATCTGATGCTGCAGCCTGACTTCTTCAAGACTAAGTTGGGCTGTATGCTTGCAATCGTGGGAGGAAAACAAAAGAGGGTATAAACACAATACAATGCCTCGACAAATCACTCTATCTCAGGGGGTCAGAAAATAAATTAAATGTTAGGAAAAACAGAAAAGAAGTAAGCAACATAGTGCCAGCCTTTAGGTTCTTAGATGCTCAAAAGGAAACAGAAAGAACAGAAACAATATACCAGGAAATAAAAAAGGGCATTTTAAGAAGTACCATTTAAATTGCAAAGGCTGCAGGAGTCAACAGAAGGAAGTAATTGGGGCGAGAGGGAGGGGACTTAATAATAATAATTATTATATATATTCCCTGAAATTTGTAAGGAATTTATAAAGTACAAGGGACTTTCTGCACATTCATAACTTCACCTTAGACACAATGAAATTAAGTAAAATGGGGTTGGCGGGACAGATGGTAACATCTTCATATTACAGATGAGGAACTCGGACTCAGCTAGCTTTGGTGACTTGTTGAGAAAGTCAGAACCAGTTAGTTGTGGAATATAAAATTGAGCTCGGCTCTCTTCCTACCTAGTCTTTTCTCCACTCCACTCCCACACTTCAGTGACATTTGCTTTCCTGAAGGAGGTAAGTTCTAAAGCAGGATTGGAAGTTCCTATAGGGACAAAGAGAAAAGGCAACCACGAGTGGCAAGGAGTGTGAGAGGCATGAAAAACACATAAGAAGAAATGGAGACAGGCAGAAGGTCCCAGCTACAGGACAGAAAAGCCAGGGTGTGGGCTTTTGAGAGATGATGCTGAGTGGTGAGTGGTGACTAAGGGAGCCATTGACATCAGATTGTAAATTCTCCCCTCCTACCCCCTGATGAAGAAGTTTATCTCCTATATCTCTTTATATATGAAAAACCATAAAGAAAACACCAGTATCTTCACATAGTGTATCACGTAATGAAAGCATATGCCATCTCACTTGGGCCCTTTATCAGTCTTAGTCACAGTGCCCAGTAGCGTTCCCACTTCTCATTCTCTGAGTTCTGTTATCCAAAGCTTATCCTCTTGCCTGGACTATAGAGACAGAGATGAGATCTTTGAGAAGTGCATCCTATCCACTTGTCATTATACCTCTGTAATTCTTAGTGATGTTCCACGTTACCTCCCACACTGACCCTGTGCAAACCAGCGCAAGAGTTTCAGGGGTAAGGGACCGTTATTTGAGACAACTTCCTCCATCCTGCAAAGGCAGGGCTGGAGCTCAGGAGATGGTGTTTTGCATCGTTACAACTGGAACAAGATGAAAGGTCTCTGAAGGAATAATGAGATCCAGGCTAGATTCAGGACGAGAGGCCAGATGGGAACAGTAGAGCATTAGGATGTTGTGATGCTGGGATAACCTTTCCATAATGATGTTGTGTGGCCTGAAGTTTGATGCTGAGAATCTACACTGATTTCTGGCTTAGAAATAAGAAATTGACCAGTAAATGAAAAAAAAAAAAAACAAAGCCTATCTATATCCAATCTCTCCCCACCAATCCCCTCTCCCAACATTGTTATCTATTTGTATACGCAACAGTATTTTAGCAAATGAAAATTCTCAAAATTCTAATCACATCCTTATCCCAAAGCCTGGATTTACTCAGAAAGCTTTATGGTGCTTCTGACTCAGTAGAGTTAGTTATCCTGTTTAATTGGATTGACGGTGACAATTGTAATTACCTTAGATGAGATTGCCTGTAATGTAATTATACTTCCTTCATCAGCATGAGCTGGACTTGTGGAATACATACAGATGATGCCTCCAATTACTGAGAGGTTAAGAAGAACATTATATTGCCTCACAAATCCTGTTTGTTACTGTATAGACTTGTAAAAATTATGGAAGAAACTGAAGGAATTACTCCTCTAAAGCAGGTTTATGATCCAAATATGTTTCTGTTTCATAGAGTAAGATGACTACATTCCAGAACTATATTTTTGTTTAAACAAAAAATATATTTTAAGAACCCAGTATGGTGGTAGCAGTAGTAAATCTGATATTTTATTATTATTTTGTTTCTGCTTATTATGTACAGTGACTGCATGTAAAAGACGTTTTTAAAAAGCATACAATACATAATGAAGTTTACCTTGACTTTTTCCACGACCTGAAAACTTATAATCTCTGGAATTAACATAGTAAATAACAGGAGATAACTTTAACATACTAGTCTTTATGAGTAGATGGACCCATAATTAATATCTAGGAAGCCAGATGCTCTACTACAATGATAGCTTTCTCTATTTTCCAATTAACACATGGAGAACTTTAAAATTTTCAATTGGAAGCCCAGCCTCTCAACAGGACACGTCTGCCAAACGTATTGCAAACACATGTAGTTTAGGAGAAAAGGCACATACTACAAATCCACCCCAACCTTATTAGCTTTAGCATTGCTCTCATTAAAAATAGAGCTGCTTACAGGTTTTTCCTTCTGAAGCATATGAAACATAGAACTTGGAAATGTGCCCTTTTGAAAACTTATTCCTGTATTCACAAACCAGATGGTGCACATCAGATGCATTCTGATTTTCTAATGAAATAAAAAAGGATCCCTATTATGTTATTTAATATGATTAGCACATCTTCAATTGCTAATTTTTACAGATACTCCTGGAAAGTTAAACAACTCGGCTAATACTCTCCTGCTGGAGTTGGACAGGAAGGCCTCACCAAAGCTGAAAGGTTAGGGCTGTGCTGGGGGCACTTGGCTTTCTAATTCTTCCAAAATAGGCTTTGGAGAGGTGCAAGGCCCTGCCACAGCTGCTCACAAAGAAACCTTCTTCTGTCTTTGAACATCAGAGACAAAGAGTCTGCTGTATCCTAAAAGGGCTGATTGGGCAAGAAAAAGATACACACACACACACTGTCTCTCTCTCTCATTCTCTCTCTCTCAATTTCTCTTAAGTCCAGTACTTAGTCAAGCAATATTCATAGCATGCTCACATCACTAACATCACCAGAAAACTCTAATTCTGAGCACCATTTGAATGTCTCACTCATGACATACAGCAAAAACTTATCTAAAACCAATAACAATTTGCTGGATTTTGCCAACAAATTGGAGAATCGTATAATGTTGTTTACCTTGAAAAAGGTTGGCTTGTCTGGTCAAAAACCTGAAAAAAGAAAAGAAGAGAGAAATGGATTGATTTTTCTATTACTTCTGACCTTTAAAACCACAATACTGAGTTAAACATAGTTGTGGTGTGCTTATTAATTTAGTAAATCAGATTGTCATTCTCTAATTTTATGTATCTCTTGCTTGAAGTAATAATGGCTTCAGCTAAGTTGGATTCTAACCTGAATCCAATTTCTCTATTGATTTCCACTATTAGTTAGGAATATGTTCAGCTGAGGAAAAGCATCCACCAGAAGACCAGAGTAAAACACCACGGTAGGCTAGACACTGTGCTTGTGAAACATGTTTTTTTGTTGTTGTTGCTGTTGTTGTTGTTAAACTTTTAAAACTGGAAGATCTCTGGTCAGCTATGTCTTATTTTATCTTCTACAGATAAGAGAAACATTTCTTTGGGCTGAGACAGCTGTTTCATGAAATGCAACATCATATCTCATTTTTCTTCATGAACTTCTCTCATTTAACCATTAGGCTGGAACAACACATATTACCAATAGGTTCAGTCGTATAACACTCAGAACCTGTAAATACCAAGTTGGGAGTTTCAGATCCTAGAAAATAAATCAGTTACTCCATCAATTCTATAATATAAGGCAAAGAATCTGAAAATTTAAGGAAGATACTTTGAACAACACTGTGCAAAAGCTATTGCTGAGTTAGGTATTCAGTTAAGCCAGACACCACGCCTGGTTCTCAGTTTGTTTTGCAAAAGCATTTATTCTACATTTTAAATATGCACATGTTCCAACTTGGGCTAGAAAGACTTAACTAAAAATAACACCACTATCACCAAGTGATGCTATGGTTGACCAATACTCCAGGATTTGAAAAAAAAATTCCCCAAATGGTACAAATTCCCCAAATGCTACAAATTCCCTGGGAACTGGAAGCTTTTCCTCTCCTTAAGGTGAAAGTCTGCTTCTCCTCTTGGTGTTTCGCCATTTAAAAAAGAAAGTATTTAGCAAACAACTAGCAGATCCATCAAAAGGTTAGGATTCTTTTTATTTTAGTGCTCTTTCTTAATGGGCAAAAATTGATTGATTAGTTCACCTGGAATGTTCTTAGCCTTAGGGCAGAAAAAGAGCTTTGTATGCATTAGTGGACTGGATTTATAAAAGAAAAAAGTCCACATTCAAGAATATAGAGAACTTCAAAAATAGAAGAAAATAGAAAAAAGAAAAACAAGGTCTGGAAGCATATTAAAATTCTTGTATTCATTAAAAATCAAATGATTGTGTTTTTAGTTGTATTGAGTTATCATATGTGTACTGGATCTTTGCCTTAGTTCCAAATGTACTCGTATTATCTCTAAATCCATTTGGATAGTTTATACAGTGAACCCTGGAATCACCTTTGTTTCTCCAAACTCCATCTACTTTTTGAGAAAAAAAAAAAAACTTAAGGCAGATCTTTCCCCATTAGATCTCCAACCTCTCTGTTGCTCCCTTCCCCCACTTGTTGGTGAAACTACTTTCTGGAAGAGGCTTTTCTTAGGTGAAGTTTGTTTACCTTTCAGACAAGACAGGGGGTGAAACAGAGGAGCAGCGACCTCCTTGCCATTGGTTAGAATGAAGTGAGGAGAGCTACCAGAACGCAGAGGTATTAATCTCCTGTTACTCTGATGTTACCTCAGACCCTCGTCTACTATTTATTTGGCTATACTCCCAGCACAGTGATTTACATCTTGGAGGAAGTGGTATTTAAATGTGTGTGCATGAGATTCTGTTAGGGAGTTTGTTAACAACGCAGATTCCTGAGCTCTAGCCTGCTCTATGAAATCTGCGTCCCTAGAGGATTAGCACCCAGGAATGTTCATCGATAAGCTTTTCCAGCGAGTATGATTTGGTAGGTGGTCTCACGACCACATTTTTGGAAACAGACTTAGGATGACATGAAAAGTGACGTCAGGCTGTGCTAAGTGCCAAGCCTTGAGTGGAAAGGTGTTTTAAGTTGCTATCTTATCTCAGAGTACGTACTCAATAAATATTTAAATTTGAGAAAACCAGTATTTAATATATAAGTAAAATCTGTTTATTATTTGCTATTGTTTTTCTTTATCGTCTCCAAACAGATATCTGATCTGCCTTAAGCATTATTTGCCTTGGTGATCTGTCAATTACTGAAAAAGGGAGAAAGCTTAGGTGATATACACTCTAATTAATGTGGCCCTCATATACTGTTTAAGTAAGTAATCGAATCCTTACCACTTATAGCTGGAAAGACTTTTTTAAAATGTAGCTCAAGCTTTTTAATTTTTTCAGGTGCAGACGCTTTAATGCAGAGAGATGAACTAACGTAGGAATTATTTTGTACAGGGGGGTGATCTGAAATATTAATGGGCTATTTTAACCATCAGCTTGAATAATTCAAAGGTGTCTGCTTAATTTTTGTGTTTTCCCAGCTCAGTTGAAAATATCCACAAAGAGCACTATGTAAGAAAGAACAATTAATCCTAATCAATCATGTACTGTCTTGGATTTCCCTAGAACCAAAACACTGAAATGGACACATGACATCCTGCTGGTCCAAATTTTCCACCAATTCATGAAACACTTCATGCTTTGCTTGGGACAGCATTAACCTTTCAACCTCTAATTATATTAATATTTTGAAGGCACTGAAGTGCCCAAATATGTGACATGAAGTCCTTGAGTGTGGAATGGCCTTTTCCAATAGACACACAGTTTGCATAAATGGAAGTGAACACAATATTATCACCCCTTGAGATTTCCTGGTTTTGGAACAAAGAGGTGGTGATGCTGGATGCTTTACAGTATAATCTCCTTTTAGAGATTCTTAGTGCACAACATTATAAATTCAGAGTTCTTTTGAAATAAAGAAAAATGTTACCTTTATTTCATCCATCATTTAAAAAAGTTATTTACCCTAGGAAACACTGAACAGAGTGATCTTTTTTAAACTTAGTTTTTTAAATTTAATTTTATTTTTTGACACATTATAATTGCATACAATTATGGGGGTACACAGTGATGTTATTTTATATATTATATATTTTATACACACACACACACACACACACACACACACATGAATGATGTGGAATGATTGAAACAAGCTAATTTCATATCCATCAACTTAGTTATCATTTATTCCTGCTGTCTAACTGCAACTTTCTGCCCTTTGACCGACATCTTTCTCGTTCCCCAAACTCCCCACCCCCAGCCTCCAGTAATTACTAATCTACTCTCTGCTTCTATGTGTTTTATTATTTTAGACTCCATATATAAGTGAGAACATGTAATTGTTCTCCTTACGTTCTTGGTCTGTTTCACTTAACATAATGTCCTCTAGGTTCACTCATGTTGCCTCAAAAAACAGATTTTCTTCATTATTAAGGCTGTGTAGTATTCCATTCTGTATATATTTCCCTTTTTCTTTATCCATTCATCTCTGGGTTGATACTTAAGTTATTTACACATCTTGGACACTGTAAATAATGCTGTAATGAACATGAGAGTGTAGCTATCTCTTCAAAATACTAATTTTAAGTCCTAGACTACCTACCCAATAGTGGAATTGCTGGACCATATTGTTGTTCTGTTTTTAGTTTTTTGAGGAATCTCCACACAGTCTTCCATAATGGCTGTACTCATTTACATTTTCACCAGCAGTGTACAAAGATTTTCTTTCCTCCCATCCTTACCAATATTTGTTATCTTGCATCGTTTTTTAAATAATAGCCATTATGACAGGTGGGAAGTAATAATCTCATCATTTCGCTAATGATTACTGATGTTGAGCATTTTTTCATATATCTGTTGCCCATTTTTAAATTGAGTTATATATTTTTTTGCTATTGAGTTTTTGAGTTCTTACATATTTTGGATATTAACCCCTTCTCAGAGGTATTGCTTGCAAATATTTTCTCTTAATCTGTAGGTTTTCTCTTCACTCTGTTGTTTTCTTGCTATGGAGAAGATTTTTAGTCTGATGTAATGCCTTTTGTCTATTTTTTGTTTTGTTTCTTGAGCTTTTTGGGTCAAATTAAAAAAATAATTACGCAAACCAATGTTGCGTAGTTTTCTTCTCCTATGTTTTCTTCTAGTTAGTTTTACAGTTTCAGAACTTACATTTGAGCCCTTAACCCATTTTGATTTTATTTTTGTATGTGGAGAGAGATATGGGTCTAATTTCATTCTTCTGCATGTGGATAACCAGTTTTCCCAACACTCTTTATTAAAGCCACTGTCCCTTACCGATTGTGTTCTTGGCACTTTTGTTAAAAATTAATAGATCATTGATGTGTGAGTTCATTTCTGGGTTCACTATTCTGTTCTATTGGTTGTGTCTATTTTTATGCCAGTATGATGTTATTCTATGTACTATAGCTTTGTAATATAGTTTAAAGTCAAATAGTGTGATGCCTCCAGCTTTATTTTTCCTGCTCAAGATTGCTTTGGTTATTTGGTGTCTTTGCAATACCATATACATTTTAAGATTTTATTTTCTATTTCTGTGAAAAAATTGCATTGCAATATTTATAGGAATTGCTTCAAATCTGTATACTGCTTTGAGTAGTGTGCACATTTTGGCAATATTAATTTTTCCAAGGCATGCAGACAGAATATATTTCCATGTATTTGTGTCTTCTCCAATTTCTTTTATCAATGTTTTATAGTTTTCATTGTAGAGATCTTTCACCTCTTTGGTTAAATGTATTCCTAGGTATTTTAGTTTTTGTAGCTATTGCGAATAAAAATTTTAAATTTCTGTTGTGGATAATTTGTTGCTAGCATATAGAAATACTACTGCTTTTTGTTTGTTGATTTGTATCCTGCAACTTTACTGTATTTGTTTTTCAGTTCCAACAGTTTTGTTTGATAGGGTGTTTAGGGTTTTCTATACATAGGATCATGTTGTCAGCAAACAGCAACAATGTCACCACTTTCTTTCTTACTTAGATGCCTTTTATTTCTTTCTCTTGCTCAATTACTCTGGCAAGGACCTCTAATATTATATGATATTGAATAGAAGTGGTTAAAGTGGGCATCTTTGTGTTGTTCCTGATCTTCAGAATTATATGCCCATAAATTGGATAACTAGAAGAAATGGGCAAACCATAGACACATACAATTTACCAACACTGAATCAAGAAAAAATTTAAAATCTAAAAATATGAATAATAAGGAGATAGAATCAATAATAACATTTTCTCCCATCAAAGAAAAGCCCAGGACTTGATGACTTCATGGGTGAATTCTAACAAACATTTAAAGAAGAACTAATACCAATTTTTCTCAAGTATTCCCTAAAAATTAAAGAAAAAGGAGTACTTTGGAACTCTTTTCATGAGGCCAGCATTACTCTGATACCAAAGCCAGACAAGGACATTACAATAAAAGAAAATTACAGGCCAATATCCCTGATGAATATCGATTCAAAACATCCTCAACAACAACAAGAATACTAACAACAGCATATTAAAAGCATGATTCACCATGATCAAGTAGAATTTATCCTAGGGATGCAAGGATGGTTCAACATATGTGAATCTATAGACGTGAAATATCATATTAGCAAAATGAAGGACAAAAACCATATGCTCATCTCATCAGATGCAGAAAAAGCATTTGATGAAAAATTCAACTTGCTTTCATAATAAAAACTCTCAACAAACTAGGTATGGAAGGAACGTACCTCAATACAATAAAGGCCATATACAACAACCCTACAGCTGACATTAACCTCAATAGTGAAAAGTTGATTTTTAAAATAAATGTGATTTTTGTCTCTTTTTTACTGGACCATCATTTGATTCCTATTGGCAAAGCCCAAAACTCTGCAATGAAGATCACAGAGTCTTTCAACATCTGGAACCTATCTTTCTTCTCAATTAGCCCCTCACCTGGATATCTTCCAGATTCCAGCAAAACTGAACACTGTTTCCAGGATCCACCACACCACTTCAGCCTCCATGCCTTTACATGTACCATTACCCTTGCTTGGAATGCCTGTGTTCAAACTCCTCTACAAACAAATACACACATACTCTCAGACACCATTCTTCCAACCTTTTCACCTGACAAACATCGGCTCCTCCTTCAAAATCTACTCCAAACACTATTTCTGTGGGGCCTTTCTCAATCTTCCCAAACTTGGTTACTTCCTTCCCTGTGCTCCCATTTTGGTTATTTCTAACTATTCTAGAATACTCTTCAAACCATAAATTATACTTTTATGTGTAAAGGTCCGCCTCCCTCATTAGAGTGGGAGCTTCTTGGAAGCGGGTACTGCTACTTACTTAATAAACATTCAATGCCTACTCTGTTCTGGAAAGTTCATAACCTGAAGTATAGGTCCTGGAACAGTGAGTGTCAGTATCTGATAGGTACCCAATAATGGCTGATTTAGCATAAATAATTGTCTCCAAATAAAGAATGTCTCCTGCAAATTCTCTCAATAATATAATGATTGTCATGAACTACCTGCTTACAATTTACCTGCAGGTGTCCCTGAGAAACACACATGGAGGTGACTTAGTTGTTAGTAAGGTGATGGGTATGCTAACTTCAGAAATAAGAAATCATTTTCAGGATAAGTACTGGCCTTTAAAGAGCAAAAGGAAAAGGACACAAAGGAAAAGGAGGAGGACAAGAAAACCAACCAAACCTGGGACCAGGGCAAAAGAAATGAACTTTCTCTTCTCAAAGCAAGAAATCTGTTTGTACCTAGGGAAAATGAGAATAATGAGTTCTATAATAGTGATTTCAGTTCTGTAGAGAAACAAATATTATCTTTCATAGTGTTTAAGCCTTGACAGCATCTGTCCCTCTTGCTGCATAGAAGATGTGAATTATGTTGTCTATGCACTGATGAATTAAAACTGCCTCAGGCAGGCATTGTCAACTGTGATGACACTTGATACGGTTTGGATCTGTGTCCCCACCCAAATTTCATGTGAAATTGTAATCCCCAATGTTGGAGATGGGGGTCTGGCAGGAGGTGACTGGCTCATGAAGGTGGATCTTTCATGAATGGTTTAGCAACATCCACTTGGTGGTATTCTTGTGACAAGGATTCTCATGTGATCTGCTTGTTTAAGTGTGTAGCACCGCACCCCCCTCTTTCTTGCTTCCACTCCAGCCATGTGATGTGCTTACTCCCCCTTCCGCCATGATTATAAGTTTCCTGAGGCCTCCTCTGAAGTGGAACAGATGTCGGCATCATGCTTCCTGTACATCCTGTGGAATAATGAGCCAATTAAACCTCTTTTCTTTATAAATTACCCAGTCTCAGGTATTTCTTTATAGCAATGTAAAAACAGACTAACATACCACTTCACCCTGGAATCTTCTCCTTCAAATTTTTAAAGAAGGGAGAATGTCTTGGTGTTTGAAGCTTTTTTTTTTTTCTCCTGATTATTTACGTCTTTCCAGGCAATTGTCCAAACCCAAGGACTTTAGTTTAAAGTCTTCATGTTTAGAAATTTTCATGTAATTCTCTGTTTGGATTGATGGTATAGATTTTTTTTTTTTTTTTCGAGATGGAGTTTCGCTCTCTCGCCCAGACTGGAGTGCAGTGGTGTAATCTCTGCTCACTTTAAGCTCTGTCCCCCGGGTTCACGCCATTCTCCTACCTCAGTCTCCCGAGTAGCTAGGACTACAGGCACCCACCCAGCGGCTGGCTGATTTTTTTGTATTTTTAGTAGAGATGGGGTTTCACTGTGTTAGCCAGGATGGTCTCGATCTCCTGACCTTGTGATCTACCCGCCGCGGCCTCCCAAAGTGCTGGGATTACAGGTGTAAGCCACCACGCCCAGCCAGATCTTTTTTTGACTAATCATGAGACAAAAAGTAATGAATGCTTCTGAAATTCCAGACCAAGTTAGAGTCAAGGACACTTCACAGAGAAGAGTGGTACTACTGTGGCTCTCAAGAAGAGATAAAAAGGCACATCTGTCTTTGTATGATCTGTACTGTGCCAAGACCTAGCTTTGTTTATTCCATTAGTGAATGCGTTCTGGAAGGTTATGTTCATTATGGCACTTTGTCACTAATCTGATAAGAAAAACAATTAACGTGATTGCCAACACTGTTACTTTTCATAATGAGCAAAGTAATATATATGCAGTTATGATGAATAATCATTGGATGCCATGTATTATGGACTACAGTTAGAATTCATTTGTCAATTACAGAGCTACTACACAATGCAAATAAAAATTCCACAATCTTTTCATAATTTTCATGAAGGGCCCTTCTAGATGCAAATTTTTATTTATGCAATTTTCATAGGATGCAATTTGACATGGTCTCCGTCTCTAAACCAAGGGGTTTGTTGTAAACACTCTATTTAGCTTGCAAATACAGTTAAATGACTAATCACAGAAACTCACTCCATGATCATTGACAAAAATGGTCACACCTAACACAACTGAAGTTAACACTGAGGAAAATGGGTCTGCCTCTCACCCACACCCAGGCAATCAATCACAGCAAAATGAACTAAATATGACTGTTTTCTAGGATGAGATACAATTAATCTGTGCAGTCTGAGTCAGAAAAATTCATATGTTAGGTACTGTTTTCCCACATTAAATACAGTAGTATGCCACAAAGGGAAACGTAGAAGGACTGGTTCACAAAGACAGAGTAAGGCATTCTCTAAGTATGTTTAGATGAGATGTTTGAACTATTTTTCACATTTTTCTTCCCTTCTCTTGTGGCCTACGAAATATGAAGACATTGATTTTTAATGAAATGTACTTATGAAACAGTGATCATATTTTCCCAGCTTCCATTACCTTGATTTCAGAAATAACATCTAGTTCACTGACTGCTGGAGACCTAGATTAGGGCTGGAAAACTCAGGAAATGTCAACAAGAATGCCACTGACAGCAGGAAACAACTGCTCCCCCAGGATTTCACTCTCATTCCCCTTTCCAAAATTTATCATTTAACAATGACAGATGTTGGGGTCTTGTGGTGTATGTTATCATAGTTAGCTCTCTCCCCCATTCTTCACTGTGGCTCTTTCCAAACGTCACTCTCCCCAAGCTCTCTCTCCTACCACACTTCTTTCTTACCAGTGTCAGCACATAACTTTGCTTCTTCAGACACAGAGACACTAGATGCCAGTACATGAGAATTCTTTCAACATCCTGAAGCTGCTGTACCCACTCCCATATGTCATTCTCCATCCACACATTTGCTGTGTCTCTATCCATCCTCATCTGCTTCTCTCCTGATACAATGAAACAGGTGTTTTTCCTGCAGTCTCGGGCTTAAACCACTAATTAAATTCTGGAGCCTATCCTCTCATAGCCCCTCTCTCACTGTGTAACTTTTGAGGTTAGGTCAATGGAGTCTTGTTCCTTCCACTTGGGTCTCCTGGAACACTTGCTCTGGGGGAAGCTAGCTGCCACGTAAAAAAGTCCAACACACCTGGTCACGTGGAAAGGCTGCAAGAAGCAAGAGAACAATGTCCAGCCAGGCTCCAGGAGTTCCTATCATCCACGATGAAGCACCTGTCATATGGAGAAGCCTCTGGACACACAGCCCCATAGAACCTTCAATTGTGCTACTGGGTTGGATATTTGTGTTCCTCCAAATTTAATGTTGAAACTGAATCCCCAATCCAACAATATTAAGAGGCGGGGCCTTCAGGAGATATGTAGGTTATGAGAGCTCCATGTCATGAATGGGGTTAGTGCTCTGACATAGTAAAAGAACAAGAGGGAGTCTGTTAGTTGCTTTTGCTCTTGCTTTCCTCCCACTTCACGAGGATGCAGCAACACAGTGCCATTTATGAAGCAGGGAGAAAGTCCTCACCTGCACCTGCTGGTACCTTGACCTTGAACTTCTCTACATCTACAACTGTGAGAAATAAATTTCTATTGCTTATGGATTACCCGGCCTAAGGGCTTTTGTTATAGTACCAGGAAATGGACTAAGACAAGTTAATTCCAGCCCAAGTCAAGATCTGACTGCAATTGTATGAGAGATTCTGTACTAGTCCCCTAGGGCTTCCATATCAAGTACCACAAACTGGGTGGCTCACAAAGAAGAAATTTATTTCCTCACAGTTTCTGAGGTGAGAAGTCTGAAATCAAGGTGTTGGCAGGGCCACGCTCCCTCTGAACTCTGGGTAGATTCCTTCCTTTGCCTTTTCCTAGTTTCTGGTGGTGGCCATCGATCCTTGGTATTCCTTGGATTGCAGTGGCATCAGTCCGAGCTCTGCCTCCGTCATCACATGGCATTCTCTCTATGTGTCTCCTTCCTCTTCTTACAAGGATGCCAGTCATATGGTATTTAGACCCATCATACTCCATTATGACTTCATGTTAGATAATTATATCTACAAAGACGCTATTTCTCTTTTACATATTAATTTATTATTTTTAAAATTATATTTTAAGTTCTAGGGTACAAGAGCACAACTTGCAGGTTTGATACATAGGCATGCATGTGCCATGTTGGTTTACTGCACTCATCAACTCATCATTTACATTAGGTATTTCTCCTAAAGCTATCCCTTCCCCAGCCCCCCACTCCCTGACAGGCTCTGGTGTGTGATGTTCCCTGCCCCGTGTCCAGCTGATCTCATTTTTCAATTCCCACCTATGAGTGAAAACATGTGGTATTTGGTTTTCTATCCTTGTGTTAGTTTGCTGAGAATGATGGTTTCCAGCTTCATCCATGTCCCTGAAAAGGACATGAACTCATCCTTTTTTATGCCTGCATGGTATCCCATGGCATATATGTGCCACATTTTCTTAATCCAGTCTATCATTGATGGACATTTGGGTTGGTTCCAAGTCTTTGCTATTGTGAATAGTGCTGTAATAAACATACATGTGCATGTGTACAGAGACCCTATTTCTAAATAAGGCCAAATTCTGAGGCAATGGGGGTTAGGACTTCATATCTTTTGGAAGAAAACAATTCAGTCCAAAACAGACCCCAATCTACAACCATCTAACTGAACCCAATCAACCCATGAAACTCTAAAAGATAATAATAAATGGAGGTTTTAAGCCACTAAGTTTCAGGGTGGATTGTCCCATAGCTATAGATAACCAAAATGCCTTTCTTTACTCAAAACTACTCAACCTACTACAATTTGACTTCTGCCAACACACTCTACTGACACTACTCTTGTAAGGCCACCAGTGACTGTCTTGGTGTTCAATCCAGTGGATGAGTTGCTGTTTTAGAGGGATCCCTCGACCTCTGTGCCTTCCTAAAGTCCACTGAAATGACCAAGGAAATATGCATGCAAGAACAAATTCACTAAATCCCTACAAAGCAAAGAAGGTGGACATCAGCAGACCAGAAACTTGGAGTATTTTTTAAAGATGGAAAGTGGGTAGGATTGGATTGAAACAGGAAGAGAAACATGGCCAAGGAGCCCATGGCTCAGCAAGCTGAGGAGAGGACCACTGGGAGGGCAAGCACTTGCTTTGTCAGCAGGGTCCAGGGGAGAGCTCACACTAGGAGTCAGCAGGGGCTGGAGCAGGATCAGGAGGCTCTGCCAGAGTCAGAGCCAGGCTCTCTGGTTCTGCCCCGTCTCCCTGACCGTGCAGACCGTGGGGGAGACATGCCCCCTTACCTACATTTGTTAGAAAAAAATAGCACCATATCTGGGAAGAAACATGAAAGTATTTCCCATCCATGTACCCCTTCTTGCCACCAGAATGGAGGTGGTGTGGTGGGAGTGATGCCCTCTGCTGTCTAGCCATGCACCCACCCTGAAGGAAGCCTGCTGGGAGGGGACCCTCATGTGACTGAGCTGGCATATCCACTCATGGTTTAACCACTCACAGTGGAGGGCTGCTCAGAATATGAAACACCTTTCATTCAGTGTTTCTCAACCTCAGTACTATTGACACTTGGTGCTGGATAATCCTCTATTGTGGGGATCTGTTCTGTGCACCATAGGATGTTTAGCAACATCCTTAGCTTCTACCCATTAGATGCCATTAGCATGCACCCTCCCCACTGTGACAGGTGTGGCAACCAAAAACATCTCCAGGCATTGCCAAGTGTGCCCCTGGCAGAGAAACTGCCCCTGATTGTGAACCACTGCTTTTCATTCATGACTGACAAACCCTCTCTTTGGCTCTTTGTTTATTACTAAGGCACTATAAAACTCAGTCCTCTAGGAAATACTAGTCATGTCTACGTGTAACTGCCTTCTAAACCCCTACTCCCACTCTCTAAATTCTTCCAGGGACTTTACTTTTTCCTTCACAGACGGAGCCACAATGGAGACTAACACTTTGAGACAACATCCAGATGGCTGGTCTTCAAACTGCAATTGCAAATGCCTGCAAGAGAGGCTCTCTGTAGCTCAAATTCGTGATTTGTGGTTTCAGATATATCCAGTTTTTGTGCTAATTCAAAACTTTTCCCTGAGTATTGACTCTTTTTGTACAGAGTCTGAGGAGCACGGCTTACAAAAGAGGAAAGGCAGGAGCGGGCAGCTGAAAGGCTAATACCAGGGATTCAACTCTGCTGAAGTCAGTTTAATCTACTCTCTAAAGGATAGAGGTAGAACAGGCTAAAATTTTGCCCCTAGACAAATGGCCTTGCTGGAGTTTCATTGAAGTTAATTACCCCTCTGAAAAGGCAATGTCTCTGCAGAGGAAGGATAGTGGGGTAGGAAATCTTGGAGAGTGAGAGGACAGACATGACTGGGGTAATGGCTGGAGTCCTTTGTGGGATCCTTTGGGCTGGCCAACTCTCATTAGAGGAGCTAGGAGTGTATATGGGATAGGGCGTGGGAGGGAGCCAGAGAGAAGAGGCCCTTTCTGCTCAGTCTTTTTATGAGTGTCAGGGGAATTTCTTCATTAGTTAGGCATCCAGTTATCTTTCCTCCGTGTTTTCCTACAGAAGTAGCTGCACACATGCAACTTCTCAGCTACTCTTTTCAGAGAGATGGCAACTGTCTGAATAAACCAATGTTCCCATTTCAACTCTCATTTAGCTACAGCAGTGAGCTCACCTGACAATGCAAATGGAGAAAGGGGAGAAGATTCAGGCATTCTAGTATTTACTGAAATCCAAAATGTCAAAGTGACATCTCAATAAAAAAGAAAGAAAGAAAGGAAGAAAGGAAGAAAGAAAAAGGAAAAAAGAATGTTTTTATTGCTCCAGCAATCAGCAAACTCTACCTGACACCTGACACCTGTTTTTATAAATAGAGTTTCACTGGAACACCACTATATTCATATAGTCTATGGCTGCTTACAAAGACAAGGTAGATTAGCTGTGATAAAGAATGTATGGCCCTCAAAGCCTAAAATATTGACTAGGTTGTCCTTTAGAGAAAACGTTTGCCAGCCTTGGCTTCGGATCACTGAAGGCAGAATTTATTTTGCACCATATGTAGTGGACTTGTTTTTCTTATCTGTGCTATAGCTAACCCTAAAGAAATTGTAAGGGTTTCAACATAAGACTGACAGTTGTAGAAGATATGTATAGATTCAGGGCTTCTTTATTTTCCAACGAATCATGCTCTTCAGAGAGGTCTGAAATGCTGTGGGACCAGAGACTAGTTTGGACCTTCCAGTCAGCAGAAATGTAAGATGGAGCCACGGCACACAAGACAAGGGACTATCTGAATGGAAGAAGTGTAGAGGAGGTGATGGGACCACTTTGAAACCCAGGACAGAGCCATGACGGGTGGGGTGAGGTAGGGCAGAGGGGGCCTTGCAGGCCCTTCCTGCACTCCCAGCCAGCCTGCCTCCTTCAGCTTTGCTCCTCCCATGCCGGGGAAGCTCCTCCAGCCCCAGGAAGAGGCTTCCTCCAGTGGGTTGGGCCCATCAATGAATGCTGAAGCTCCTTCTTCCTGTCCGCTGCTCCTATACTACAATAACTCTTCTCTCTCTTTCCCCAAACCCAGACTCCCTGGAGACTTCAGCCTCTAGCCTACCCTTTGGCAGCCTTCCCAGCCCACTGGAAACACCCTGGGGAGAAGAGAGCTGAAGACAAACACAGGCAGGTCTTGTTAAAAAAGTAAAAATAAAAAAACAACAAAAAAAAAACCTGTCAAATTTCATTTCGAAAATTTTACCCTACATTTAAATACAGTTCTAGCAAAAAATAAGTAGCAAAACAGAGTATTCTTTACAGATGGACGGCTGCAGGGTGGGGTCAGGGATGGAACTTGTGAATACGTTCTACAGGATTTTTCTTCGAAGATAATTCATTTAATTCCACAAATCACTGTTACTATGAGCCAGCTGTTGGAGCTTGAGGGGGCGCTTTACTCATAGAACTCCACTGTAAAATGCTGTTGGTTTCCCAAAGTAAAATCTTCTGTATACAATGATAGGATATGAGACCATTTGGATAATGTAACCACCATTTATTTGCAGTTTTGTAATACATCATAGCAAACAAAGCACTATGAAAGACAGGACCATATTTGGTCTTTGTAGCCAATCTAAGAAGTAGATAAAAAGTTACAGCTCTGTAAAAATAAGTTAATTAAGGCTCACTGAAGTTAGCTGCCTTGCCCAACCAAGACTGCCCTACAGTACAAAAAAGACATGAAGCAAGACCATGATTTCTGAGTTCTTGGCATTTTCCCTGGCATCCTTGATGTATCTTCTAAATTACAGTGCTGGCTCTCATCTTCCAGTAGGTCCCTATCACCTCTTGTAGGAAGTCCCTGAATTCCACTGCCCGCGAAGCACTGTTTGTACACTAAATAAGGGATACATCACAAAAACACATCTAAGAGGCCATAATAAACAGCATATAATGGAACTCATTTAAAAGGTACTTTTCATCATTTTTATACATAATAAATATTAAAAGTATCTATTATTATTTAAGTGTAGAAAGACTCATTTTAAAAGACTGAGAAACAGCAAATTAACAGGTTTATTGAAGTATTACAGAATTTGAAGGAACCATACTGGTCTTGGGTACGAATGTAACCCCGAACAAATGGTCCCCCCCATCCCATCCCTCCTTTAAAAAGCCAGTTAATCATAATAACTCTTTGGAGAGAGGCTGTGTGTCTGTGCCTGATGGTTAGGGCTGCAGGCTGGCGCCAGACAAATCTGAGCAAGTTTCTAAACTTTTCTCAACGCGAGCTTTGGCATATATAAAACAGTACTTGCTTATGGGGTTGCTGTAGGAATTGAAAAGGATAATGCATTTTAAAAAATTACTTAGCCCAGTGCATAGCACATAGTAAATGAGGGAACATTTTTTGTTATTTTTATCAATAATATTATTGACATAAATAATGTGTTTGGCCTCGCCCCCAGATCAGTCAGTACTCTCCTAATTTCTGTGAAAAGATGCTGCTTGGCTGAGCTATTGGAGGCCTGCAGAAACTTGTTATGGAAAAAGTGGCCTGTCTTTCTCTTATTTCTTGCTACACAGTGTCCTTGCCTCTATTAAGCTAGCAACAAGCCCCAGGCAATATTACCTTTTCAAGAAGAGGATAGGCTCCCACATTGGGGCTGTCAGAGAGAATTCGGGACATGAGAGCCGTTTAAATAAATCAGACCTGACAAATCTGATTTACAGATTAAAATAATGTTGTGATACTTACCAACAGTATATATAGCAAGTTAAGACACCACCGACAGGCAGACATTGATTGCCTATTTTAATCAACTGGTATAATTTAGGTACCACTAGAAGCAAAATGCTTAGGAAAGGTAAATCTGATCATATATAATTTCCATTTTGATGCATTTAAATGTCAAGTAAGACCTTTGTGTAGGGTTTGTTACAAGGTGACACATCTGCTGTATTATGTGAGGTCACATCAGGTTTCATTTGGATGTTGGGAGAAGATCTGACTTGACATAAACAGATGCCAAACAAAGCATTAAAGCAATTTCACCAGTGCTTTTGTATTAAGATAGGCAGAGAAACAATGGAGACCTGCTGCCTGCACACATTCCCTAAACCTCCGATGCCTGTGGGGCCTTATCAATATCGCTTCCTCAATATCCCCAGCATTTCTGAGTAGAATCAAGAATCACAGCCTTGAAAGAAACTTCAGTAAGTCACTTGGTCTAGAAACCCTGCAGCAAGGTGACTGCTTACGAGTAGCATGGTCTGGTTTTCCAAACTCATTTGTTGAATGAATACATGCATGAATGAAAAAATTATCTTCACCTTCCATCCCCAGAAGGCTGCTTTGCCCTGGGGGTATGAGAGGAAATGGAGAGTCTAGAGAGGCCCCAGGGGTTTAAAGCCCCATCCATTCATTCATTTTTTATTTGTACCCTGCCTACTTCTAAAACAGATTTAAGGCAGTTTCCAACAAAAGATACCAAAAATAAAGAGCCTTATTCTCAATCATCCCTTGCAGGGTGTTATTATCACTTTCATCCTCATCAAACACAAGTATTAAATGGCTATTTGCATGTGATGCTATGCCAGAGGCCGAATAAATCAGGCAGAGCCAGACTCTGACCTCTGTAAATTTCCATCCATTCAATTTGCATTCATTCACTCTTCCCCCACCCCCCTCCAGCCCCGAGACGGAGTTTTGCTCTTGTTGCCCAGGCTGGAGTACAATGGCATGATCTCGGCTCACTGCAACCTCCACCTCTTGGGTTCAGGCGATTCTCCTGCCTCAACCTCCCGAGCAGCTGGGATTACAGGCGTCTGCCACCATGCCTGGCTAATTTTTGCATTTTTAGTAGAGATAGGGTTTCACCATGTTGGTAAGGCCGGTCTCAAACTCCTGACCTCAGGTGATCCATTCGCCCCAGCCTCCCAAAGTGCTGGGGTTACTTTGGCAAATATTTATTCAGCACACTACACATGAAAGTTCTGTTAGGGAGTGTGGGGGGCAAACATGCATCACATGTGGATCTTGCCCTGCCCCCAATAAGTTTACAGACTACCGCAGAGGGTGGGGCAAGAGCAGGTGATAATGATATGTGTGTGGATAGGCCATTGACAGGATCCGTGCTGTGAGCTGGTTGCAGTGGGAGAAGGATAGAGGAGACTGCACTTGCTTATTGTGTCCTAAAGACATCCAGTCTAAACTAGATCAGGATGCAGGCAAAGCTGTGAAGAAGAACCCGACTCTCCCAGTAACCTCTTTGACCTCCAGTTACTCTCTGCCTTTTTTCTCCCCTGCTCTCCTCCCAAGTCCTAATGCTGTCACAGCTGCCACGCTTTCCCTTTCCCGGAAGACTTGTAGGCCACCATGGCCACAAGTCCTGGAATACACATTTCCATTCCTATCCGTGTCCGCTCTTTGCGGGCCATCACTGACAGCCGGGATATGGAGCCCTGGTTTAAAATAAGGTACAAATAACTAGTCATTGTTTATTGCCAAGCCATGCCTAGGAGCGACAGTTTTAAAAGACGGCTATGTCTGGGCACAAAGAAAGCAATCCTGATAAAATACGTGGCTCCTGGAGACCACTTGTTGGGGTGAGGGCTTTGTGGTTGCCTTCAAATCCAAGACCCAAACAACTTCCAGCCCTGACTACCTATAAGGCACGGAATCCCCAGAGAACATCCTTGAATGGTCTCACAAGCAGAAGATGCCTCTTGCTCTGAGGCCAGACTCTAAGGAGCAGAAAGAACCTCTTCAGCTACAGTCCTTCATTCCTTGGAGCAGTAGTTTTTGAACTTCAGATTTTATAAAAATCATTGGGGAAGCTTGGAAAAACTGCAGATTCCAAGGCACCATCCTAGAAACTCAGTTTCTACCAAAGGTCTAGAGTGGGCCGTGGAACTCACATGTTTAGCAAGCATCACAGCTACCTCTGCTGCATTGGACTTAGGGCCATCCATGGGATATATGGCCAAAGGGATGTATATCCTAGGAGGAGGTCCAGAGGGCACATCTTGGGTCTTTCTTATTCATAGATTAATTCCTAGCACTGAGAATAGTGCATAGCTATCATGAGCTATCCAGTAAATATGTGCTGATTTGATGAATGAGTGAATGTGGGCTTGCCCTGCTTCCTGGAATCCTGTGGGAGTGGAGGGCTTAGCAATATTTTGTGGCAAATGGTATAGCTTTGTAAAAGGCATAAAGGTCTACGTGAAAGATTCAGGATTATGCAGATGTGGAATGAGGCAGTGGAGAACAAGTCTGTAGCTGAGGGTAGGAATCACTTACGGATCTTGTGCTGCCCTGGAGAGGCTTGCAGGCTGAGGGTGGGGGTGGGATTGGGAAGACATGCTTTGAAGCTCAGCCTGAGAATCATAGACCTGTTCAGTACCTCACTACTCTTCGTCTCCTCCCTAGTCTTCTAGAGACAAGAGACATGGAGGGCTGCAGGCAGGACTGTAGGACTGAGGAGGAGCAAACGACATGTAAGCTCAGGGCTGTGGGTGGGGCACACAGGGCCACCTGCTCCAGACCCTCACAGGACACCCAGCAGCCTCTTCACACCACACCCTACATGCAGCTGCCTCTTTTGCTTAGTGTAGAGCAGAACCCCAAATAGCCTGCTTTTTACCAAGGCATTTACCCTGTGGCATTTAGCCTATTGTCAAGTTAAATTTATTCTTCTGTCTTCCGACTGGCTTTGATAAAGAACAAGTGTCAATCCATCTAAGACAAGAAATTCCACAACTTCTTTCAGTTGTGGGACTCATTGTGCGGCCTTGTAATCCACTGTCAAGGGATTCTCATGCCTCGTGTCTCATGTCAGTTAGTGGGAAAGCGTGGAGCACTCTGGACATTCACTGACTGCATCATTACACTCCTCAGAAGCCCTCCTCACGGGTGGTAGGTCTGGGCACTGGCAGTTGCTTAAGCAAGACTGGCTGTCTTACAAATCTTGCTAGCACCTCTGATGGCTCAGTTGGCATTTATCTGGCCTATTTTTCTCTCACTAGTGGAATGAAACAGGACATTGGACATGGCCTGATTAAACTGGACTTCTGTCCAGTATCATCATGATTTTAATGGATCCAGAATCTGTTTTGGGACAATCTGGGAAAATTTCCCCATCACTATCCTCTTTCCCAGAGTTCAAATGAAGGACTCATCTAGGAATGGCTGCATGTGTATATCTGTTCCCATGAGGAAAGATATGAGACCTAGAATCTGGCTGGAGACATGACCTTGGGCATGAAGTGTACCCTCTGTATACCTCAGATATTCATTTGTAAATAGAGCAGGTGCTTCGATCAGTAGTGGAAAAAGTCCTCCAATGGCTTCTCATCACACTTAATCTAAAATTCCTATGACCTATAATGTTCTGCTATATCTATATGAGTTGAAACTCAGTTACTGTTCTCACCCCCCTCTTCTTTGCTCTGGTCCTCTTTGTTCCTCTAGCACTTGAAGCTTATTCCTGTTTTAAGACCTTTGCATTCCTTGCCCCTACAAATCCCACCACCACTCCTCCTAGAATGCTCTTACTTACATTTTTGCATGACTGGCTCCTTCTTGTTATTCAGGTGTCAGTTTAAATGTGACCTCAGAGAGGCCTCCTTGGCTACCCTATCTAAAGGAGGGCCTCCCCACTCCATCCAGGTACTTTCAACTATGTTCCCTGATTTACTTTTCTCAAACTATTTCCCATTACCTGGAGTTATCTTGTTTATTTGGGAGTTTGCTTGTTTATATGTAGTTCTGCTATAACGTGACATATGTGTTCCTAAAAATCACTATGTCGCATGAAACCGTACTATGTAAACCAGAGGACTTATGGGGAAAATGAGGTTGGGGGCCCAACGTGCAAAACCTTCATCAGGGATACGTTATGAGAAAAGATGGCAACAATAAAAATGATAGCACAGTTTTATATATGTTAAGTGATCAAGATACACGTAAATACTACCGTAACCTGAAAAAGATCTGAAGTTTGCTTGTGGGGGCAGGGATGGGTTGCAGCCTGTGAGTGATTGTAATGTGACAGAACAAGGATTATGTGAAAATGGATCAACGGTTGTAATGCCAGATGTAGATGGATGTGGCTCATAGTAACGTGGAGAACGGAGGAAGCTGGTAGATCCTTAAGCATGTCCACTCTGTATATTCCTATGTGACTCAGGTCAGCTGGGGGCAGTTTTCTACCTTGCAGTGTTTCTCACGGACAAATCATGCATAAGCAAACACAAAATTCACATTACACCCAAATTGTTCCCTAATACATTGCATTGGAACAAATTCATGTTTTCAAAGCAAGCATTACAGGGGATCTGATAGCATTTGTTTGCTCCACTCACTTGAATTTAAGCTCCATAAGATCAGGTAACTTCTGTTTTACTCATTTCCATATTCCCAGCACCTAAGTAGCCTGGTGTATAGTGGGCTTTTAATCAATAATTGTTGAATAAATGAATGAATTTTTTTTTCAACATGCTTCTCTTTGCACATGGTAGTGATACACTTTCAATGGCTATAGTAATCTTTATAGGTGTGGTAGTTGCTTTTGGTGAGTGAGAGGTAATAGAACACAAAGGGTTTCAACATTACTGTGCTTGTGAAGACAACCACAAAAATGAAAAAACAAAACAAATCTATTGCAGGTGATTCAGCTATCTACCTAGGTCCTTCCATCTTGCTAGCCATAGGAGAAGGTCTCTAACTGTGTTCATTACAAAAACATGATTTTGACTATCGATTGCTTTGCAGAGTTTGTGGAAAACCACGGATGCCAGTATCACCTGGAAACCCTACATGGAGCACAGTGCTATGTGGAAAGGCTTTTGCAGCTCATCCCATTAAGAAGAAAAGGAAGCTCAAGTCTAAATGTAAGCAGGCAAGTTTGTCTGGGAAATGCTCGCTCCTGTCCCTCTTCTCCATGTAAGTGTGTCTCAGACCTAAAGTTTAATCAATCCCTACTAACTCAGAGAACAGAATTAGAAGTAGCTTTGAAAGGTCATCCCAGACAGGTGGGTTATGTCATATTTTTAAAGAGTTTGAAAATTGTTTAAATTTCAGAGAATTTTTCTAGCACTACTACGTAAAAGGTCAGATCAGAAAGTCCCCAAAGAGCTCAGGAATGCTCTTTCCTTTAAATTTTCTGATTTAAATTCTGAACCTTAGAAAATGTGTCTGAAAATGCAAATGTTGTGGTTGAGTAGCTTTAGTTTATCAGGCAAAATAGGGAATATTTTGTGATGATTCTTTACTTCCTCCGTAACTGCTCAATCTTATGGAGAGTTGAGTGGAGTGGCAAAGTAATTACATGGTGAGTACCATATATTTACGATTATTTATGTTTTCTAGATTGGAGTACAGGATAATTATTTTTGGTCTTATTAAGTGCAAATTACCAAGTAGTCTTCAGGAACATGTAATTACTATGTACTGTAGTCACATGCCACTTACCAAGCAAAATGAATGCAGTGAAAATTTTATTTAATACAAGCAAAATGATGCATATGGTTTTATGAAGCAAAGTACGGAGGCCTATTTTCCTGTCTTGGGAGAGGAAACAGAAGCAGTCCTTCTTAATATAGGGCATTTCCTCAATTAACTACATCAACTCTTTGCAATGGTTGGTGCTCATTAAGAATACAGATGTCTGGCTGGGTGCGGTGGCTCACGCCTGTAATCCCAGCACTTTGGGAGGCCGAGGTGGGTGGATCACCTGAGGTCAGGAGTTCAAGACCAGCCTGACCAACATGGAGAAACCCCATCTCTACTAAAAATACAAAAATTAGCTGGGCGTGATGGTAGGTGCCTGTAATCCCAGCTACTCGGGAGGCCAAGGCAGGAGAATCGTTTGAACCCGGGAGGTGGAGGTTGCAGTGAGCTGAAATGGTACCACTGCACTCCAGTCTGGGTAACAGGGTGAGATTCTGTCTTAAAAAAAAAAAAAAAAATACAGATTTCTGGACACTGAACTCACTCCTACAGAGTGTAACTTTCAGAGGCAAGGCCCGAGTATCCAGGGGCTTCATATGTACACCACAGTGAGAACACCTGCCCTACATTCATAAAATGCTCTGACCAGTAGAGTTTCCTCAAAACACAACAGGGAGAATATTCTGGAACTTAAAAAATGGGGTCCACATATGCAAGATATGTGGCGTGTATTTTTCTGTTTTTGATTATTTCACAAGTTTGTGTTACTCCTTTTAGATTGTACTTTGACAAGTATCCTTAATCCCAACTCTTGTAAAGACATAGATGTGTTATTATATGTTGTTTTCTATTACACATAGATCATTTAGTTATATCAAATGGCTGAAAATGTATGCCACATAGGTACACATCCATAAAATGCTCTAACAGGTAGAATTTCCTTAAAACACAACAGGTAGAATATACTGGAATTTTAAAAATGGGGTTCACATGTGCCATATAGGTGGCATATATTTTCCTGTTTTTGATTATTTCACAAATTTGGGTTACTCCTTTTAGATTGTACTTTGAGAAGCATCCTTAATCCCAACTTTTATAAAGACATGGAAGTGTTATTATATGTTTTCTATTCTACATAGACTATTTGGTTAGATTAATTGGTTCAATTTAGTTGAGATCTTTTAGAGTTCAATTTAGTTGAGATTTTAGAGTTTAGTCAATGTGTGCTCTTCTACATCCATGTGCACACACATAAACAGACACAAAATCTGAAGAAACAATAGTCCTCAAAAGACCAGACATGAAATAGGGATTTGACTCATGATCAGAACAAGGGTAAGCTTTCTTCCACAGATATTTACTAAGTACTTACTTTACGCAGTGTAATTTTATTTTCCTATACTCACTCATTCAGTAAGTCTCATTGATGTAAGATTCATTTTCTGAGTTGAGATAGTTCAATGAGATAGTTAAGATCACAAGATTTGGAGTCAGAGAATCCCTGTTCCACTATATACTAATGAGGAAACCATGGGCAAGTGACCTCTGCAGCTCACTTTCTCCATCTGTACATTTGGGATAACAACAATGCCTATCTCAGAAGGTTACTTGGAGGAAAAAATAACATCATGCATCCAGAGTGCTTAAAACACTGCTACTAACTATAAAGGTCCTGCAAATTAAGCTATTATTGATATAATAAACATGAGAATACTATATTTTTATGTTTGGCACTTACATTTTCCTCTACATGCATATTCTGAAAAGAAAAAATCAATAAGACTTTTTTTTTTTACACATATCTTCCCTCTCACTTTTGAAAACTCCAACCACACTGACAGGCAAGAGTAGAACATGCTTTGTCCTTGCTGAGGCAGAGAACAGGTTAACTTTCTGACTTCAACAGAAGCCAGCTGGAGCGGCAGACTGTCTGCTAATGGTAAGGGAGGGAAAGCAAAAACTAATTTTAGCCATCATTCCTCAATCACTGTCCAGTTCCCCCTCATACTTCTCCTTGCCCTACTCCCTGCATCCTCCCCGGACTGTGAGGCATAAGGCTCTTTCCCTAGGGCACCTTCAGTCCCTCGAGGGAGGGAGTAATTTTATAGCAACCCACTGGCCTCTTCTCTTGAATTAGAGATGCTCATGCCCCAGCTTCAAACACATCTTGAACACCATAAATTCCAGCCTTCCATCACTTGCAAATTACCTCTGTCTTTTTTATCAGAGGCACTCATGCAGCCATGTGCCTTTTCTGCCATCTTTTGCTGAAAGTGACTTTTTCAGAAACGTGAAACACTGCTGTGGAAAAATCTGAGAAAGTCCAGATACAATTTAACTTGGTCTTATAGTAAACAAGGATGAGGGAAGCAAAGATGAATGATGATTGCTAGGGTGAACCCATATGCTTGCATAACTTTCTTCACCCTTGCTGTTAAGGCAAAATATCAGGGGAAAAGGAGAGAAAATTATGCAAGTAAATATTATATTTCATGAGCCTGACTTTCTGCTATGAGGATTGTGAAACGGAAAATATATTTGTGAAATGCAAACATTTTTTCACTTACTAATGTTTATAATTAAGGAACAAATTCCTACTCAAACAAAAATCCCAGCTCGGGGAATAGAACATAAACAGAAACACAATTAATGCTTTTGCTGACAGCAGGTTTCTTCTGTAGGTAATAGCAAGCATTCCATGTGTGCCTAAGTATCAAGATATATTTCTGTAGGCACACAAACATACATGCGTATATAACATGGGCAGAAGCAAGGAAAGCTCAAAGAACAAAAGGAAACATCTAACTGCTCAGATCCGAGAGCCACATAAGGCTTATTTTGTTCTGGATAGATAAGCAATGAAGAAAAGACTTGGAAGACATAGTCTGGACAGAGAGAGTATTAAAGAGGATTAGTTTACCAAGCCAGAGAAAACCTGGCCTGGAAGGATTCTGCTAGTGCCTAGCCTGGGTCCAAGGAGTGAGTATTGAATAAAAGAAATCTTAGAATTACAGGACTATATAAGAGGCCTTAATAGTTCTCTAATTCAATCCTAGATTTGCCAGCAGAATGAATGCCTCAGTGACCGCTGGTCTGGGAATAGAGTGATTTAGTGCAGTTGAGCTGCCTCTAATGGGCTAGGCTCAGACAAGGGCATTCCTTACCTGGGGCCATGCAGGATGTCAGCAAACCCAAGTTCTGAGACAAATTTATCATAGGTAGGGAGCTGATCAGACCATCCCACCTGTCTTTCCACCATACTCAGTCATCAACAACTTCACTTGGGGTATGGGCTTGCCTTAGCGCCAGATTCTGTACTAGTCCCCACTCCTAGGTACTGGGAGGTTCCTTGGCCTCCTTTACCTGTGATGGGAAGATATGCTGGGGTCAGCTGCATTTGGATTGTGGTCTTTCTTAACAACTCATTTTGGTTTCTCTTTATTTCAACTCTATATCTCCATCACTCTGCACTTTAAAGATAAATTCCAATATAGTTTCTGAACATTATACAATTCATAATTTCATAAAATTACATTTCATAAAATTAAGTGCAGGTAATACATTGATTCCTGAAACTTAAAAGAAAAGTCATGGTCAATTAGTAATGCTGTCAGGAACTTTCAATTTAAAGGAATATCATTGTGAGCCATTTTGTCATATAAAAATATTTTGTAATGCAAATATCTCATTTGGGTAAATCTAGAATTTTCTCTATCATGGCTCCTTATCCAGCCAAACCAGTAAAACTGGGGAGCAGAAAAGATGGTCTGTATTTTCAAATAACATGTACATAGCACCTACTACATGTGCATTTCTGTTACTTTTTAAAGTGGCATACCGTCATTCAACTTCCATACCTACAAAGGAGAGATACCACAATGTTTTATTGATTTTTAAAGAGATCACCTGGACGCCACTCAAAGCCCTTACTGTGAAAGCACCAAATTCTTTCTTTTCTTTTTCTTTTTTTTTTTTTTTTTTTTTTGAGACGGAGTCTCGCTCTGTCGTCCAGGCTGGAGTGCAGTGGCACAATCTCAGCTCACTGTCACCTCCGCCTTCCGAATGCAAGTGATTCTCCTGCCTCAGCCTCCTGAGTAGCTGGGACTACAGGCGTGTGCTACCATGCCTGGCTAATTTTTTGTAGTTTCAATAGAGACGGGGTTTCACTGTGTTAGCCACGGTGGTCTTGATCTCCTGACAATGTGATCCGCCCGCCTCGCCCTCCCAAAGTGCTGGGATTACAGGTGTGACCGACTTCTTATACTAGCCAGTCCCCATTCAAGCTGCTCCTTCCTGTACCTTCCAACCACTGTGCCCTCACCCTACCCTATATGTGGGCTTTACTGTGGCTTCAGCTATGACTCACCCTTGAGTCTCTTATTGACCTTGTTTCTACCCCCTCCCTGCCTAACCACTTTGGAATATTTTCCTCTATTTCAGAAAGGCCACGTGTTGGGAGAAAGCGGTGTATCCTCTGATCCTCTTTCAGCAAACTCAAAAGAATTAAGAGACAGAGTGGAATAGATTGCTACATAATTGATACAATTAATTTGTTTCAATGAGTGAAATGACAGTTGTGTCCCTGATGCCCTTGTTTCCATCAGCTCAGTGATCTGATCCCAGATCTGGTTTCACTTTATAGGTCTAACTTAACAAACACCATTTGAAAGCCCTCTCATTTTGTAAACACTGTGGCATTGTATTTTTGTGTTAAAAAGCTGACAATCCTTTGGTTTTTACAATTTGAGCCAGGATTTGGCCCAAACTAAAACTGATCAGTCATTTCCTAGGTAGAACAGTGTATTCAGACCCAAATAAGACCAAACAAAAACTACTTTAGGAGTATCGATTATTCTTAATAGAGTGGGGAAATGAGGAGGTAGTAGAGACCTGAGAATGAAATCAGGCTTTATTCAAAAGAACTGAGATCTTAATCAATAATTGTTTTATTTAAAAGTGCCACATGTAAGAACATCATATAGCAATACTGGAAAGTGTGATATATTATGGCACAAATAAGTAGAGGTTAAAACTATGATAATATTATTTTATGTCTCTGCATAGGAATGTTTTGGTCTCAAAAGATAACTATTCTTTAGAAATGCCTTGTTTTGTCATGAATGGGATTTCTCAGCATTTTACCTGTGCATACAAGATTCCACTAAATTCTTGCTGAGGGTTCTGTAGCCTTGAAAGGGAAAATCTGCTTCCCTTTTGGGATGAAAAAGTAATAGAGTTGTTGCAATTGATGTGCATATAGAATTTTATATCAATGCTCCACATTGGTTTCAATCAAATGGGAGAAACAATTCAGGACCTGGGGTATTGATGGGGTAGATGCATCAGTCCAGCCAGTTGACGTTTCCCTTTCAGTTCCAGAAGAGCCAAGTCATAAGTGGATGAGGACAACCAACCTGAAGTCTCAGATCAGCCTGCAAAATCCAACAAGTTCTTGCTAATGACAAAGATAATTAACAACTACGGAGCTTACTGATGCACAGCTACTCAACTTTACAGGTCCTAATATTCTTTTCATCTTTATAGATGACAAAAGCCAAGTGAATTTTCTAGAGGTATACAATAAGTCATTGGCAAAACCAGCATTGAAACCCAGCTGGCTTCACACCAGAGCCGAAGTTCTTACCTGGATCCTATGAAATAACAACAACCTCATGAAAATGGCATACTCTGTGGGAAATCAAAGTCTTGTGGAAAGAACAGCCCAGGGTAGACCGGCTTTGTCATAGAAGACTTGATGAGTTTGCACTGAATAGACATATTGACGTACAGATGGCATCAGAAATGAGGGATATGTTGAAATCAGAAGTGTGGAGTAGGATAAAGTGACTTCCATGTCATTTAGATGTCAACATCATAAGATTGAGTGTTGATAGCTGCGATAGATGAAAAATAAAGTTGAAGAGGCAGGGCTGATTTCTGTGGAAATTTCAAGCCAGGCTAAGTTTAGACTTGGCTTATTAGGTATAAGGAGTCCAGTGATTGATTGTCAGCATGGGGCATGCTTTAATAGTGGTGATTTAGGAAGATTTAGTGCCATGTTAACTACGAGAGATGAAAGAAAGAAAGACCAGCAATGATGCACCACGGTTGTCTCCATGAGACTCAAGATGAGCATCTGGACTAGGATGGTGGCAGAGGCAATGAACAAAATGGGATGATCTCTTAAGATATCCCCAAGGGAGAAATGATAGAGCTTAACTGATGGACGTAAGGGTCACTTTAGAGTGAATATAAGATCAGTATTTAATTCAACGGAAGTTTGTCATGTAAAAATAATTCTGTGTTCTGGAACTTTTGAATAACTTCTTTAGCATGCATTTCGTGACTAAATCTTACCTGTTTCATAAGGTTTAATTTTCTTTTAGCTTATTTTCTGATTTTTTTTTGTAGAAAAAACACTTTGTGAGTTGTTTAAAACAAATCTTACTGAGTATTATTTTATTTTTAATTAAGTATTTTGTTCAGTTCAGCTGTTGATTTTTTTTTTTTGTTAAGTCAAAACATTTGAATGATTTTTATTTTTTTACTTTAACTTACAAATTCACTTTTGCCTTCACTATTTTGTGCTGGTTGTTTCTTCCTGAGTCTAAGGTACGTTAGTCTTACACTTTTATTTCTTTGTATCACACACAATGCTTACCAAACTGCTGGGCACACGGAACATTTATTGTCATAGTGATTAATTTGCTTTTAAAAATAAAGCTTAATTTTTTCAAGTGTCAAGCCTTGAAAAATATTAATATTTAATATTTTTTAAATGATCTGGTTTTGTTTACCTTTAGCAAGTAATTCCATGTGGACAGAGCCTGCATATGTGATGTTGCTTCACCCTTAAAATCTAACATAGTACCTGGCAAAAGTTCAAAATACATTCATTGAACAAATTAATGATTTATTTGCTTGAATAAATATTTTATTTCAAAAAATAATAATTCCAGAGCTCTGAATAGGTTAAGATTTCCTGGAAAAGCAGTAGTACACATTCTGCATTTGTATTTTTCTTGTATTGGAAGAAAGTATTGTACACATGTGTTTGTGTGTTTGCGTGTATATGTGTGAGAATGCATGTGATTTGATTCTTAATATGTCAGTAGAGAAATGCCTGTTTCTGAAGGCTGACCCCAGCTATCAAGGAAAGCAGGACAGAGGGTGGTAGGTAATTTCTGAACAGATGGTGGCAGAGGCAGACCCATAAAAGAAGGGCCAGGCTCTATTACAGTTTCTGTGCTGAATACAGAAGCTGCCATCTGAAATAAAACGTTTTGTTTCAAAACACTGACAATAGGAGGAAAACAATTACAAAAGAATTTAAGGCACTGTTGTGTATGTATGTTATATTACAATAGGCGACTCAAAAAATCACAAAGACTAATACAAAAATAATTTATTATATAAAAATAGCTGATATAAAAAGTCTTTCAAAAATTGAAAATGACCCATAAACCTCATTTGATATACATTTGATCAGAGGAAACTAGCCACTATTACAGACACATTTTTAAGAAGATTTTAGAACTAGTTATTCCCTAGGGATGACATCTAATGCAGAGATGATTGTACTGACCCAATGGCCTTTACTTTCAGAAACCTGTACTGCTTCGTGATCAAGGAGGTGTTTCCTACGCTGAAATTTTCAACCTCATCTAGAGTCAGAAGTGATGTTGATCTAAACCTATGACAATGTGTAATTTGGCTTCTGTTTCTATAATACTTTAAACTAAGTACTGGATAGGAAACTTAATTCCAACCAGAAAATAATAGGTTTTGTTTTTCAAGGACTTTTTACCAGAAGAAAAAATCATCTCTTTGTTTGTTTCAGGTAATGACGAACTAAAGGACGTACATGTACACACAAATATCACATGCACACAGACACACATGTGTATAGCCAAATTTTGAGACCCCGCATTTTCATAATTTAACCAAAATTTGGGCAATTTCCTATTTTGTACCAAAAAATGATCTTGCAAAACCTCAATATCTGTGGTTCCCATAATCATTATCCAATGAGGCCTACAGAACTCTAAATATGCCTAAACCACAGCTGTTAAGTAAAACTTTTAGCAGAATGTTTTCTACAGTGCTTTTTCAGGAAACCATCCCAGCCACAAAATAGTCCTCCACATCAGATATTTAGCTTTCTTAAACCCGGACTGAAGATTGATGATGATTCTGGGATGTTTTAAAATCACTCTATAATTGTAAATGGTTAATCAAATTCATTGCAGAATTCAAAGACTTACCCTTTGACTTAATGTACTGCTCTGGACTCAAGAATGCTCTAATCAGACAGTAGAGCATCTGTAATTGGCATTCTTGAGGCCAATGGCCATGGCAGCCACTTGAATAAATTCCAGGAGCATTAGCCTCTGAAAATATTCCTTGTTTTATTTTCAAATGCTTTCTTCCAAATTGGGCTCCAGAATTATTTTTTTTCTTTTCCAGTTACAGAGTGAGTACAGCTATGCTCTTAATATTGGCCTCAAATATATTTTAAGCAAGTGGGCAGAAGAGTAATTCTCCATCAGAAGTGAACTCATGACCCTGTCAATTAAAAAAAAGTCACAGTGAATGTGTAAGATAAAGACTGAGCCACAGCTTGCAGGCAGGCAGGCAGGAGAAGAGTGGGGAGCGGGGAAGAATTCAGATCAAGTTTGCTATTTTGTAGCATTTTGTATTACACAGTCTGAAATGTATGTCAGCTTTTGGATCTATTCATAGAGTCTAAAACTCCCCAGCCCTAGATGCATATTTGGGAGAGCCCAAAAATGTCTGCACCTCGGCGACTCTTTTCAGATTATCTGAAACATGCGGAGTGTTTTTCACAGCATCAGGCCACTCCATCACTGAGACACCCCTGGCCTCTTCTAACCCACTAATGCATTAGGTGGGACCTTGCTGTGTCTTTTGGCCACAACTTAATCATTTGGGATGGCACAGTCTGGGAAGAGCTATAAAGTACCCTGATTTGTCTTGCATTGAGGGACAGCCTCCTGGACTCAGGACTGAACTGTGCATGCCTTGGGTAGTGGAGGGAAGATCTTACTGACTGGATGAGGCTGGCACCGGGCCTGCTGGGGTGGAGCACTGGGGCTGACCAGTCCAGGCTGAGAACAAAAGCAATAATCCAATTAGAGTTCCAAGCCCTTTCGATGAAGATACACTTAGGGAAATCTCAGGTGTCAAGTGGTAAATACTTGAGTTTTTTTTCAAAGATAAATTTAAAAATAAAAAGTCAAAAAGAAGTTTCACCAGTTGTGACATATTTAAATATCAACCTTTAAACTAAACAAAAACATTGAACACACACAAAAACCTCATGTAATTGTACCACTCACAAGATGATTATAAGATTTACAACAAAAAGCTTGGTGCAGGTGAGTAATGGCCCAGTGGGCCACCTACATACAGTGCAGGACATCCAGCCTGGAACCAGCCTTTATGAGTCCACAGGTCTCCACATTTCCTCAATCACATGGTACAAAAGATCACTGGGGCAGTCAGAGTAGGCGTTGAGGACGTCAGAATGGGGTGGGGCAGCGCCAGATTTTGAAATTTTTTGATTTTAATAAAAAGACTTCACAGTAAAAAGAAAACCAAATGAAACGCAGGGAGATATAGCTCTAGGTCAGAAATTTCAAATCTTTTTGTTTGAGATGGAGTCTCCCTCTGTTGCCCAGGCTGGGAATGCAATGGTGTGATCTTGGCTCACTGCAATCTCTGCCTCCCAGGTTCAAGCAATTCTCCTGCCTCAGCCTCCTGAGTAGCTGGATTACAGGCACCTGCCACCCTGCCCAGCTAATTTTTGTATTTTTAGTAGAGATGGGGTGTCACCATGTTGGCCAGGCTGGTCCTGAACTCCTGACCTCAGGTGATCCACCCGCCTTAGTCTCCCAAAGTGCTGGGATTACAGGTGTGAGCCACTGCACTGGGCCTCAAACCTTTATAAAAGGATCCATAGCAAGACAATTTACTAAATTATTCATTTATGTTTATTTCCCTCACTGCATTTCCCTCTTCCATTCCAAGAAAGTGTCCAGCTTCTGTATTCCTTTAAAGGTGGAAGTAGTCGGTCCTGGGCAAGTGAAGTTCCAAGACTAGAATGGGAATGTGTTTGGGGACCTACAGGGTACCCTAGAATGCTGTCGGGTCCTCTGAGGTGAATTGCTGTGTGGTCCCCTTGGTTGGCTGGACCCAAGTACCTGTTCTCTCACTGCTGAAAGTGTTCTGTGCCCGAGGTGGTTCAGGATCCACGGAATGACCTAAGGGCTCACATCACCTTGTATGAAAAGCATATCAACAACGACCATGGGCACCATAGGCCACAGTCTTCTCTTGAAAGGTTTTGCTTTGTAAGACCCCTAGAAACTTGTATGCTTCTAGAAGACAGAAGGCAGGGCAGAAAGGGAGAGCCAGTAATAACAGATATTGAATTACCCAGCAGCGAGGTGGAATGGAGATACAGAATCAGAATCACATTTAATTTAATTTTGAAAAAAATGAAGTCATGTGACATTTCTTACAGCTTCATGTAACAGGTGAAAATGTATAGTAACCATAAAGCCCTATACATTTTCTTTAATGGAAACCTTATTTCCAGGTCCAACACGAAAACAGATCAAAGTTAAAGCCTTTCAAACTGAAATGGGTTCTAAAGCCTGAAGCCCTGTCTCCTCGTTTTCCCAAACAGCACGCAACAAGCTTCATGAAAGCGTTGGAGGTCCATAAAGGTCTGTAGAATTCCAGAGAGCACAGTTTGAAAACTGCTCTTCTACTTAGCATCCATTAGTGGGGAATTAATGATGGCCATAATAATAACATACTGCTCTATAGTTTAAAAAGCACTGTTAGGTGTGTTAGCTCACTTAGTATCTGCAATAACCTAAAATAGAGGAAGTAGATATCCTAATTCTTAAGATGAAGCAACTTGCCCTAGGCACTGTACCAGTAAGTTTGGTGCCTACTTTTGTTAATTTTTAATATGGGAAAATAAAACAAAATATGAAACTGACTGAGGACACATAATAAATACTTATGTGCTCATCACTAGAACTGAATGATTAACATTTTGTCATATTATCTGAGATGTAATTATTAAAAAAATGAAAAATTATAGATAAATAATGCTATGCTTTCCTCTCTTTCCTTTCCTTTTTTTTTCTGCAGAGGAATCAATAAAATTAATGTAATGTAATGTAATGAAATGCAGTGCAATGTAATGTAATGTAATGTAATGGGCCAGGTACTTGTTTTATTTACAAATGATGTATAGAATTGCTTGTAAACTTGCATTGTCACTCAACATTAAATCACTTTTACTACATTTAATAGTACTCCATCACTCGATCACATTGTAATTAATTTATCCTTCCTCTTACCAATGGACATTTGGGTGGTTTATGACTGTACACTATTATAAGCATTGCTACAAAGATGATCATCACCATAATGGAAATAGTGTCTATAGAGGAAACAATGTTATTACTTTGGTGCAAAAGTCATTGCAGTTTTTGTCATTAAAACAACGGCAAAAACCGCAATTATTTTTGGACCAAGCGTAATAATTTACAGGTTATCGATAAACATAATCAGTTTTATCAGATATTGTCACTTTGGTCTCCAAGTTACATCTCTACCAGCAGTGAATACAAGCTTTGATAAAACTACATTATCTCTGAAATTTGAATTGGCTAGTTGTAAAAATCTCACTGGGGTTAAATAATAGCACTTTGTTGTAAATAGAAACTCTCCATTACTAATGACATTGAACCTTATTTCATGCTTATTGACCATGTGGGTTTCTCATTCTCGGGATCGCCTATTTAAATTTTTTGGTAGATTTCTCAGTTGGTTGTCTTTTCCCTAGTGATTTCAGTTCATTCATTCTTTCACGAATTCATTTGTTCATTTATCTGTTCAACAATCTCTTGCGGAGGGCCTACCATATCCCAAGTCTACTTTTAGGAGCCTGTTGAGTCCCATACCTGGTAAACTTTAGTGCAGGAAGACAACAAGAAAGTAAGAAATAAGCATATACTGTAATATTAGACAGTGATAAGAACTAGCAGGAAATACAAATTGAAGGAAAGCAGAGAATAGTCAGAATGTGTGTGTTCACATAAGAAAGAAGTGTCCAGGAATGGGTTTTCAAAGAGGTCACGTTCTGATGGAAACCTAAATGAGAGAGGGAAATCACTTCGGGAAGATTTAGAGGAAAAGTATTTCATGGTTAGGAAATGAGAGCAAAGATCATGAGGAAGAAAGAACAATTTTGAGATATGAGGAACACTAACTAGTATAATCATTTTTTTCAACCATGTACTATGTCCTTTAACATTATTTGCTAATTTGTTTGAAGTTTATTTATTTGAATATGCATACATATTTTTCCTCGCTATTAAATTTTTCTTAAATTTTCTAATTTGTTACTCCCAACATAAACACCAGGGTTCAAAGCGAGGGTTTCCAATGTAAAATTTCACATCCTTTTTATCATGTTACCTCTCTCAAATAACAATGGAGAATGCAGACCAAATATGCAGAACATTATAATTAAAAGCAGAAGTTTATACAAAAACTCTTCAATAGGAAATTCTCTGATGAATTTTTGAGCCTCCTTTAAGACCTGTCTATTCTTTCATGCCATTCCACAGCCACTATAAATTCTGGTGGCAGAATAATTCCAAACAAATTTCAGCTTCCAACAATGACCTCTTTTTGAAGAGTAAAGAGAGGCTGATATTTTCTCGTCCAAAGGAGCAAAAGGTTAGGCTTATTCATTTTCTTTTCTCTGTAACACCCTCTTGTTTTCTTCTTAAACAAAGCAAAAACATCTTCCGTCTTCCTTCAGAACTCCTATTTTTGTCAGGACTGTACAGCTAGCCAGTGTTAAACACTATCACGTGATAGGTACAGGAAGCAATACTTTCCATGCATTAGCTCACTGAATTCTCATAACAATTTCAGGAGCGAGCTATTCATTGCCCTTTCCACATGCGGAACTCTGGTTGGGGAAGGTTAAATGACTTGCTCACAGTCATGCAATCTGTAAGTGGTACAGTCCAGATTTTCTAATCTCTAAGGTGTTTCTAATTTCAAAGGAGCTCCAACTTAGCATAACCAAAATAATCTAAGAAGCTCTTGAAAATAACTCTATGTTCTTCGTCACCGTGGGAAGCCCCAGGGACACACTTCTTGTCCCTACAGATGCTGGAACTCTCCTTGGGCTCTGAATACCTGATGCATGCACATTTTGCAGTTTGAAGCTCACTCGGTTCAAGCGAACACACCCCAGGCTTACTTTGTCATTGTCTCTTCCTCTTCCCCATTGTCTGCCTCCTACCCTCTCCACTCATTACTACTGGAAGAAGGGATCTCCCTCTTACTCAACAAGGCCAAAGTGGGCCTAGCATGAATCTGTCAAAGCAGGTAGTGACTCAAACAATGGGATACAAAGGCTTTGGGAATATCCTCTGACTCTCGTGAATCCCAGAATCACACATTTCAGAGCCGGCAGTGACCTCAAGGAATGACCTCATCCAGACATCTGCCGTTGTCAGTTGTCAGACATTATCTCAATTTTGCTGATGAGGTAACTGGTACTCTGGGAGACTATGTGACCAATTCAAGGTTATATGCTAGGAAAGTAACTGTGAAGGCCTATATCCCTGTATAATAAGCTGCTTCTTTTATTACATGATTACAGTCTTTTCTTAGGGTTTTGTGATGTTTCAAAAATATTTAAACTTCTGTAACTCAGTTGTAAATTAAGGAAAAAAATTAAGTAGTGACAGGATGAACACAGAAACACCTAAAGTGAAGGGAGAGAGGTTCTAAAACTCATGTGCAGGGATGAAGAAGATAAATTTTGCTGACTTCCTGCCTTGTACAGAATAAAATATATTTTGCATTTCCAATTCCACTTTTCTGAATTTTACAATGATAGAGGTAGAGAAAAGGGAAGCGGAGAGGGCAATACGTTATGTACTACACATTTGTATCTCATTTAATTCCTCCTCACCCCAGAAACCTAAGAAGTAGAAATTGGCTCCCAGTCCTTTATCTACAACCCTTGTGGTTCGATGCCTCCCAGATTCAGAATTGTACAGATTTTAGAAAGGCAACAGAGTGCATGTATCATACATTTCAAAACATTCTCAACAGAACTGAAGAAGGTATTTCCCTGACCCCTTTGCAGGACTCGTGACAAGGGTGCCCCACTTACTCAGCCCGTTGCTCTCAACTCCTCATGGGAGGGAGTGCGCGAGCAAATGAAGCGGGAAGTGGAATATACGAGTGCTGGAACCACTGGCTGGCCGGCCCATTTGGCACTCGCAGGGATGATCTCCACTCACTCAGACCTGCTGTGCTCCACCCCTCACGGGAGGGAGTGTGCAGATGAGTGGGTGCAGGAGCCGGGGCGAGCGCTTTTGGGTGCCAGCAGGAGCAAACTATGTGCGGGCCCTGCAGCAGTCTCTAATGGGGTGCCTGCGACTCTTGCACCCCCAGTGGGCGTGTTACTGTGCTCTTTTAGCTCTGCCATGTTCAGAAAGGTTAACTGTTAACAGCTCAGTGGGCCCTTATGTATCTGCACTTGCTCCCAAGCTCTTGTCCAGCATCCAGGAAAAATGAGGTCGTATGAACAAATCAAAGGATGGTAAATGTGGGGAATTTTATTGCCAGTGAAAGTTGCTCTCAGTGGGAAGGGGAACTGAAAGGGAATGGGGGATATAGGTAATCTTCTCCTGAAGTCTGGCATTCTTTTCTGAAGTTATGCTGCAAGGTGTCCCTCTGAAGTCAAGCTGCTTCTCTTGACTCTTGACTTCTACGTCCAGCCGTAGTTGTCCCGATGTCCAGATTCTTCTTCCTCTCTGCTGGCTGAGTCTGGGGTCTTTACAGGCACAGGATGGGGTAGGGTGGGGTCATGGGTGGTTTAGGAAAAGGCAACATTCTAGTGGGAAAACAGGGATATAAGTTCTCACTTTGGGCCGTGGTCTCAGGCTTTTCAGCTTGAGGGTTTCACCAGGGACACTGCCCTTTTCTCCCTAGAATTTCTCTGCCTCCTGTCCCTATCAGTATCTAGGCTAGCATCCTGTAATCAAACATAGTTGTGTTTCTTCAGCCAAAAGTATGCATATTCTCATTAAGTGGGATTAGATGAAGACTATAAATAGTCTCATATCAGTTCATGTAAGTTCAGATCAGGTCAGGTTTTAACATCAAACAAGTTATAAAAAAAGATTCTGTTTTGAGAAATTTCTGGAATTTGCAATTGCAGATAAGGGACTGGGGATCTACATTAATATCCTGTATTCTTATCACATCACAAATGAAGAAATAAAGGCTTAGAGTTTAAGTAATTGCCTAAGTTCCCACAGTATCATCCCAGAAATGGGGCTGAAAACTGCAACCTTCAATACCACCACTTTCCTCATTACTGCCTCCAGGGAGGGGATTTCTTCTCTCAAGAAGATGGCGGGTAAGCTTGTATAGGCAGGCTGACTCCTATCTTTGGTATTTTTAATATCTTTCAGAGGCACTTGCATGGGCATCATGTACATTGTACACAGTCTCAAAACCTATGAATACACACATTCCATGATTTATAAATGAGCATGAAGATTGTTTGGAGATGTCATCGACGTAGGGTCAGGTTTCTTTGAACTCATAATTAAATGGTGCTCAGAAATCTTTCCAAGGAAGTATGACAAAGGAGATGCTGATCACAGATTTACACTCGCAGAAAGTAGAGCCTTCCATCTGCCAGCACTCGCCTTTGTCTGGGAGCATGAAGGAAGATGTGAGGGCAGTTCCTTATCTTTTGCCACAGGACATTGGCCGAAGAGTTATCTTTGGTAAAGTACCAGCTGTGTGGCTCTTTATGATGATACATAACCTATGTAAATGTGATGCTTTTATTAATTTTGTAAGTACTGGTTAAACATTTTCTACATGTCAGTTATGGTCCTAGAACACGCTGGGTATTTAAAAATAAGTGAGACTTATTTCCTGTCCTCATAATGCTCTTAAAAGAGAGAGACAATAGAAGGGATAAGGCACACAAAGACTTAATTATAATACAAAGAGGAGAATGAGCAATGTAAGAAGAAAACTATAAATAAAGTGCTATTGGGAACTAATGGTATGATCATCTAATCAGAAAGCTCAGGAAGGGCTGTGGAGATGATTACTGAAGAAAGGGTAGGATTGGAGATGGGGGAGGTAGGAAGAAAGGTGTTTCTTGTAGAGGAGACATAACATATCAAGAACAGTTGGCATTCAGCATTTAAAAAATTATTATTCCTTATGAGAAGAGTGGCCTATATAGTGGCATATATTTATATCCCTAACTCTCCAAATTGTTTTCTTGAATTTTAATGAACTTTTAGACTTTTTAGAGGTTACACTTCAATGATTTTTAAATCATTAAAAAGTTGTACAACAGTCATTACAATCCAGACTTTGGACATTCCCATCACACAGTAAAATTTCCTTGAGCCCATTTGTAATCAATTCCAGCTTCGAATCCTTAGCCCCAGGCAATCACTCATCTATTGACTGTTCAGAAAAATCAATCTATTGACTTTTCTATTGACTCATCTATTGCCTTTTCAGAAAAGAAGAAATACATGAAATACATGAGATTATACATTATGTAGTCTTTTACATCTGGCATCTTTCACTTAGAATGTATTTTTCAGGTTTGCTCGGTTTGCAGCACGTATCAGTAGTTCATTTTGCTGCTGAATGTAATCCATCGACTGGATATACCATCTCGTGTTTATGCATTTGTCAACTGATGGACATTTGGGTAGCTTCCAAACTTTGGCTATTGTGAATAAAACTATGGATATTCTCAAACAAGTTGTTTTTTGGATATATGTCTTAATATTTCTCTTAGGTAGATTACCAAATTTACTAAGATTGCTGGGTTTTATGGAAACTTTAAGTTTTTAAGAAACTAAAAAATTGTTTCTAAAGTAGCTGTACCATTTTACATTTCTACCAGCAAGGGATGAAGTTTCTAGTTTCCAACTGTTGGTATCATCTGTCTTTTTTTACTACAGTCATTCTAGCATGTATCGCTTTGTGATTTTAATTTGCATCTCCCTAATAACTAATGATATCGAGCATATTGTCATGTGCTTATGGCCATATGGATGTCTTTTTTGGTATGATGTCTATTCAATTCTTACCAGATACATGACTTGCAAATATATTTTTCTCAGTTTCTGTCTTGTCTTTCTTAAAGCTATTGTTTGAAATGCAAAAGTTATCCATTTTAATAAATCCTATTTGTCAAGCTTTTTGTGGCTTTTAATGTTGAATATAAAACTCATTGATTAACCAAGCTTATGAAGATTTTCTCATAAGTTTTCTCCTAGAATTTTTATAGTCTAAGTTCCTACATTTTAGGTCTATAATGCATTTGAAATTATTTTTTAGCATAGTTGATATATGGATCTATAATTTATTTTATTTTTTTTTTTTGCAAGTGGATATCTAATTGATCAAACATTACTTGTTGAAAAGGCTATGCCTTCTCCGTTGAATTACTTTTCTGCTGTTGTTGAAAATCAGTTGCCCATATACATGTGGGTATATTCCTTGACTATCTACTTTGCTTCATTGATTGAATTATCTGTTTTTATGACTATATCACACTATCTTGATTACTGTAGCATTCTATTAATAATATACCTTCAAGTCAGGTAGTATTAGTCCTCCACTTTTGTTCTTTTTAAACTGTTGTGTTGTCTATTGTAGGTCCTTTGAATTATATAATAAGTTATTCAATTTCTATTGAAAAAGCCTGTTTGGATAACGATAGAGATATGTACCTTAACTTAGCACCATATACTTTAGAAAAATACTAACTTAGATTTGGTAAAACATGAGAACTTTGCTCCAATATATCTTCCTCTCTTGTGCAATTTTGTCATTATATATTGCATCTTAAAGTCCAATACAGTGTCTTAATTATTAATAAAATCTTACATAATTTTTAAAAATTAATAAAAAATTGAAAAACACATTTATAGAATTATTCATATTTACCTATATCTAACATATCCTGTATTCTTCAGTTTTTTCTTAGGATTTGTGTTGCTCTTTGTTGTCGTTTCCTTTCAGCTTGAATGACTTCCTTTAATATTTGTTAGAAGGAATATCTGATAGCAACAAATTATTTCAGTCTTTTTTATCTAGAAATGTCTTTATTTCACCTTCATTTTTGAAGGATTGTTTTGTTGGATATAGAAGATTTGGTTGACAAGATTTTTTTTCCTCTCAATTGAAGTTGTCATTCCACTGATTTCTAAACTCCATTGTTTATGACAATAAGTCAGCTGTTAATCATTACCCTGTATGTGATGGATCATTTTTCCTTTGCTACTTTCAAGATTTTCTCCTTTTCTTTGGCCATAAATAGCCTGTAATGTGTCCAGATGTGAATCTCCAGAGTATTTCTGTATGAGATTCATTGATTTTGGATCTGTAGGTTAATAATTTTTAAATTAAATTTGGGAAGTTTTAAACCATTATTTCCTCAATTTTTTTTTCTGTTTTGTATTAGTTTCCTGAGTCCCCTTAATAACATACTAGAAACTGGTTGACTCAAGCAGAAATTTATTGTCTTACCGTTCTGGAAGACAGAAATCTGAAAGCAGGTGTTGGCAAGGTTGTTTCATTATGAGGGATGTGGGAAGAATCTGCTCCATGCCTCTTCCCTGGCTTCTGTTAGACTGAGGCAATCTTTGCTTCTCTGCATCACCACATAATCTTTTTTCTACACAGGTTCTTCTGTGTCCAAAGTTCCCCCTTTCGTAAGGACACCAGTAATACTGGACTAGGGCCCACAGAGATAATGACTTCATCTTGATCATTTGCCAAGACTCAATGTTCATATTAGGTCACATTTAAAGGTTCTGGGAAATAAGACTTTAATATCTTTTTGGAGAACAGAATTCAACCCATAATATTCCCCCTTTACTCTTTTTTCTCCTCTAAAAATTCCAGTGGCATGTGATGATATGCTTGATGTTGTTCCACAGGTTTCTGAAGTTCTGTTCATTTTTCTTTAAACAATTTTTTTCTCTGTTCTTCAGACTGGATAATCTCTATTCTCAACTTCATACTTTACTTTTCTTTTTCCATCTCAAATCTGCTCTTGAGCACTTTATTTTTTTTACTTCTGATATTGTACTTTTCAACTCCAGAATTCCCTTTTGTTTTTTAAAAATAATTTCTCTCCCTTCATTGAAATTCTCTGTTCGTTGAGTTGTTGTCATTATGCTTTCCTTTTGTTCTTTAAACAGATTTATGTAGCTTATGGAACTTATTAATAAAAGCTGCTTTGAAGTCTTTTCTGCTAAATCCAGCATCGGTTTTTATTTACTGCATTTTTTTCTCTCTGAATACTGGTCTTTCCTGTTTCTTTACATGCTTTGGAACTTTCGGTTGAATACACTTTAGATAATATATTTTAGCAACTCTGGGTTCTGATTTTTCCTCCTCTGAAGATTATTTTTGTTTTTATTTGTTTGTTTAGTAATTTACATAGACTGTATCTGTGAAGTCTGCCTCCACTGTAAACTATAGCTGCTGATGTTCCTACTAGTATTATCATTTATTTTCTTTTATTTTTAGTCTAACTTCCTAGGGATCATCCCTGTGTCTGTGTAACTTTGACTTCAGCCCAAGATTGGTCAGAAGTTGTGTTCAAACACCTTCAGCCAGTAAGGCTTCCATTTTCTGGGTGTTAGCTGGGAATGAAATTCAAATTTTAGGCCATTCTCATTTGTCCTATCTTTTGCTTCCTTCCAGTCTGTCTTCTATTGCCTCTGAGAATGTGTCCATGCGCCATTGACCTGGCATTTTTGGGTGGCTTGAGCCTTCCCCAGTCTTTCCTGCATATCCACACAGCCTCCAGTCAATTCAGAATATGTGGAATGCTTATCAGTCCCCCTAATCCTATCTCACCTCCCAGAACTCTCTGTTAAATCTCTGACTCCAATCCATTGACTGTCTCAAACAGAACTGCAACATCAGTGGGGCCCCTAGATCTCCCTATTAGCTTCTACTAAGCTTTAACTGTCAATGCTCCAATATGTATAATTCTCCAGCATGGGTAGCAGGGCTGTTTGTTTTCATGAGCTAAGAAAGCTGAGAGGGAGATGGGAGCAGCCACTGGCATGAAAACCACACACTTATATTCTTCTGACCTGAAGCTCAGTATTTTTCATGAATAGATGCTTCTTAATTTGTTGTCTGTCTTTGGTTAATTTTGAGAGTATTAAATAATTGTTTTTAATGATTTTGTTTAGTTTTATAGTTGCTTTTTGGGGAGAGAATTTGTTTGCCTCCCCATTCTGTCATGCTTGAAGAGAGACACTTTAAGACTTTTTTCAATGGTTGTGTCCTTGATTTCCTCAGCATTGGCATTGACTCTTTGCTGTATCTTTACAATGATATCTTTCCAGATGCCTTTGGTTCTAGCAGCTTGGGAGATACACTCGACAAACAAAATGGATCGAATTTTCATTTCTAATCTCTTAATCTATCCATTCAAAATCATAAGCTTACTCATGCTTCCATGAGTCTTCTCATCTATTAGCACTTTCTAGAATGTATCTTTTCCCTTTCAAACCCATCGCTGCTCCAAGACTCTGCTCAAAATCAGCCTCCTTTATAATGTTGTTCCTAATTACTCCAACTCACCCCACTTCCCTTCTCTGTGACATTTTGGCTTCAATTTTTGCCATTATTTTTGGAAATTACACTGATTCTATCTTATACTCTTCTCCTAACTATTCTTTTTATGCACTATTATTTTTAATATCCCCAGGGAAATCACATTTATTGAAGGCAGAAGCAAAGCTATTATTATTTTCCATGTCTCATAGATTTTACTGAAATCCTAGATATATCTAGTGCATAATTTAGAGTTAACAGACTGAATTGAATATGAAAAGAGTAAATGGTTCCCTGATTGATAATCATGTCCTATACTTTTAGGACAGTTAGCATCATAAAAAGATGTTTTACATTCCTTTTCACCCTGTGCAAGTCTCTGCTTGCCTAATTCACCCTATTTTTCAAATTCTGGAAAAAATGCCTCCTTCATGAAGCCCTTCATGATTCTCTCCTTTCTGAACTTGCAATGTATCCTGCATTTTGTCTGTGGTTATTTGGCACTTTCTGTCGTGAATCACTGCTCTTTATGTACATTACTTTTGCTGTTAAATATGAGCATCAGCTTCAGACAAGGATTTATCTCTGTAATTTATCTCATTGGCAGAATACCTTGGTATACAATTGACATAGTTATTATATACTAAATAAATGAATGAATGAATGAATAAAGCTCAACCTTGGTTCTATCAATTTCACTCAGTTTGTAGAATATACTGATAGAATATAGACAGTATGTCCTATGAAGTCAGAGGAGGTTAGTGCTGTAAAAGAAATTACAGATGATCTAGCATGGTTGTTCCTTTTCATATGGGATCATTGAGGTCTAGTGAAGTGAAATGATGTGTCCAGTAATGAGTACCAGAGGTCTACGGATGGCCGGTGAGACTGCTTTGCACGGTTTTGATCATTCTTCCAAACTCAAGGATGCAGAGTAAAACTGGCATTGCACATTCCAAGACACTATAGGCATCATCAGAATTGTAGGTTTCATTTAGTGCTTCTCTTCATGGCAAGGAATTTATATTCAAATCCTTTTGCCACCAACAGTACAGCTGACCTTGCATTCACTGTAGGGTAACAAATTAACAGGCCCGTTCTAATAGCAGAGTTACTAGACCTAACAACCAGCTCCTTCCCTTTGATGAAAAGATGTTAATAGATTCCAATGTATTGACTGGCCTTTAACAAGGAAGTAAATTCAAAACTAACAAGAAAATGTAAACCTGATGTAATTTCCCTAACCAAAACACAGCAAATATACTCTCTGTGAAGTGTACAGCTACTAAACTTTAATGACAATATCAGTTCTGCTTGATGAGGGGAGTAGTAAGCCCTTGGCTCATCTATTATAAAGATTGGAATTCAGGCTGATTTCCCTGCATTTGGCAGGTGGCTGAGCACTAGCGAGCTCATGCAGGCCACTCTAGCTGTATTTAATGAAGGCGGCACCCAAGACTTCAACTTCAAGAAAAAAGTTTATCTATGCATTTGGTTCATACTGAGCATTGTGTTTGTGAAGGTGTTGATGTTTAACAGCATGTTAACCTCAAATTAAATAAATGGTAAAATCACAACTGTAGGTTCTCCAAGTGTAGGGAGCTAACTGTCAAGTCTGTGTTTTCATTTTAATCAGGTGAGAGAACTCTGTAAAAGTGCAGTGATAGAGTGCCTGCTATGCGATGGGCACCCCTTTACTTTACTTTAACCCCTTTTACTTAAACCCCTTTTACATGCACCATCCCTAAAGATACTTTGGACACACAGAACTAAATAAGAAAAATTATGCAAAGTCCCTTTTCCTTCACTACTTTTTCCTGCTGTGGAGCCTCCCTTACCAACAGAATGAGCCCTAGGGCATCATCACAGGGCTGGGGCTGTGTGCTTTACTCCTGTCATTTTACATGAAGTGACTGTTGAGTTTCCCCTAGACCTTCTTTCCCTTTCCCCATTCTGCTCCTCTGCACCACACTGGCCCCTCCTGTAGTCTCTGAGGGTACTATAAGTAATGGTAACTGCTTTTACTTCTTGACACTGTATGACAAGTCAGGTTCTCTATCAGATGCTCTACACGTCTCTTTTAATCATGACAAGTCATTTAAGGTAGGCATTGTTATGTACATTTTAGTGACGAGGTACTCAAGACCGAGAAAGATGAACTGGCATGCTCAGAATCATACAGCAGTAAGAGAGAAAGACAAGTTTTGGACACATGACAGCTTTTGCACTGACACCCTGCTTTAATACTTTCAAACTTGATTTTGACTTTGGGTACACAAAGACACCATCTCCAGTTACTGCTCTCCATCATTTTTGTCCAATTCTGTGAGAAAAGGAGCACACAGCCCCAGCCCTGTGATCGTTCCCTAGGGCTCATTCTGTTGGGAAGGGAGGCTCCACAGCAGGAAAAGGCAGTAAGGGAAAAGGGACTTTGCATAATTTTTCTCATTTAGTTCTGTGTCTCCAAAGTATCTTTAGGGATGTCACACGCTTCTGTAGCATGACCCACAGACAATAACAAAAATACTAGGACAACAGCAACAAAAAAGAGACAAAAATACTAGGAAGGCCAAGAAACATTTTTTCTTACAGTATTACATGCACAATGCCCAGCATAGTACCTCATACGTAACAGGTAATCAACATAAACAAATTTGACATTTTGATAGGCAAGTGTTCTCACAAAGATTTATTTCTTGGTCTATTTCATATGATAATCCTTGTCTATTCATCAAACACTGTTATAATGTTAAGCAGAAAAAGCAGAGAACAAAATTTTATCCATGCTATGATTACAGCTAGAAAAGTTATGGGTGCATACGGGGAATCGGAAAGGAGTACAAAAATGGAAGCAACAATTTGTTGGTGTGGTGGGATTGCGGGATAATTTTCTTCTTCCATTTTGATTCCTGTTAAAGCTATTATACTGTTGTTTGTGTGATAAATAATCTTTTTAAGTATAACAGTGTATACCAATTAAAAAGAAAACATGTAAAGGTATGTGCTAAAACCATCCGGAAACATAAATGTAGCATTTCCATTTCTGCTGGAATTCTGGCTTCTAATGAAGTCTTTGTTCTCACTGTCACAAAGTGCAGTCAATCCCCAAGCAACTGTGTTAAAGGAGAGAAGCGCTGATGAGGGTCATCTTAACACAGGGATGATGAGTGGCCCTGGGGATCCCCCCCAGATATTCCATGGGAAGATTTTCTGTTTTATGCGTGCCTGATAGGTACGGTTCTGTGGATCATTTCTGAATAATTTATTCTGACTATCATGAAAGTATCTATATTTTGGCTTCCCTAAGAGAATCTGACCCAGTTTGTGCTCATCACCTATTACATCATGCCATTTGAAAGCCATTAGTTTAGAGTAGACCTTGCGGGGCTATTAATCATTATCAAAGTATGGTCTCCTAAGTAGAAACTGTGGGGGGCTTATTAGAAATGCAAATACTCGGGTTCCTTAGACTTTCTGAATCAGAAACTCTGTGGCTGGCCTCAGCAATCTGTGTTGTAGGAGACTCCCCACCACCACGATTTTGAAGTTCAGTAAATTTAATAATTTGGACTAAACATACCCACATAATGTTCCCACCCTACTTTTTCAGGAATGATCATGTAGTTCATATTCTTTGCTTACTATTTCAACTTAAAACAAGAAGTTATTAAAAAATGCAATGTGTTGTATAGAAGGGGTGGTGTTTTAAGATATTATGTGCCATTAATATATTAGATTGAATTAATTTGTCAGTTTTCATGGCATGAATGAGTTATCTTTAGGGCCTGGGAATTGAGAATTTAACAACAGATAACTGTCAGGCCTCTGAGCCCAAGCCAAGCCATCGAATCCCCTGTGACTTGCCCGTATATGCCCAGATGGCCTGAAGTAACTGACGAATCACAAAAGAAGTGAAAATGCCCCACCTTAACTGATGACATTCCACCACAAAAGAAGTGAAAATGGCCGGTCATTGCCTTAAGTGATGACATTACCTTGTGAAAGTCCTTTTCCTGGCTCATCCTGGCTCAAAAAGCTCCCCCACTGAGCACCTTGTGACTCCCACTCCTTGTCCGCCAGAGAACAACCCCCCTTTGACTGTAATTTTCCTTTACCTACCCAAATCCTATAAAACGGCCCCACTCTTATCTCCCTTCACTGACTCTCTTTTCGGACTCAGCCCTCCTGCACCCAGGTGATTAAAAAGCTTTATTGCTTACACAAAGCCTGTTTGGTGGTCTCTTCACATGGATGCGCATGACAATAACCATTATGAGAAGAAGAACCATGACTGTGGGGAGGCAGAGGCCATCACAGAGGTTTCTGGGATTGGGAGAGAGCAGCATTAGGACATTCTTGAAAGGGGTACATCTGGGCTCTGCAAAATATCTTACCTCCCTTAGACTACCTGAGCCAGCATTCTGTTCATTAGAACCTGTTCAATATCCTCCTGGGGAAGAGGATCAAGTCTACCTTTACTTGTTGTATGCATACAATTGGTATATCCATTCTCTGAATATATTAGGGATTTGCATTTAAAGTGGGCCTGCTTCGAAGCCTCAATTGTTGTCCAGAAAAAGCACTGCCTACTTACGGCATGCGAAGATATTTTCAATCAGAGTGAAAATCATGTGCAGCTCCAGTCTTGTCTTCCTGTGTAATTATAAATCATTTATCCTGGATTGAGCCCTGCTGAGCATAGTTTCATCCTGGGATCACCATAATCCCCCTGAGAACACAGACCGCCTTGCTTTAGCACTTCCCCACGGAGGGCTTATTAGAGAAAATACACAGAAGCTACATGACCAAAACAGAACCTTACCTGAGATGTATCACAGATGTCACCTACAGCAGTGACACATGACGGAGGACTAAAGGGTCTGTGTGCCCTCCATGTAACATCATTGTTCATTATCTGTGTGTAACTGTAGATTTGGCTTCAAAGTTCCATGTCTTGCTTAACAATGAGCAGCAAGATGACAAAATGGAGAAAAACAAAAAGGTGCTCTCTTAGGAAAGGAACACTGAATGCTGAAGTAACTTATTAACACATTTTCCCATCTATGGAAGGCCAGGATCATCTGTGCTGTGACAAAGTTTGTTTTCTTCCATGGCTACATCAGTGACCCCTGCAAAGAGTGTCTCCTCTTTCAAAGTGCCCACCGTTGGGTCTGTAGCACTGTGCTTGTGAACTCCACTCATTCACTTAGAACTTGAGTGGAGTCTTCTCCAGGCTAAGCAGCTACCGTCTTCTCCAGGCTAAGCAGCTACCATCTTCTGACTCTTGTCTCTTGACTATGAAGGGCAGCTGGAGAACATAATGGCTATGAACATGGACTCTAGAATGTATAGAGGCTACGAAAAGGACTCTACACTAGAGCATCTGAGTTCAAATCCTGCCCATACCACACAGAGGCTGTGTGACCTTGAGCAAGTAATCCTATCTTCCTGTTGGTCAACTTTCTTATTAGAGAGTTCGGTGACATTTATAGCTTTTTCAACATGGAGTGCTCAGGGAGGGCGAAATGAGATAATGCCTAGATCCCCTGGTACAAAGAATGTGCTTCAACAAAGTTGGTTTCCTTTCCCATGTCTTTCTATACCTTCTCTCATCCTCATCTTTTTTCTCTGGTCACACTCTGGCTGTCATCCTTCTAACATGAGTTGCTAAGAGCAGAGTGCACCTGCCATGCATTGCTCTTGGGATAGTTTTCCCCTTTATTCTTGAAATCTTGTATTTCTCTGAAAACATACACATCTTTAAATGTGACCCACTTTTTATAGCAGAGTTTGGGAAAGTCCCTCATATGTAATGCATTAGTTCACAGACATTTCAATTTTTTTTTTTTTTTTTTTTTTTTTTTTGCCTTCTTATCAAACAACACTGAAATGCCCTGCCTAAGACAGGACAAATGTAGGAGAAAAAATGCTTTGTATTGACACACATCTGAATACAGCCTGGTTCACATCTTCAAACAAAACCTCAACTTCATTTCTAATCATGATTTTAAAGTCTTTTTAGCCCCTTGGTGTGCTCTCTTTCAAGTCTAATACTCACTGCTACAATACATCTGTAGCTTTAAACATGCTCTTTCAGTCAGGAAATGTGAACTATTAGCAGGACTGTAATATGCCAGCCAAAAGGAACAGGGTGATAGGCTGATAGGCGTGGGTATGGGCAAAAGGTGTTTTATGCAATCCCGCTGTGACATCGTCACTTTAGAAAACAATTTTACAGTCATACAGTTAAATTAACTGGTAGTTAGAGGCAATTATGTGATAAAGTAAAAATATTTATGTTCTTTAGAGCTCCAAAACTGTCATTTAAAGTGTGACAATTTTTTAAAGGAATTTCACCTGTAACTTTTGAAAGATTTTATGACTAAGGACATAAAATTGAAACAGGTTGGCTGGGCATGGTGGCTCATGCCTGTAATCCCAGCACTTTGGGAGGTCGAGGCAGGTGGCTCACCTGAGGTTGGGAGTATGAGACCAGCCTGGCCAACATACTGAAACCCTATATCTATTAAAAATACAAAAATTAGCCGGGTGTGGTGGTAGGCTGGGTAATCCCAGCTTCTCAGGAGGCTGAGGCAGGAGAATCGCTTGAACCCATGAGGCAGAGGTTGCAGTTAGCCGAGATCGAGCTACTATACTCCAGCCTGGGTGACAGAGCAAGCCTCCGTCTCAAATCTATATCTATATCTATATCTATATCTATATCTATATCTATATCTATATCTACATCTACATCTATATCTGTGTCTATATAGATATATATAGAAACACGTTGTCACTGTGAAACAAAATCAAACCTATCTTCTACTTGTGATTTTGTGCTGATGAAATGTCTCACAGTCATAGTTCTCATGCTCAAAATCTTTACTTTGTAAACAATTGCATTTTGAAATTTAAGATTTGAAAATGTCACTGCTCCCCAAGAAACCTAAAATATGTGCATGTGCACAGGCAGGCACACATACATACACTTCTTGGTGCCTTGCCATATATATATGCACACACACACATATTGCCATTTTCTTGATAAGAATAAGCTCATACCTTCTTTCCTTTTTATTGCTAAAATGTACATTGAGAGCCATAAACCATAGACAAGGAAAGAAATCACCTACTACCATAACTTCTACACAGCTATTTTACTGTTATTATCATTTTTGTCTCTGCCCATGTACATATACATTTCACACAACTGCAACCATAGTGCATATATCATTTTGTGGTTTTCCTCAGTATTTTATATTGTACACTTTTAGTATTGCTACATAGTCTTTAGAACCACCAGTTTAACAGGTTGCAAAATATTCTTTGGAATGTCTGCGCCATAGTTCATCACACTATTCTTCTACTATTGGGCACTTAGATGGTTCCCAGTATTTCACCATTGTATATAGTACTGTGATGAACATATGCTTATGACTGTCTTTTTTTGTTTTTGGTTTTTAGTCTGTTTCCTTGGGCTGGAGTCCCACAAGCCCACAAGTGGGATTACCAGGTCAAAATTCATGCACTTTTAATTTGGTAGCCCTTGATACCTAAGGTCAAATTCCTTTTCAAAGTGTTTATCAATTTGTACAACCTCTAGCAATATATAAGTTCATCCATACCTCTGTGTATTTCAATTTCATAGCAACATGTTTATTTGTGTGGTTTCAGTGAAATTATACAAAATTCTAAAGCATTTACTATGGCTTGGAATCTCTGGCCCTGGTTGAAGTCCTTTTAATCATGTAGCTTTAATAGATGTTAATACCACAGCATTCAAATGCAGATGTATAAGGGGACACACACACACACACACACACACACACACGCACACACACATGAACACAGTCCCAGATGTTAGACTTCGATGGAGGTGAGGGGTAGGGATATCAGTCAAGTATTTGCCCTTGTGTATTGGAAGCACTGAGATATGAAGGAAAATGAAATGTAGTATGTGAGGCTCAGCCTCCTCTTCCTCACTTCATTCTCCCCTCTTCTTTTAACCAGCTCACTGCCTCCATCCTAGGCCCCAGGTCCTGCAGAGGTTGTATTCTCTTTTATTCATGGCATAACACCAGTCTTTGTGTATTACCACTGGTCCACCTGGCCTTTTGTCATAGTCTAATTGCCTCTAAGGACACAGTGAAAAAGTGTATATTCAGTCCATCCCTTCAACCAACTCTGCAACCTGCCCCCAACCAAATGGAGCAGGCCCCTGAACTGAGGAATAACTCAGGAGATAAGTGCGCTCCCAGCTGGCCAAGCAATGCACAAACTCTCTGAATATCCACCAATACAGATCATGAGTTGTGGTCATCTAATCACGAGAGAAGGGATCAGAGCCAGCAACTCATCTTATATAGGTCATTCAGGAGCCCAAGACAGAAATAAGTTTGAATCAATGCAATCAACAGATGTCAGGTGCAAAGCTTATCAATATCCTGAGTTGTCTTAGCTCTCATTAAAAATCATCGCTTTAACCTTTCGTATATGATAGTTCTAGTCTAATTTTTATTATGATGTTATGGGGAATTTATGTCTATTTTATGGCAAATGTGCACTTTTGAAAGTGATAATTCTATATTTACTTTTACATTTTCTTTCACATCGAATTTTGCCCCAATTTTGGGATGTTTCTGCTTGGGACAGTAATCGCAAGTTGTCAGCTCCTTGAGGTTTACAGGACACTGGTTTCTCAGCCATGGGAGAATGATTGAGACAATAATACAGGCAGCATGTACCTCTTGAAAAATTCTTGTAAATGAGCTCTGAGGAATACTTGAGCTTGGAAAAAGGAACTGCTATGACAGTTGATGAGTATGATGCTCACTTGTCCATCACTGCATAGAACTGAGTTCACATGGATGGATCAGTAGGTGGGGAAAAGAAGCTTAGACAACATGGTGGGATCAGCCATAGAGATGAATAAAATCATGGAGGTTTTCTTGACAACACACTCAGATTCCTTGGCTGTAGTTTAGTTCTCACATTAGGGAATACATATTGTATCCTAGAAAAAGGCATTGTTCTATCAATATCTATACATAAAATTAACTGAGAGCAGAAGCAAATATGAAAGAAGTAAATGTGGGCAAGATAAAGTACCTCTTTCTCTTATTAATTCTGTCTCTACACCTCTCCGGTGGTATTAGAGAAATATTTGAGTTTTGTTTTATTTCATACCATTAACATTGAAAAATGGACCCAGAGAAGATGCTTGGTTATTCTTGCCCTGCATCAAAACCAAGCAAGCTTCAAACTTGGAAGTAAAGGAAACCCGAACTCTAAAATTCATTTTTTCAATCACTTTTGCTCACTTTTTCAATTTTAGCTTCCCATAATAAAATAAAAGTAAAACCTCTTGAAAGGTTACAACGCACTATACCATAGCAACATGTTCTCTAGTCTCTCAAAAAGGACAATACCTGGGAAAATACACCTTTCTACTCTCTCTTTAATGAGAATTTAGATCTTCCATGGAGCACTTTTCAGGTGAAAGAAGGGAACACTGGGTGGGGTATCCAACTTCCAGTGACCTTTGTCACTATTGCCTGTGCAATGTTAGGCAAGTATTGGGACTTGAATCAAAGGAGTGATATTCTCAAGGGTGAAGGATAATTGCTTAGGGCTGTAGTGAAAAAAGATCCATTTTTCACACTTACAGAATCCCTTTAATTTTCTTAAAGGAACTCAGAAAGAGGAGGGTTTATACAAATCAGTACCTTAGGTGTTTATAATAATTTTCATTTCAATAACTTTAAAGCCAGTTTGCTAGTTATTAGTGGTTAGTAGACCTAGATGTTTATGATGTTTGGTAGCACACAAATGAATTTATTTCCTAGTTCAAGAAAAACCCATGGCGGGGAAAAACAAAAAAACAAAAAAAAAAAACAAAAAAAACCCATAGTGAAAATGTGTTAGTATTCTAGATTTCTAAAAATTCCATTTAAAACATTTCTTCCATTTAATATAAGATGGTATTAAGTGATTTCCCCCAATAATACTACCATTATATGGCATAGCACTGTAGTCACCACAGGCTCACTATACAGTGGCTTCATGCTCTGAGAGCAATTTCACAGGAAATAAACAGACTGTGCTGGGGAAAGAAAATGTCCTTCAAGGTTATCGTGAGGAACTTCAGCCCTCCCACAGCCACTCTGTAGAGCAGACGGGCTTCTGGGACCCTCAGGGTCACATCTTCACTTCTGACTTTGTTGCAAGAAGGTGAAGAAGCTTCCCTTCATGTACCCAGCTGGCACAGAGTTTCCTGTTTCCTCTAAGCAGGGAACTGGGGTCAGGGCCTCCATCCCCATTCCCAGATTGACTGCAGGCTTTCTCGCTATCTGTTTTCTTTGTCAGGTGCTGTGAGAGAAAAGTCCTTGGTTGGCTCCACTGGGGCCAGAGAATCCCCTGTAATACACATAGCAAAGTGAAAAAGGTCATTTTCAGCTCCTAGGGCTGCATGAATTGATTCAGGTAAAAGTGTAATGGTCTTCAGCAACATGTCCTTATAATTCATGAGGTGGCTTAAAAAGCTTGGGTGCCTCACTTCATTATCTACACTTGTTGCTATTAATAATATTGATAATAATACCAATATTATATTTAGTAATAATGTTAATAGAGAGGAAGATCTTCCAGGAAAGTCCATTAGAATTACATGGTATCATAAACCTCCTACATTTTTCTAAATGTTTACAACAAACACGTTATTATAGATTCAGAACATTATACACATACGTGTACAAATACATACTTTGTGCATTTGTATATATACATATATGTGTATGTGTATATATATGTGTATGTGCACGTGTGTGTGTATTTTTCTAAAGTTGACATCCTATAAACCAAATCCCTAGTTTCTCAGGGCATACTGGAGGGGATTCTCTCATTCTGCAACCTTTTTTGTGGAGCACAACGTTCTATCCTAAGAGTGTTCATGCTTGCTTTGAAGAATGTCCAAATGGCAACCAGGACGACTCAGGAGAGTTCTGTGAAAGCTACATTAGAAGGGCAATGGCTTGTTCCATATTTTTGAACATGTGCAAATTCCCTTGCCTACACTTTGTATACTTCCCTATTTCTGTGTTTGCTTCCAGAAGGGAGAGGGCCAAGAAAGAGCTGAACTTGCTCCAGTGGGAGGTGTTTCTGGCAGGTGTAAGGATTTTAAGATAATAAAAACATGTAACAACCAGCAGTCCCCTCAGCTGAGCCACAGCTGCCTCTCCACGCTGCCTACTAAAGCCTGCTTTGGAAGCGTTCTTGGCATCAAAAACTAAGCGGACCCACTTCTGTGCTTCCAACCATTTGATCTTCTTACCACTTAGCCCATCACTGGGGATTCCCAACCACCAAATTAGGAAAGTTTGAAAAGCCCTTCATTTCCACATCAGCTGTGGCAGAGCACACCATCTTATCTTAAGCACATCATTTTTCTCAAAGAGCTTGTGGCCAATGAAAGATACAGGGATACCACTGGATCAAGGGGGATAATGTGTCAGCAGTTAAGCATTTGAGAGAAAGAACATGCTTTCATTTTAGAGGTGGGAAATTCTAGAATCTTCTCTTCCTGGACTAAACTTAGGATGAATATAGGTAAGAAAATGGAGTTGTCTTTTCTTCTGTATCTGCTTAACGTGGGTGAGAGCCACAGTGAGCTGAAACTTGACTTCATTTTGATTACTTTCATGTAGGTAGGAGACGAATGTTAATAATGCTTTAGACATACATTTTTATAAGGGTTTAAGAGGCTTTAGGCCAACGTGGCTGGTTTTCTAAGATTTCCTTTATGCTGTATGTACATTTTTGAGCTTCAAACTAAGATTCTATGAGCCTGCTATTTTCAAGTGCAGATAACAATATGATTGAAACAAATCTCTATTAAAGAAGAACAAAGATGGATGAACACATTTTCTTTCATTTTATTGGGACTTACCCAATGCTGAAAGTTAAAAAAGAAAGTTAAAAACCAATGTAGCATACAAACAGGAGCTCTATGAGAATATTTGATGTCTCAAACAAAAACGAAAGCAAAATCCCCGTTGAGATATTTCACAAAAATTACTAGTAAAGTTGAAAAGCAAGACATTTTAGTCTGCAGTAGGGTCTTTCCCAAGCTTTAGGCTATATAAAGGTAAGCAGTGCGTATTAATTAAGCCTCACAACAATTTTCCTGTGATTAGTGGAGATGGTGGTGTTGCTAACGTTTCCGGGAAAATATCAGGTGCTTATGTGGTATGAAGATTTATAAACTGCTGGGCTTTAATTTGGGGAAATTTTAATTTAATTTTCAACATTTTCCCCTACATATTAAGACTGCCTTGATTCTTTAGTCACATAGATCAAGATGTATAAGAAATAATAATCTTCCCAAGAAGTATTTATGTATGTGTACATTGATTTAATGTAAACAAAATTGTGTCATTTCATAGGTTTACATAAACATCAGAGGTATATGTGTGTGTGTGTGTGTGTGCGTGTGTGTGTGTGTGTGTGTATTTTTGTAAGCTGTGATCTACCACTGACTGTCCTCATGCAGGCCAAGCTGGAAACAGACTATTTCTGTCAGCTAGGATGTCTAGCTCTTGATGCACAAGCACTAGACAAAATTGGGTTGGAATATGGTGTGACAGGGCCGAGGTTGCAAGCTTCCAATTAGCTTTACACTGGGGGTACAACTGTGTCTTGGGGCACAGATGCCTCTGGTCATCTGACTGTGAGGTAGCTATGCTTGATCTCCAGGGAAACCTGAGTGTGAATGGTCCAGTAGGATCAGTCATGTCCACTGAGATACACACCAAATGTACATGCCCCACCATGGTGAGTTTCTCCTTCATGAGGTGCTGGTCATGGGTCCTAAATTTAAAAGGTTAAGGGGTTGGGGGAGGAAACATCTCTGTGCTCCATGGCTTTATTTTCTAGGTCATCTACATTGAGACTTTTAAGTCAAGATTTGATTTTTAGTCTGCAACCATTTTTTTGCACTGAGAGAGAATTCTGTTTCAAAATAATTGGAGATGTAATGCACTTACAGATACATATATATCTACATATATCCAGTATGGGTGAATTGGCTAGATTTTATTAATTAGGCAGACAAGATAAAGCAGTGAAATGAAACTCAACTTTGGAATCAGGCAAATTTAAATTAGAGTCCCAATGCTATACTACTTTCTACTTGTATAACCTTGGGAAAGTTTGATAATTTACTGAGTCTTGGATTCCCAAAGGATAAAATGGGGTATGTCTGATATACGTGTTTTTCTTATTTGGTTTTGGTGATATTCTGAACTTTTCCTTGTCTTGCCTCACACTACTTTTCATCTCTGTTTACTACTGTGGTTTTGGAGTTTTAAATTTCCTTAAAAGAAAACTTTCTACGCCAGCAAATAACAACGCTGAAAGTTTCCCTACCCCTTCCAGTAGGGCTAGCTCCAACCACCCCTATGGCTTGCTTTTGTATAAATGCACTCTAGCAAGTGAATGTGGATGTGAGTAGCTACTGGGGTGAGAGTAACTTCAGGCAGTACTTAATCTCATGTCCCTAAGGTTTTCCACCTTGAGTTTTGTGCATCTTTCTGCTCCCTATCTAGAAAGGGCCTTTCATGTAGCCTAGACTGTTGCCACACTGGGAGAGGAAAAATAATAAGGAGGGTAGATGGATTAGGAAGAGACAACGTCACAAGCTAAAGACAGAAGACAAAATCTAAACTGGAACAAAATACAATGTCCTCAGATGCTCATTCCAGGGATTCTTTCCTTCATAATGTCTTCTGTCCTCTAAGTAACAGAAGACATTATTTTCCACCTAGCTCTTTCATGAAATATATGAGGGAAATTCATATATTTGAGTTTAATATGAGTCTATATTAAAAACCGATCATATTTACTTAAAACTTGGAAGCTAGATTTAGATTAATCCAATAATGGACATGCAAAGTAAAAGAAGACTACAGAATTCAATTCAGAAACTGACAGTCTGGGAATACATGTGGCTATTCTGAGCTATTAGTTATTAATGTCAAGAAAATGTGATGTCTTACTTTGGCCCTATGGTAAGGTTGTTGTATCATGACACAAATTATAATGTGGTTGGGTATTATAGCCTAAAGGATGTGTCTTTCAGGACAGATAACCAACAACCTTAGTAACTGGTCATATGATCCAGAATCGGTTTTGGTAGTTACAGTGGAAATTGATGAGTGCCCACTGTATTCACCCAGTGATGGATAATTTAACAGCCTACTTTAATTTACCTTAATTTGCAATTCAATTGGTTATACTTTTTTTCCCCCAAAGTGTTAATTTTCAGTCAAAGTAGATTGATATGTCACTCTGGGTCCCTTCAGAATCCTAAAGTATTATTTATCTTGAAAATAAAAACTCATCTCTTTGGTATATGTCTACATTTTCTAGGCAAGTTCTAAGATATAGATTTGCTGGTTGACTGACCCACTTGTATGATTAAAGGTCTACCTCTTCTTCCCTCACCCCATGCCATCTTGCAAAGAAACCATTTCATATACAGCAATTCCCATTACAGTAGTTTTAGATAAGTCTGTGATTTTAATGACAACTCGCCCTTCTCCAGGTTTAGAAATTTTCAGATAGTTATCTCCACTTATTGATCATCACAGCCATTCATGTCACAACAGATTGCTGATCTAAGCTCTCAAGATAAAAAAAAAATACTTGCTTTAGGCTATAACTGTATTGAAGGCTACCTCCCTCCCCCCGAAAACACAAGTCCCCCCACCCATATGTTTCCCTCTCTGTTTAATCTTTCTGATTCCCCTAAAGTTGTTATCTGTGTTCCCAGAGCCACATATGGGAGCATCCCATCCTTCTCTTTCTCTCTATTTACAAAGTCCTTCACATCCCAGAAGGTTTCCTGGTTCCTTTCTCCATCATAGCTTATCATCCCGAGTTCCATTTTCCCAGGACTTCTTGGATGACCTGTACTAATCTGAATTGTTTGACCTTAGAGGTTAATGGGTTACAGTGGCCTGATGCACTAATACTTCCATATTTTAAAATATAATTGACCATAGTATTTTTAACTTACTTTGGAGTCCTAACTTTCCAGCACAGTGCCTGACAAATAGCAAATACTCAATTTCGAGCCAATAAACATGTATTTAATAGCTATTTGTTGAATAGATGATAACGACACTTATTCACACTCTAACGAGAGTATTAGTGTTAATCCAAAGGTTTCCATGCTGATATTGTCATCAAAACTCAGAGCACACTTTATTTTGGATATTTTGGGATTGGGATACTCCAGAAAGTATGCTGAATGCTGCAAGTTATTGACTGTTTGATCCACCATAGGAAAGTCTAATAAAATCAATTTTACAAAAACAGAGTTTTATATAATACCTGGTTGTATCTACTTACTAAGAATCAAAACATTCGAATAAAATTTAAAATATTTAGCCTTAAGCCTACTTTTTTAGTTTATTTTAGTGGCCAAAATTAACCAAACTTCTTTAATTGTTTTATTGGAGATGAATAGGAAAGCTTCTGATGAATGGCAGAGACTTTCAAATACTCCAAGGCAAGTCTACCAACAAAACTATGGTTTCACTCTGGAAGTTCACTGT